>NW_017306440.1:1115099-1202258 GCF_000935625.1 Nanorana parkeri | reverse complement strand
GCCCTTTGATCAACTTTTTTGCTTTGCTGGCCAAATGGATGTTGGAGAGATCAATGGAGGAGGAGTACATAGTGCAGGGGATGGTGGGCACATATTACTTTGCCATGCATGAACAAAGCATGGCAAATTAGTTGTTAGATTGTTACTGCTCTTGTTTGAAGTTGAATCTGTTTATGTTTTGCTTTACATGGTTCATCCCTCTGCTCCATCAACTTGCTAATGAAACTTTCCATTTTTATTACATACCTTATTATAGACCCAATAACATCATCGCTGGGTACCTACACTTCACTATGCAGTGCAGGCAGATCAGAGCTGGTGGGAGGGGCTGTACATAGCTTCTTGAAAAGTTTACAGCATCCTACCTCCTCTCAACAGTCCTCAACCCTGATGCAAGCAGTGGGCTGGATCTTTGGTGGAGTCATGCAAATGCCTAGATGTCAGTCTGGAGGAGTGGGCAATCCTAGGCAGGCTGTAGTTGCATGCAGATTGCCATAGGAAGCACCCACATGTGATATTGACCCTCCAATGAATGAAAAGGACAGGCTAGGGACAGTAAGGCTGGGGAGGAAATGGATAGATCAGGGGTGGGCAAACTCTGCACTCTAGCTTTTGTGGAACTACAAGTTCCATAAGGCGTTGCAAGACTGACAGTCACAGGCATGACTCCCAGAGGCAGAGGCATGATGGGATTTGTAACTTCACCACAGCTGGAAGGCCAAGATGTCATATCCTTGGGCTAGATGATTCTGGATGTCCTCCAGCCAGGAAATGGCGCAGGCTCTGTTGGACTTGTTGCAGCTTCTAATGTTCATTGTGAGAAGCTCGCAGTGAAATCAGACTAAACATTTTCAGTACAAGTCACAAAAGCTGATTAAGACAGGAGCCAATTAACCTTGCAGCATGTATTTGGAGTGTGGGAGCAAACCAGAGTACCTGCAAGAACATGCAAACTCCATGCAGATAGTGACCTGGCAGGGATTCGAACAGGGGACCTCCCCCCCCAGTGCTGCAACCACTAAGTGCTAACCACTATGCCACCATTGTATATGTGGCAAGTGATTCTCAGTCCTGTATCTGACTAGTTTATTTGGTCTCATTTTCCAGGTCTTCCGATGAACACATCCGCCATGTGTATCACCTCCTTATGACGCAGCTGAACCAGGAACACGCTGAGATCCGCCTGTCTGCTTTCCAGATCGTCGGTGAGCTGTTCAGCAGGTCTCATCAGTTCCGCACGCTGCTGATCGACAACTTCCAGGAGTTTCTGGAGCTCACCGTAGAGACGGACTATGAGCAGCCACTCCCGCCGCCCAAGGAGGTGGCTCAGAAAATGAAGACTTTGGCTATTAAGGCTGTGCAGGAATGGCATGAGAAGTTCGGGGAGGCGTACAAGAAACTTTCTTTAGGGTTTCACTTCCTGAAACAAAAGAAACAGGTAACGTTCTAAGCGTGCTGTGTGCAGGTGGTCTGCTGAGATCACACAGTAGACCAGGAAGTCTGGATTGTTATATCACTTTGGCATTGTCTCAGTGCTGAATTTCACTCTGCAACATAGAGAGGATGAGCACAGGTTCTTTACATCAGAACATGATATGTTTCTACTTATTACTTCCTTTACAATGCTGATAAGGCAATATAGACGTTTGTTTTTTTTTTCTTGGCAAGGTGCAGTTTAAAAGCCAACTAAACTTTTGATGCAAATCAAATACATTTCACGTAATCAAAACTAAAGGTGTGCAAAGCCTTAACGTTTGTTATTTTGAGCCTGGGTAGAAAGATCTACAAGCAAACAGGATGGACACCGACACTCCAAAGCAAATTAAGTACGTATATTTATTTACGTACTTGTTGCATAGTCAAACACTAAATGCAACAATTTGGGGTCTCACAGGATCCCCTTCATCAGGCAAACAAGTGATGATCATCACAGGAGTGCCGGTGTCCATCCTGTTTGCTTGTATACTTTGACAGGAGACACCCGTTGACACCAGTTGCACCCACTTCTCTGATGGAGCAGCGGTTCTGTGTGTGATGGGTATACGGACTGTTTCGTGAGTAGAAAGGTCTGTCCCCTGCCAACATGCTGCAGAGAAGGTCCCTTGCTCTCTGTGGGGAAGCAGTTGTCTCTCTGCAGAGGGGTCACACACCCCCCACTGGGCCAGAGCGAGAGCTCTACAATCAGCAGCTTTGCTTACTGCAGAGCTATACTTCTGACTCATCAAGGGGCACATTGGACCTCTGCAGAAGTCTGACATTCAACCGGCTGGATCAGATCTAGAGCCCTGCAATCAGCGGAGAGCATGAGCTTGGCTGATCACAGATTTATAGGCCTGACTCAGCGTTGAGCTATATAAATGATCATTAAAAACTTTGATGGGCAGGACAGAAGGGTTGTATAGCTGGTCGTTGAGGACTTAATTTTAGCAGTTGGGTATCTCTACTGCAAGATGGGAGAAGTTCACTTCTGGTGGTCATCTACTGTGTATTGCTTGATGTCCTTGTATGTGTGGACTAGGTGGAAGAATTAAGGTGGTCAGTAACTTTAGCCATACGGGCTATGATTACCGTCTGGTGTGATTGATCCAGGGCATTCACCTAAAGGCCAATGACCAGTCATAAATGAAATCTCCAGAATCGGGTAAATTGGCAGCGGCCTTAATAGTTTGTTGTTTTTGCTTTTTAAGCAACCTATTAGAGACAAATTAGGATAACCCGGATGAATGACCATTTTTTCAGCCTCTTACTTTGCTGTGTCTATTTAGGTGGATTTCCAAGATATCAGGTCACGAACATTGGCGCAGAGAAAAAGAGAAGAGGAAAAACAGAAGCGCTTAGAAAATATTTATCTAGAAAAAGCCAAAAAAGCCAAGACTGAAATGGAAGGTAAGAAAAGGCAATCCATGGGGTAACATTTAAAGCCCAACTGTAGTCAAAGCTTTTCTTGTTCTTGTGTTCAATTTCCACTGTGGCCTCTTGAACTAGGCTAGGTTGCACCGCCCCCCCAAGTGACCGAGAGGGCTATAGCATCAGATATGGCCAGTAAAGACATAGGGGTGTGTCTACTGTACAGCAAGAGGTGGGTGAGGAGGTTTTGATGTAAGGGCAGATATTCTTTAAAGCATATTTAAACCCTCAGGGGTTTTTACATATATCTACTGCTAGCAAACAGTAGATATATACAAAAACATAAAAAAAAGTTTAAACCTGCCTGTGTCTCCGCCTCACACTCCCGTCCGAAGATCTGAAAAATTTTGGACGGCCGCAAAGGATGATGGGGTGGGCGCATGCGCAGTACAGATGTTCGGCCGGGAGACGAAGAGAGACACAAGGTAAGTCAATGCAGGCAGCGTGCACCCGCACAGACTCCGTGGGACAGTAAGTGCCAAGAAGAGAGAGGAGTCAGTGCTCGATCGGAGACCAGTACCAGCGCTTGAGGGACTCCTGAAAACTACAGGAAAGAAGAAGATGATCAAGAGGCATAATTTAAGGTAAGTCCTTACACTAGCATTGGGGCGGGGGAAGAATATCCTTGAGTGTCACTTTAAAGTAAAACTGAAGGCACAACTTCAGGTTAGGGGGGAAGGTTATAACCCCTGTCAGCTTTTTTTTAGCCATCTGTGTCCCATTGGGGAAATTTACTTCCTATTCAATAGCCACAACAGCAAGTGAAAGCAAATCCCTCCATCCCTGGTGGTCAACTAGTGTTCCCATTGGACGATTTCCCATTTGTTCCTGTACTGATGACAACCCAAAATGTGATATTTTCTTTCATTTTCGATGATAACAGTCACCAGGACAAATGGAGAGGATGAATCTCCCTAATTGGGACACGGAGAGCAGTAAGACCCTGTCAGATGTTCTGATCCCTCTCCACTCTTTTGGCTTCAGTTGCACTTTAATCTGAGAGCTGATACCAGCTGCCTGATAGGATGGAATGTAGAGGATTTAAAAGACTTTCCCTGTTTTTCCTAGGTATGGGGGCAGCAAAATCTGATCTTGCAGCTTTTCTGTTCAGAAATGCTAGAATTTTAGGTGCCATTGGACTTAAAGCTGCAGTGAGCCTGGGTGGGGTTTATGCCATAATCTGCATGTATGCTGTGCACACTTGCAAATTATGGCACATTTACCTTCCAAGCACACCCTTCTCCAGTGCTTTCCGAGACATCTTCGCTCCCCTGCTCTGTACCCCGCCGCCACCATCTATGCTGCTGCCACTTCCGGGTTCTGTGTGGCTCTTTTGGCCATTGGTTGGCCACTGATGATGTAACTCTTACGCATGTGCACTGGAGTTACATCCGCCCCGCCACTAAGCCAATTCACGACTTCTTGCAGATGTAGTGAGCGTGCACTGCAGGGCGCAGGCCCCATACAATGTACACAAACAAATAACAAAAAAATCACTAGATGAAAGTGTGAGAATTAGTGTTATCTTTTTTTGGGGGGGCAGAAGAGACCTTGCATGCTGCTTCTGCCAAAAATCCCGACCTCCCAGGTTTTTTCTCTTTACTTCTGCTCTAAGGGCCACCGTGTTCTATGTGCACTTCATCGCAAGATCACAGAGTGCTTAAAGTGATATTAAACTTTCATTTTTTTTTTCTTACTTGAATTGCAGTTTTTTTTTCTTTCAAGATTTTTCTTTCCTCTGCTGGTACCCCCACCACCCTGTGTGCGGGTGTCTCCATCAGCTAACCAGCTGCTGTGGAGACACCTGTGCGTGCGCATTCCCATGCCTAGCTGTGTACGTCCATAGACATACACATATATGCTTCATTCCCCGCTCCCACAGTCAGTTTGAATGACGGCAGATGGGGGTTATCTCTCCTCTGCCCTTGGTACCCTGTCCCCAGGAGCAGGAAGTATGGAAAAAGACGAGTATCTTCCTGGTCCCGGTGGAGGAGATGAGCAACCACATTTAAGTGCACGAGGGTTATATAAAGGTATGGGGTGTTTTTTTACATAAATGTAGAGAATGCAATAAGGTAAAAAAACACCAAGCATTTAGTAATACTTTACATTTAATTGAAACTAGTTACCATTATAATCTATGAAGCTCTTCACATTGTTATATTCTGTTAGAGGCCAGTGCATTGCATTTTTGAAAAATCCTGCTTGCTGCCCTTTTTTGTGCATTTTGCTAAAAATGTGCGTTACATTAAAGCCAATGGTAACTCATGGAAAAAGCACTGGAGCCGCACTAAAAACACAGTATGCGTTTTAATTAGTGTGTTTTTTTAGGTCACATGTTTATATGCCCCACATGTCTTCAGCAAGAAGAGAAATGTGTGCACGTAACTTGTATTGCGCTGCATTACATTTTATGTGCTACAAACAGATTATGCATATTTGAGTAAAACACATGAGGGCAGGGATGTCCCTAGATGTCTCGCTGCCTGGGGACGTAGGGGTAGGGGGTGTTTGGGTGCTCATGATGTATGTTCTAGTGTAGGGCTGTTAGGTACTCTTTGTGCATATTGCGGGTGGGGGTTGGTGGCTCACGGTGGACGTTTGTGACCCAGTGAGATGCCATCTCAGGCTGACTCATTTTTGGGAGGACCTTGCATGTGCATTTTCTACTGCAACGTTGTGAATAGACCCTTTGCATGCCAGGATAGTTAAACAAATTGCCCTATTGTGTTTAAATAGGAGCTTGAAAAGGCCCAAAATACTAGTAGCTTCTATAATACATAGTACATACATATAGTATATTCAATATGATTATTTCTTCTCACTTTTCATTATAAGGTAAATGTAAATAACCATAAATCACATCTTTCTCCCCACCAGAAATGCTTGCGGACATCCAGTCTTGCCTCACAGAGATGGAGAACTGCTTCAAACTGTTATTACCCGACCCAGACGAGTTTCTTGTGGTCCATGAGGACGCAGGCAATAGTCGCTGCAAAACCAGGAACAGCGCCTCTTCTCAGCCCAAACGAAGCCTTGTATCCCCTTCTCAGTCATGTGATGCAGATGATGAACAGCCATGTTGTAGCAAGGACTTGCCCGCGGTGGTGTTACCTGGTCCCAGCCATGAAAATGGAGTGGAGAAAGCTCCCAAAGGCTCTGATTCTGATGAGTCAGATGATGACTTTGAAGCTGTTGAAGAGTCTTTTATCAGAGACCATGGTTTAGGCTCTAGAATGTATACGCTTGATATTGAAATATCTAGAGGTAACTATTCCTTTTATGTCTTGTCTGATCTCTGGCTAATTTAGGTATTGTGGGACTGAAATAAATGTGTTCTTAAAATGTAATATTTGCAAGCAGTAGAATGGAAACGGGTCATGAGCATCTATGCTACTCTAAGTCCATACATGGTTTGCATGGAAAGTTTAAAGCTGAACTCTGGGCTCAAAAACGTTTGTATAAATACATTGCACAATAGTCACAAATGATAGAATGCACTTTGTGTGCACAAAATGCCTTTGCAAGCCCATTTGTTACCTGGCAAAAGTAGTGGTTACATGGGCGCTGTGCTGTGAGTAGCCTGTGCAAAGAGCAGAGCTGTGGGAGGAGCCCAACAGGTCCACTGACTACAAGCTACCTGCAGGAAACTGCAGGAGGGGGTGGACACAAGACCAGTCACCCTGTGCAAGAATAGAGGGCAGCAGTGACCGGTCTTTATGACAGGAAGCTCCTGCATAGGGGCAAGATTTCACACTGCATTACTGCACAGATCTGGAAGAAGTACACAAGATTCAGGTAATAAAATGCATGGCTTTCATATTTAGACAATATTTGCTTATTCTGGAGTTTAGCTGTGAAGGGCAGTCTACCCAAAAGTGTTGTTTAAATTACAAGGGGAGGCTAGTGGACTCAGTCACCTCCTGGCTTCTTTTATGGCATGGATGCTCATGCAGTGAAATCTCTCTCTGCCATAATATCCTACTGCCCACCTTTTGTATGTTTCATCTCATCATGTTGCATTCTCTGTAATAAAAAATAAATAGGAATTCCAGCAGGGAGTGTGGTAACTCCTTATAATGGACACAGCAGGTATGCAGACCTGAGTGCAGTGTTCTCCCAACAGAGTGCCTGG
Organism: Nanorana parkeri; assembly: GCF_000935625.1. Lineage (NCBI taxonomy): Eukaryota > Metazoa > Chordata > Amphibia > Anura > Dicroglossidae > Nanorana > Nanorana parkeri. The sequence continues at coordinate 1,195,216 of NW_017306440.1, read as the reverse complement.
GATATATGTAACCTTCACATAGCTTTCTAGCATCAGCAAAGAAATGACATTTTGGGTTTGTATAGACTGGCCCTTAAGGTGCCCATACACCTTACGATTATCGGACGAAACTTTTCGTCCGATGATCGAATAGTCGTAAGGATTTTCGTACGGCAGCCCCATCCTGCCCCGATGATCGCAAGATTAATTTAACCGTAATTAACGAAAAGCACCTGGACGAAATGCGGTAATTGATTTGCCGTGTTTTCGTTAGCGTAAGCGCAGTGTAGATCGTACGACTTTTGACGGACGGAAACGCCAGCAACCTTACGAAAACCGTACGATTTAGCAAAGTTTTCAAACATGCTTGACCGTCAAAAGTCATACGATTGTACAGTAATGTCGGTCGGGCACTGCCATGCACACATACGATTATCGGACGAAAAGTCGATCGCATACGAAAATCGTCCGATAATCGTAAGGTGTATGGGCACCTTTTAGGCTAGGTTCACACCTGGACGACTCCTGACAGCGTGGCAATCGTGCACAAAACCGCGTGGATAGCAGCGTGCTCACGGAGTCGCCCACTGCAGCCAATCGCGCTGTGGGTGCCAAGATTTTCTAATGGCACCCCAGTCGCGCCGGGTGGATTGCGCAGTTTTAGAAAAAAGCTGCGCGTAGAGTATCGCAAAAAAAGGTACTTGTACTCTTTTTTACCAACCCCATTGAAATCAATGGGGCCGCGTATCTCGGGTGTCACTGCGGTGTGAACCTAGCCTAAAGCTTACCCTTAAACATAGGGTAAAGGTCAGGCGCCCAGAGCATACATGCCCACAGCTATATTTAAAGTTGAATTCCGGGGAACATAAAAAACAATCCTTGCCTTTGGGCTTCCTCTGTACTGCAAGCGTTAAATGCTCGTGTGTATAGAACATGACAGTTTAGAGGACCTTCGACCATTGCAGCAGAGGGGGGAGAGGCTCCAGGGACTGGTCTAAGAGCATGCTGGCTCTGAGGATTGGGTGAGTATAACTTTTTTTTTTTAAATGTTCTTCCCTAGACACAAATGAGCACTTAGCCCTTGCAGTGCAGAGGGTAGCTCCACTGCAAGGGTTACTAATAATTTTCCCCAGAGTTCTTCTTTAAGGGGGAGACTTATTAACATGAATGGTCTGGTGACAGAGTTTTTTTAATTAATGTGTACTTACTGAATACACTGTACTGTAGTTTCTTTTTAATGGCTGCTACTTGCTTTTATGGCGCCGAAAGGATGGGAGACTTGGCTGTTTGTAAGTTAATTGTATGACCTCTAACTTGTCTTGCAGACCTTAAAGTGAATGAAAATGAGGACAATACAGATGTCGTGAACAACTTGGTGGATGCTCATAAACTAGCTAAGAACAAATACTGGCCCTCCGTACAGTCCTGGATACAGGTATCCTCCGTCACCCCAACCCCTGCTAAATATGTAACAGCGATGGTGTCCATTATGTTCTGGGTACTGCAACTGTATACAATCACTTCATCTCTGAGGCTTGAATATGATATACTTTATCTAACCCTTTTTTCAAGGTTTTCCAAGCCAGTGGTAGCCCACTGCCATCTGAACTCTCATCTAGGGTCTGGAAGGGTGGGTTATTATTGCACAGAGGAGTCAAATGTACTGAGCACATTTAGCCTGGAGGTTCACTCTAATTCAGACTATGCATGTAAATGATAACATTCTAACAATGCAACGGACACTAATTTACACATCCAGGCCAGGATAGTCTGACATTTTTGGTGAGTGAAGTTATAATGTCAGCACTGGGTGGGCATTTAGCCTGAACTTAACCTGTTGTGGTTTGGGGGACAGGGTTAGTCCTAATATGTAGATGCCAAGAAGGATTGCAGCCACTTCCTACTCTCTCAAGGATTCTGGTGGTAAGTTCCCAGCACTTGAGTTCCTATCTCTACCCACTTGTTGCAGCTGCTAGACTTTCTGTGTTAGACTTTCATTCGTTATTGATAATAAAGGAGTTAGACTGGCGTATTATTTGCTCTGTTGAATGTATGAAAGTCCAACAGGGAGTCCATAGAACAGGGCTGGATTAACCCCAGGGGCCAGGTAGCCAATAAGCCTTAAAATTTACAGCCGGCACCCAACTTTTTAGGTTTTCACTAGGGATGCACCGATACTTTGCATTTTTTAAAATAAATTTTTTCATGAGAACTACCAGGGTTGCAGCGGTTGCAGCTGGGACCTGGCTCTTGGCGCTCCACCACTGTCCTGAAATCATTAGTCTGTATTGTTTTAGAAAAACTGTCACATGACACTAACCAAAAATGTATCAGTACTCGTACTTGCTAAAATGGTATCGGTGCATCCCTTTATTTATATTTATAAAAACAAAATCATACATTCAAACAGGGATGTACAAATCCCAGGAGCTCCGTGTGCTCCTTACAAATGACAGCTGCCTCCTAACTTTTGAATTTTTCTCTAGTCTAGTCTTGGAGCTCGGAAAGTATCTGTACTTGTACTTGTACCGAGTACTGTACTTGGTATCAGTGCATCCCTAGTTTTTACTAATTGTTGTCAATTAAAGTGACATTAAAGGATAACTTTTCCCCTCTCTCTTCCTGGCACTTCCTGTCCCACGGTGTCTGTGCGGGTGCACACTGCTGGGCTGCTGCGTTGACTTACCTTGTGTCTCTCCCCGTCTCCCGGCCGAAGATCTGAACTGTGCATGCGCCCGCCGCAAGATCCTTTGCGGCCGCCCGTGAATCTTCAGATCTTCAGACGGAATTGCACGGTGGAGACACACCATTCTTGGATTGGACAGTCTGGCTCCTCAGTTGGACAGATGTACTCTGGATTAAGTCTCCTGCCCCTATTCTAAATTAGCGTTTTGTTTAAATAATAAAGACCCTTCTAAAATGGCCTTACTTTTCTTGAGTTTTGTGCTCATTTACTGCACAATGACATTTTTATGTGTTGTTTGTTCCCTTTAGGTTTTTACAAAGGCTGGAATTACTGATGACAGTCTTAGATGTGCCATTGACCTGAAAAACAAACTGGAGACTGCAATAAAGAAGCATAAGGAGATGAACATTGAGTGCACAGCTAGAGAAGGGAAAGCGGTGAGTGATTTGACCAGAAGGAGGTATAATCCAGTCTAAATGGGTGATTTTAGGCTGATGGATCAATCTGTGATAATAGAGCTTCCTGTGGTTCAGAGTTCAACAGCTAAGGCTATGCTGTTACCAATGCACCCTCTATCACATACTTGGCTTGTCATATTGTATAACCTTAATGTAGTACTCCCCGGACCCCCAAAAGCATGTAAGGAATCCCACAGGCTGGATGGGTTAGCATTTCACCTCCAGGGGCTAGTTCTGGGCTGGTTCTAAGGTGCTAAAGTAGGTTGGGCTCCAGTCACTGCAAGGTGTTTTAAAGAATTTGTTCTTCATAGCAGCGCAATCGGAGAGTTTGATGATAGCTATGTAATGGCTGTTGATAATGGCTACAGACACCCAGGAGAAATATAGACTCCAGACTCTATGTCCACTTCCCAGCTATATAGTGTAGAGAGCCTTTAAGCCGATAGTATGTAATAGAACCTCAGCTTGTTAGCAGATTTCTACATGCATTCTCCCAAGAGAGTCACCATGCCCTTGCAACGATCAAGCATCTACCCAGCTTCACCCTCCAGCAGAGTCTCTCTCTCCACCTTGGGTCTAGTGATGACATCACTGTGTCTCAAGAAGTATTTCTTAAAAATGAAATGATTTGAGTGACAAATTGTAATTGCATGTTGAATGCATATACTTGCAATTCTGTCGATCTTCCACTTCTCCATTCAGTCTTTACGAGCAAAAGTCAAGCCTTGGGTGAACATCTTCGTCAGTGTTTTAGCTTACACAGGACTGTAAACGCCTGATTGGCCCAGCACTGTCACATGCTGTACATAGCTGAATACACATATCTTAATAGTATTATGTGACAAAAACATGCACATGCTTACCCATTACCCTTTCCGAAAATAAGGTGAATTTGGCTACTAGATTTTAAAACGTATTTATAGTCTGCTAAATGGACCAATTTCAGTATACCCCGGATAGAAATATCAGTTTACTGATTCATTTCACTTGTTTCCTAGAGTTATGGTGTAAATCTTGAAGTTCTAAAGGGGACCCAACACGTTATATCTGATTGTACAATCTCCTTTAGTGAGGACCCACCTGACTGTATGTAAATTGAATGGATGTTTTAGACAAGCTCTCACACTACATAGGGGTAGGTAATCCTAAAGGCAATTGTAAAAAGATTCTGCATTCAGACTGATTGCCCATTAGAGTGCATTTAATACCTTGCGTTGGGGTATTGCCAAACCAATTTGATGACGCTTATACAGAGGAAAGCCAAGCTGAAATATAAATGTCAGTTTGCTTGCCGAGCACTAGAGGGAGCAATGTGCACATATAATTGTATTTATAGACAATCCTCTAGTCTACATCCTTCCATTGCACCATGCTACACTTTGAATGTCGTGCTCTTATGGCGTTGGGTCAGTTTAGTCAATTTTAGGAATCTAGAACTTGCTCCCACAAGATGCGTGAATTCAGACACATAAGTGTGAGAATTTGAGCACCTTTAAATCCACATTTGGATGGGGCATAGGCACGTTAATGCATAACAAATACGGCATGAAAGGCCTTTTGCAACACGCTTCTGTGAATGGGCGCTATTGAGAAGAGTGGATTGTCACATGCCTGTGTGATTTTTCTGGTTTTAAATAACCACTTCAGCCCTCATAACTGCACAGCCCTTATGGACCAGGGCAATTTTTCTATTTCAGCTATGGTCCTGATCATTCAGCAATACGTTTATCTTTACCTGACTCCCCATTCACATTTAGGCGTTTCGTAAACGCGCACAAAAGTCTGTGGAATTCGTCAAAAACACATAATGCCGTTAATTAAGGGCACCCTAAACGATCTAGGCTTTGGCAATAATGTTGTCTTGCAAACATTTTTTAAATTCTCTATATGTAATCTATAGACAAAAAATAATGCATTTTTGTTTATTTTGGACAGTGTTTTTTGTTCTCCCCCCCCTTGATGTTTTCTGTAAATGTTTTATTTTAGTTGTGTATGTAAAAACACAAATGTACATTTTAATCTATAACTTGTTCTTTTTAAAATTACACTACAACAATATTTTTGGTACAAAGAAAGTTATTTGTAATTTAAAAAAGGCCCCCCCTCCCCCATTTTGTGCAGATTTGTTTTTGAAATCTGCACAAAATGGGGGGGGTGGGAGGATATGAAAATAATATTAACGATAAAGTAAAAATAATAGAAAAGCAAAAGAAGGAGTTAGTTGGGGCTGATTAGGATCACACCTTTGCATATGAATGAAACAGTAAATACAATGAAAACATATATTGTTACAGTGCAGTTGGCAAGTATCTTTTTCTACACAGGAGTGACTGCAGTTTGACAGTTTTCCTGCTTTGTTATACATGGCAGTTTCTGGCTGTCAAAATTACAGCCAGTAATTGCTGGTTATAGCAGCAGAGGGAGAGGCAGTGAATGCAGGAGAAACGTCCTAGAAACTTTGTTAAATTTTTTGGAGGATTCCTCTCCTACGTTTAAAATCCTCACTTGGTTAATAGCTAAAATTGTGCATTTGTGTAACATTCTTTTTATTACCTTTAGGATTATTATTGTTGCTGTGACATGTGTGACATTCTATAAATAACATTATTTTGAAAGTGAACCTGTAAAAAAAACAAACTCCACCTGAACATATAATGAAAATGCGCCTAAACATAGCTCAGCTTCAAAACTGCGCATGGAACTGATCTCTAGGTTATGAGATATAGACAAATTAAATGCAACTCTCTGCTTTTTCTATAAAGTTCGCTCTTGACTCCAAGCTTCTGTTTTGATATTAAATCCTAGCTCATTAACTGACCATAAACCTATTTCCTGCCTTTCTAGTTGTTTCATTTGGAGTAGGGCCATACATAGGGCTTGTATTGCTCAGAATAGTGAAGTTTTCCTTTTATTAATTGTTTTCATCATTTTCTTACTGTATTCATTGTCACATTGGGTAGCATTGTGTATTTTGTCAGTCTTGTTACATATAACTTCAGCTGTCTATGTCACAGGGTGACAACGCTGCTGTGTTAGGGTTTAATTTGTTTGTCACTAACTAGTCTATTTAAAAGGACATGTCCATCTAAGACTACCGTGCCTGTTAGTGCCGATGTAGCCGCGCATCCTTGCTTTCTCTCCTCCCCGCTGGGCGCTGCTCTGGCTCCCAGTGGGGAGGAGAGAAACTGTCACAGGCGGCCGAGCTCTGCGGGAGGAAAGCGTTGTAAGCGGCCGGTGTCTCTCCTCCCCTCACCGCTCAGTCTCCTGTGACAGATCAGAGGAGAGCAGTGTGGGGGTGAAGACAGCCAGCGCTGTCACAGGAGGCCTGCCAGCAGTGCAGGGGAGGCGTCAGCTGTCAGATCGTGCTCTCCTCCCAGCACCCCTCCCTCACCCTCCTGTGACAGCGCGTCAAGAAGCAGAGCTCCTGTAACATAGACAGCTGAAGTTATATGTAAGTAGACTGACGAAACACACAGTGCTACAGTTCATCACCCTAGTCTTAGATGGGCGTGTTTGTTATATGTGTGTGTGTATAATAATATAAAATTATATCGTTGTTATAGTAGCCCCCTTGCCACAGTAATGATGTCCAATTAGAAAAAATAACAAAAATGGAAAACCTGGTCCAGTATTGTGTGTGCACGCTACCCATATATCTATCTTGATATATATCTATGTATATTTATATTTATTTTTTGAGACAATAAGGGTTTATGCTTCCTTCTACCTACAACACATGCAGATTAGGGACTCAGAGTCCTCAATCTACAACTAATCTGGTCACTGAGCTGAGCACATCTGGGTTCAATGTAAGCAGAGAGATAATTTCATCCTGAACATGTGGGCAGCGCTCACAGAGGAGCCTGTCAAGCGCTGAGGTCAGAAGCAAGCAATAGTGATTGGGTGGCGGTTTTGCTAAACATAGAAAAGCTGGCTGCTATTATCAACTCACTTTTGTATAGTTACAAATGCCTATCGGACCCCCATTTAAAGTAGTACTAAAGTCTCATGCTTTTGTCATAAAAACACTGGTACGGAGCAGTGGACAATAAATGCTTTTCAAGAAGAAGTTCAAAGACTCATACAATTTGACATGTTTACCACCGCTTGCCGCTTCCCTGAACTTCCGGCTGGGAGTGCGCACTCATCGCTCCTTTGAAGGTTCCCTAGACCCGCCCCCCCGAACTAAATGCCATGATCCCCTGCGTACCCTCTCTCCTGGGGATTACATTCGATGCTGCCATGTGCCGCTGCGCATGCGCACCCACTCTAGCCCGCTCCAGCTGCCAATGTGCATGAACGGTTGTCTCCATAGGACCCCACGAGAGAATAGAGCTACTTGCAAATGGGGAAGTGGGGGCAACGATCCAGGGAGCCCACAAAAGAACATGAAAGGAAAGCTTTATCAGTGAGACAAGCTGCATGCAATGGATGGGATACAAAATTACAAAAAAATAAAAAAACTAATTTAGGATTTAATATCACGTTAAAGTAAATGGAAAAACAATGAATCAATTGGCTCAATCAACATGTAATTAAACTTTGCAACCAGGGGGAATCAGAAAAACAAAACCCAGCACTGATGTATCAGAGGGAGTATGTGCGTATGTGTATGTATTTGTGTGTAAATATAAATAAATATACATACATACATACATACATACATACATATATATAGATATATATGTACATATAGACACACAAATAAAAATTGTTTAAATCTGCAAAGTGCGCAGCATTTTATTATGTAAATATAATCCATGGCTCTTTTTTTTCCCTGCCCAGTTGGTTTCCTCTCTTAGATTCTTGTTTTCTAATGACTCCAGGTCCATAATCTAATATGTGATAGAGCAATCAGAAATCATTTAAGAGTCAAAACAAAGCCCTTTTCCCTGGAGAGGAATTAGCATCTCTCTAGCTGATAGGATCTTTTTTTTTTTTTTCTCCTGTTTGTAGCTCTAATGCATTTGGGCTCCATATCAAATTCAGTGAAATTGGCCATGAAATTCATTGCCCTGTAAATAAAGACAATTCAAATGATAACAAAACTGTATGCCATTCCATTCAGGAATATACAGGGGGTAATGAAAATGAATGTTTGCAGTTAAGCTCTTCAGTAAACACTTTCTTCTTGCTTTCCATTTCTTCTCATGATTCTTCTATGAATTTTTTTTAATCTTGTCTCTGTAGACAAATGTATGTATTAAATCCAGGCCCATCATGGAGGTCCATCAGTGGATTCCCATTCTTTGTTGTGCTCAATTTACTGGAGATTTTACTCCTTTTTTTCGTGCAACAAACAAAAACCTATCTCCCTTTTTTTTTTTTACTTTTTCACTTTTAAATGTTTTTCATAGTTTTATATGATTTCAAAGAAACATTCCATACTTTTTTTAAAGATTATTGTATTATTTTTTTCTTAAAGATAAAACGGTTAGTCAATGTAAAACATAAAAAACAGGATTAGTACTATATTAATTAAAAGATTAGATTCATATTATAATAGTAAGATTAATAGTAAGATTAATATTATCAATATTGTCTTAATACAAAATGTTACATTGTGCACATTGCACAAAACATTGCAAATATTTGTACTCTCATAATTGGCTAAAATCGAATTTCTTTTTTCTTTATTAAAACAAAAGACGTGATATATGTGATTTTTTTTTTTTTTGTTCAATCTTATGTGACATTGTCAGCTTTGTTAGTGCTTGGAAGTTCACACAAACTTATATTTCCACGTATTACTAGCACTGGCGCTAAATAGAACAGAATATAACATTTACTAAACATTCATGAAGAATTGACTATCCTTACTGAAATATTAATTAAAAGAAAGAACATTTTCTCTAAGAAATGCAAATTAACCCCCCCCCCCCAATATGCTGTGAGATATTATTCTAACATTCATCATTTAAACATCTTGTTTTCTGTTTTATTCATGTACTGTTTCATAAATCTAGAAACACCAACCGAATATTTTCTATCATTTCGTTGGTAATATCAATTTTGTTTTGCAATTTAAAATTAGATTTACTTGGCATGATTTACTTGTCCATTATATTTGTACGCTAAGTTGCCAAACTCTTAACTGTAAATATGTATAATGCGCAGCTTCAGAAATGATCAATTAGTGTCTTTCTATACTAATTGTCAATTGTTCTGTCTATTTATTTAATGGCAGTGGGAGCAAAAAATTTAAAGTATTGTTTTTTGTTTGTTTTTTTAAATGGGAAATTATAGTTGGCATGAAATAGTGATTTGGACTGAACTAGTAACCTAGAAAGAGGTTTCATCGGTGGGAAGACCCTGATTCAGATTGTAAAAATCCCAAAGTTCCTGTATAAATGTATCTTTCTAGCTGTATAGGGGAATATTTGAGTTTTAATTCAGATGAAGCACTATACATACATTAATGTGGACCTCCTCTGCCTCGGTGTTGATGTGGTTAAGTTGGTTCAGCAGTCCATGAATTTTGTGTTGCTCAGGTGGAGGCCTCCCCTCTCTGGGATGGGGTGGGGTGGAGGAGCTTTGGCTGAGTAGATGCACATGAGATATTGGCATGGCAGAATAATTTGCAAGGCCTTTCACCGCAGGGTATTAGCATATAAATAGCAGATGCGATGGCCACCATCACAGCTGAGTACATTTAATTTTTAGTTTATAAGACAGAATGGGTTTTTAAATGCACAGCCATCAAGCTGGCTGAAAGACAAATGAAGTTGAGGATTCACGTGTCTGAGGACGTCTTCTGTGTCTTTTAGCTTGTTTATGTCAAGCCTGGAGGTTGTCGCAGGACGGGCAGATCTGGTTTTGGCCAAGGCAGAACATAATTGAGGTTTGAAAGCTAATTAAAGTACATGTCCTCCCCAAACTAATTTTATTTTTTCTGGGGTGGAGGTCAGTGGGGAGGGGGGAGCTTGTATGTAGAATCATCCTGACCGTTCCTATCACAGCAAATTCCAGCGCAGTGATGTTCTATCTAATACGCTTGGTCCTTTCTACAGTACATTGGAATAATGTGTCGGCCCCATTGATGTCAGAAGGGATTCCTCCAAACCCATCTGTTATGAGACAATAGTTGAGTTCGTTTTCTCTCTGGCCTATTGTTGAATCTCATCATAATGAGTTTATATTGCTTTATTGGTCTCTCTAAACTGATTAGATGGGATGTTTTCCTGGTTTTTATTGCACTACAGGGCTTAATTGTCATTTCATGGCAAAGTCCTATTAGCGCAGAGCAGGATCATTGTCTAAGACTGCAGTAGCTCCATTTAATATGTATGAATGTTGTTGCAGACATCTTATACAATCTTTAACACTTATTATTCTACAATGTGGTTTGTAGTGTTTATTGGATCGAAAGGACATAGTTAAAGGAGAACTATGGCCTAACCCTTTTTGGCCACAGTTTTCTTCAGGGTCACATGCTAATGTCCTCCAGTGACCCAAGACTCAGTATATAGCACACTTTATGCCGAGAGCGCAGAGCCGCGCCACAGCCGGGATGGATCCCAACTATACTGTCGAGATCCACCCCGCTGGCTGATTGACAACTGGCTCTGCCACTGTAGAAGCACAGCCAGCTGTGCCCTCCCCATCCGTTCCGCCAGTCAGTGCTAAAGAAACGAAGAGGGGAGGGGGGGAATCCCTGCGGGGAACGATGACTGATAGTCACCACTCTCTGCAGGGAGAGGATCGGGGAGTCATCGATCGGCAGTGTGTGTTCGCTCACTTCCCGATCTATAGAGAGCCGACCTGTGATGGCTTCAGTGTGACAGGTCGGCTTGAATAGTATGTATGTATGTATGTATGTATGTAAGTATGTTTAGTAGTAATGGTAAAACTGTGTGATAAATGGTTAACGCTGAACTCTAGGCAGATAAGAGGTGTACAATTTAATCCAGAATTTTCGCGTTGGGGCACCGGACGCGTATTTACGTTTATAGGCGCGTAAACATTTTGGGGGTTTTTTTCCCCTTATTTTATATGTGATTTGTCCAATGCTGCAGTGCCGTCCGTCCGTTTTTTTACTACGGGCGGATGGCAAGAGGTTAAAAGAAGACATAGAAAGTTAGCCCGTACATTATATTAAAGTGACACTAAACTCAGGAGTTAAATCTTAAAAATGCATTCAGGTACCTTATCCATGAACAATACTGGACCTTATTTGTGTATCACTCAGCTGTAGATCCTCATCTCTGAATTGGTGCTGACACTGTCCTTCCTTCTGGAGGGTGACTACTTCTGTTCCCCATGATCCCTGCTGTGTGTTGTAAAGTAGTCACCGCTCCAAGCTCACTCCTGTGATGGACTACAATCTCATGTTTCATTTACTAATTTGTATTGAGATTGTAGTCCGTCACAGGAGTGATCTTGGAGTGGTGACTACTTTACAACACACAAAGAGACCATGGAGAACAAAAGTAGTCACAATCCAGAAGGAAGGACAGTGTCAGTGTAAATGGAAGGATAGAGGAAACTCGGGAACCGGAATTTTTTCTCTCGTTTCTTTTCCAGAGATTAGTTAGAGGGGGAGAGATGGGTGTGCCGTCAGAGGGGGTCTATGTGGCATTGTTGGTGGTAAGGGGAAGTAGGGACAGTCTGGAGTTACATTTATTTTTGAATACAGCATGGCACACCGCTGCTTTTTCAAAGTGTATGTCAAGTTTCTAGTTTTGCGTGGAGTGGGGGAGGATAACGCCCCACATCCTGTCCTGCTGACAACAGTTTCGCCAGACAGGAATTAAGTTAAAATCTGCTACAGGGACACAAAGAACATTACAAACCTAGCCCTCTCTTACTCTACTACAGAAAAGCATTCGTATATCTGTCTGTTTTGCTGTTGGAGAGTTCATCTCACTTCATGTGCCCCTGCGGCACTCACAAAGTCCAATAGAATTGATATTTGAGATCGATCAGCTGCTCCAGGCAGATGATCGGTTCTCCTGCACATGCGCAGTGAGCCAATGTGCCCTGGAACAGCCGACAAAGCGATGGAATGCTTGACCTAATTTGCGGTCGCACATTCCACCGCTGTGAAACTGGACGAGATTACGTTGGAATCTATGACCAAGTCACGGGTCACAAATTCCAATGTAATCACAAACTTTGATAGAACACAGGGACTGATGTGACTGTGCAGTATGTAACGTGTTATATAAATTGGCGGCGCTATATAACTACCCCTAAGATAGGTTCATGAGATGGCATTCTGGACCAAATAATATGGCAGCAGTATATTCTGATTGGGCAGAAACGCCAACAAACAGCATTCTACAATCTTGTTCATGAACTGGCTCATATTTACTTCTATATATGTATTTGCTGTACAAGCCATTTTGTATTTTAATCTTATAAATGTCTACTTTCCATTTCCATCTGCAGCCAGCTAGGATTTCTATCAACAGAACAATTAGAGTTAAAACTTATAGGGTTATTCACAAAAGGGTGAAGAGTTTAGAGAAGGCAGGAGAAGTGAACAATCTAGGACCACAGAGCTGAACTGGAAAGTGAGCTCAATTGGAGAATTTTTCCAAATCAGTTATGTTGTCCTAGATTGTTCACTTCTCCTGCCTTCTCCAAACTCTTCGCCCTCTTGTGAATAACCCTGTTAGAATTTGTATTCTCCTTGTCATTTGGCTGAGCACCACTTCCTGGATGCGATTGGTCATGGAGGTAGTAGATAGACGGGGGTTACGCAGCAAAAGCTTCAGGAAGTTTACTTCCAGTGACCCTGTTTAGGTCGCTCTGGATTCTGGCTGCAGTGGATTACAGAAAACTCAGATGGACATCAATTCAGTTAACACCATGGAGTTGTAGTGTTTTGCTGGATATCATTAGTGACTGACTGTTTACACTTGTTGCTTGGAATTGCTCTTTAAAGCTGAATTCCAGCTAAAAATATGTATATATAATTACATTGATCCAGCTCGGCCCATTGTAAGTAAATATTTTATGCCTGAACGGGGATCCTTGAAATCAGTGTAGTAGCTGCAACAACATCAGAGCTTCACAGCATTTACCAGGTACTGTACTGCACTATGCTGAGTGACTTCCCCTCTGCTGTGAAAACACAGGGGGTCACAGTGGCCATTCAGCAAATTGCTGGTATTTTTCTCAATTAATACTAAGTGTTCTGTGATTGGACGAGGGGAAGTGATGTCACGGCTGAATGGGCCAAACATCGTTGTTGTAACAACAGAGGGGAAGTCGTTCAGCACAGCACAGTACAGGACCTGGAAGATTGCTGTAAAGCACTATAGCAGCATTGGCAGTGTTCTACAAGATGTTCCTGGCTCTTCCAGGTATACAATATGCATTCGTCTATTTGGTCGAGCTGGACCATTGTAAGTATATACAAATATTTATACCTGGAGTTCAGCTTTCAAACGTGACTCCTGTCAAACAGCTAAATATACAAATTCAGAAGCTGTTTTCCTGACAAAGGATTTGCATCCAGTTTTGAGATTTAAACAGCCTTGCCATTAGGGCTGCAACAACTAATCGACATAATCGATTATTGAAAAAGTTGTCAACTTTTTCAATAATCGATTAATCGGCTTCCGATCAGTTGGCCCTGTTCACGCCTCCACACACGCTGCGCGCCGCACCTCCTCCCCAAATCACGCTAACCGCTGCCAGACCCGCCCACCCGCATCCACGCTTTACACGACGCACCTCCTTCCCGCCTCACACTCACCGCCCGCCCACATCCACAGGGTTGCGGGGAGATGTAGTGGGGGGATGACAGCTGTCGACAGACAGACCCGATCTCAGAAGCAAGTTGCTGGAACACTGCTCAGGTAAGCCTGCACTTTCCCCCACATGGTGCTCTATAATGTATTGCTGGGATTTGTTGTACTCCTCTATAGTTGGTGATATTTTGCATTGCGCTCTATAATGTACTATAGCTGGGATTTGTAGTCCTCTATAGCCGGTGCCATTTTGCATTCATTGCTGTATAATTTTACACTTTCCATTTCACTATATTGCACACCACACTATTTTTTTTGTTTTTTACTTCCACTGCTCCAAGCTTGCTCCTGTGATGGACTACAACCTCAATACAAACTAGTAGTCCCATCACTGGAGCCATTTTTAAAAATGTATTTGATAGTTTTTCCGATTAACCGATTAATCGAACTTAATAATCGGCTAACTAATCGATTTTCAATAAAAAATAATCGTTAGCTGCAGCTCTACTCGCCATACAGCACAACCCTGTCTGGCAGGGCAGGAGACCCTGGCTTTCCTCCTGCTGTTCAGTAATAAAAGTAGGTCTTGTCCCTCCCCCAGCCTGTAAATGGACAGTAAAAGGAGAAGCGGCAGACTGATGAGCCCATTGCTCAGTTGCTCTTCACTCTCCTATTAGTATGTCCTGTATTAGCTCATGATCACCACAGGGCAACTGATTGGCCCCTTTGTGTTGCTTCTCCCTCCCATCAGTCTGACCTTTGCTGTACAGTTGGTTTCAAGTCAAAATCAGCTTCTTGCACTGCTCGTGTGAAAAATACATTTATTGATGTATTAATGAATACAGAGCTGGAAAAATATGTCTTTATATCTGCTTAGAGTTTGACTTTAAAGTAGGGCTGGTAATGATTAAAATTTTCGTGTTCGATTAATCAAATTTTTTTTAAATCAATTAATTTCGATTAATTATAACGCACATACAGATCCAACTACATTGGCCTATACACATACAGCACACCAATGAAGTCATAAAATGAACTATGATCACACTAATCCAGCACGTTATTAATCTCATGTGCCCCACTCATTATGGCCGCCGCTTGAGTGCGGCAACTCAGAATAATAACGTGCTGGATTAGCGTGATCCTAGTTCATTTTATTACTTCATTGGTGTGCTGTATGTGTATAGGCCAATGCCTTGGCTGGCGCTCGTGCTGAAAGTATCTTGGGCAAACTCACCGGCCCAAGTGACTCCGTCGTCTAACGAAGGGGGGAGGAGTCCGGTGGCGTCACAGACATCGACGTCACCTGACTCCTCCCCCTTCCCTTCGTTAGCCATCACGGATATCAACGTCACCAGACTCCTCCCCCCTTCCCTTCGTTAGTCATTTGGGGAAGGGGGGAGGAGTCCGATGATGTCGATGTCCGTGACGTCACCGGATCGCCGACGGGACTCCCGGCAGCCGGCAGAGAGGTGAGTGTTTTCATTAACGATCAAAATAATTTTAATCGATCAAAAAGTTTAACGATTAATCGAGAAATGATTCTTTATTTTCCACAGTCCTATTTTAAAGTAGTATTAAACTCTTATTATTTATTTATAACAGGTATTTATATGGCGCCGACAATTTTACAGCGCAGTTTACACAGAGCACATTCATATTAGTCCCTGCCCTCAAGGAGCTTACAATCCTGCCCTCAATCTCACATGTATACATACAGGGCCAATTTTTAGTCAGGAGCCAGTTAACCGTCCAGCATTTCAGCAGTGTCTTTGGAGTGTGGGAGGAAACTGGAGCATGCAGAGGAAACCCACACAAGCACAGGGAGAACATGCAAACTCCTTGCAGCTAGTTACCTGACCTGGACACTTGTTAAACTTTTTATAACTTTTTCAATAATTAATTCAGATTAAAAAAAACATTGCCCAGCAAAGTATTTCCTTACATTTTTGCCCAAACACTTAGTCTAGTCGTCATGTTTCAGAACAGCTCCAGCTCTCTCAGCTCAGCTTCCCTGAACTTCCTGTCCAGTTCAGGATCACAAGGGACAGAGCAATCTCTAGCAGCTGTCCATCTACTAGCCTGGAGAAGGGAGCAGGCAAGGGGAGGAGGACTGAGTTACCTTGCTGTGTGTTTGTTTGCAGACACACACAACTTACTAGCACACACAGGGGTGGCTCCATAGGACCCTTCAAGGGTCTTAAAACAGGATATCAGGGCCAGTGCTCAGGGGACCAATTGATTCTGCAGGAAACTAAAACGTTTAAAAATAAAGGAGCAGCATCCATTGTTAGTGGTTTTATCAGCATTTGCAATAGCTTAACCTTTTGACTTTACCATCACTTTACCTTCAGCTATACACCATTTTGGAGTTTCACTTTACAAAGGTTCAATATAACGTAATTTCATTAATAAACATGTATATCCTCATGTATCACTTCCCCCTCCTTTTTAGACTGTAAGCCCTCAGGGGCAGGGCCCTCCCTACCATCTTGTCTTGAATTGTATTGTGAGTGAAATGTCTTCCTTATATTGTAGAGCGCTGCGCAAACTGTTGGCGCTATATAAATCCTGTATAATAATAATAAGAATAATATGTACCAGCATGAAAAAGCTTTTTAATGTGATAATAGAAAACACATCAAGCCACAAAGGGATACACTATAACCTACGTTCATCCTATCTAGTGTCTGATATGTCATGACAACATGTATGCATGCCCTTTGCTGCCAGTGTCTACATCTTACTTAGAGTTGCCCTGTATGTATATATCTATTAGTGTAATGAGTGGTGACAGTGTAGCAAACAGCATTCACATCCCGGTCCGTGTGCGTCCACTAAAGGTCAAGGCCAAGGAGTTCCATGTATTACAATCACGCATGTCATCCCATAGTGCATACAGTAAGCATAACGTTTCATTAAAATGACCCCCACGTTTAGAAGCCCGGCAGCGCTATATGTTATGCATTGTAGCACCAAACTCGCAGCCACCTCCTTTTTTTTTTTCTTTCTTTTTTTTTTTTTTTAGGAAATTAAAACCCATAAATTCTGTTTAGTGTTGGCTATGCATGGCTGTCGCGGAGAGCTATAATGCCCCCTAAAACCTTGGGTTGCTTTTCACCTTTCATAAATTCCTGGGGAGATTCTATACAAAAAATAATTTTCAGCTCCGTGGCTCATTGTTATTCAAAGTTGATTGATCGTCGTCATTTACCCAGCGAAGAAGTTAAGTGCTCCTGTCATTTCGAAGAGTATAATTGGGACGTTTCACAGGTCACTGATAGTGGCAGGGTTTCCCTTTTGATTAGTGTTAGACTGATAACAAAAATTACAGTTTCCAGTGATGGATGGGGCCCATAGTGTCTAAACGCAGCGCTCGAGCATTGTACCTAAACAAAATGAATTTGCATCTGATTATGTGCTTAAAGAGTATAAGCTGGAAACCCGTGCTGCTTATTATTGAAGAGAGAGGGATACCAGAGAGAGGGATGTTGTCGTTATCAATACAAAGCTTTTCTTTTGGTATCTAAGTTTCCTTTAATTCATGACATATTTCTTTTTTTAAAGAGCACCTGTGCTGTTTTAATCAACATAAAGATATGGAGTAGGGGAGGTAGACCTGTAATTGGTGTTCCATTCATAACAGGTTTAGTGTATTCTGACGGTGGCAGTTTAATGCCTACTCTAGTCTTGTATGGCTCCATCCTCTTTGACTGGCCCCATGTACGGGGTAAGGTACTGGAAAACATAGATGTGATAAATTACTGAAATGGCTAAATACACAACTGAAGTACCTGCATGGGAGCAGTTTTACCTGCATACGTAGTTTTATTGATGATAATATTTTTTTATTATTTATTATTATTACCTGCATGGGAGCAATTTTACCGCATAGGTATTTTTATTATTATTACTTGTATGGGAGCCGTTTTACCTGCCTAGGTATTTTTAGTGGTAATTTTTGTATTATTATGAATACTATAATAATATTATTATTGTTATTATTATTTTATATAGTGCCAACAGTTTGCACAGCGCTTTACAAAATAGAGGGAGACAGTGCAGTTTCAATACAATAACATACAAGAGGATCTTAAAGGTTCTGCTCCTCAGAGCTTGCAATGTAAAAGGATTTTTTTTTTCCACTCCTGAGATTTACACATCCCTTTCAGACTACTGACCTGATCTTTCTCCACTGCAGCTAAGCAGTACAGATAGGTCAGCACCCTGCCCCTAACCTTTGATTGGACAATGAAGAAGAGGCAGTACACTGATGAGGTCATCCTTCTCTCCCCTCTTCTCCTCTCCTCTCCTGTGTAGCAGATTGTAAGTAGTTAAGGGCACTGCCTAACCCTCTCCCAGTCTTGTGCTGCTGTGCTAAGAAGCAAATAGCAAGACAGATTCTGGTACTTTTACTAGTGTTTAAAAATATGGCTTTTGGATAAATACTTAACTGCAGTAAAAGGTTTGTGTGTTTTATTTGTTGTTGTTTTTTTTATTTTCTTCCTCGAGTTCAACTTGAACCCTTATGCTGCAACATGCATGGCCAATATGTAGGCACATCAAACAAAGTTTTTGATTGCCAATTTCCACTGACTGAGTGATCAAAATAAAAGTGAAAATTGGTCAAAACCAACACCGTGGCAGTTCTAGATGAATTTCTTTGCTGGTTTTGGTGATTGGAAACTGGGGGAATGATTGCCGGTGTATGGTCCATTGTTTCATATGTATGTTTAGTCAGCCTACTGCAGGCAGTCTGTAAAGGTAAGAGCCCATGAAAGGAAATTATATCATTGAAGCAAATAAACTAAAGAAAAATATAAAAGACAGCCTTATGCCAAAGTTTTTAACAGGGGAACATAGGCTATTAGGAAACTTTGCATAGGCCAAATCAGTTTAATCCATCCACAGCAAGTCCTCCTGTGTTAGTGTTTTAAAACCCCAGTGAAAACATTTCTTCCCTCAAAAACGATGGATGGATATTGATAGATAGATAGATAGATAGATAGATAGATAGATAGATAGATAGGAGATTTCAGCAAAGGCATCCTCTATCTATTTAAAATACTAATTGCTGAGCTGTCATGCTGATCTCAACGCTCCAATAATTGAAGTCAATGACATGGAACATATTAGGTTTTCTGACGTTGCTCTGACTTCCCCTGCTGAATACTTGCAGAATGTATTGATGCCACAGAAAGCCAGGCAACTAGCAATTTCAGGAGGTGGTAAATTGCAGCTTTTGTATTTCTCGCAGTACCAGTTTCCTATCGTTTCTTTTTTATATCTAAGTTTGATCCTTGTTAGTGATGTGCAAAGTTCAGTGCACAGGAGCTTTGCTGAACACATGACAATTCATGAATCCCGAACATAGAGCCTAATCCCCATTGAAGTCTATGAGAGCTGAATCTTGTAACTTCCTGTCCCACTGTGTCTGCATGCGGGTGCACGCGTCCATAGACTTACCTTGTGTCTCTCCTTGCGTCCCGGCTGAAAATGTGAACTGCGCATGGCCCGCCCCAAGATGCTTTGCGGCCGCCCGAGAAATGTAACATTTTTTGCATATATCTACTGCTCGCTAGCAGTAGATATATGCAAAAAAAAAACGGAGGGTTTCATAACCCTTTAATGTCTTTTATTAAAAGAAAAAAGAACTATGTCCCAGGATGTAAATCCAATATCACTCACATCTTCTGGTGTTGTGGATCCATTGGTTTCAGTGTTTTAGGTGTCAAGCATGTAACAAGTGAAGTCGGAACTCCTGATCTTTGACTCAGAATATAACGTTTATGGCTGTTGCCTTACAAACCGCAACCATATTGGGGGTTGCCCCCAAAGTTTTTGCAAAACAAAACGCCCAAATGTTCTTTTCCACATATGTGACTTTAAGAAGGTGTCAACAAGAATATTTATCTGGCTGTTTTTGCTGTGCAGCAAGACTTAGGAATATATAATATATATAATAATAAATGAGATTAGAATTTTTATTAGATGCTTAGCCTGTCACAACTTTTATCTCTTTAATAATTTCAACTGTCAGGCCGAAATGAAAAAATTTATTTTTTTTTGCCAGTGGACAAGCAACGTCTTGCAGTTTTAATTTGGATAACATAAGTCTATTTTTGCCCTATTTTTTTCTATGCTTGTTCCACATTGATGATACTGTTGATGCAGATGGTTGTATGGTACAGTGCCACTGCACCCCGGCAAAACAAACATTTTTATTTTAATATTCTTGGCCTGCTTCACTTCCGGATTGGTTCATGATGACATCATCATCATGAACCAATCCGGAAGTGAAGCAGGCCAAGAATATTAAAATAAAAATGTTTGTTTTGCCGGGGTGCTGCCATTTCCCCCAAAAACCCCAAAAAATCAGTTTTTGACATTTGGTTAACATAAAATAAAAAATTAATCGTTAAATTATTTTCCGTTAAAATGATACAGTAATGGGTCTTGCGTTTGAATTAAATTCTGCCTTTGCCAAGTCATCTACAGTGGAGGTCATGATCCATTTTATTGCTATGTGGAATGCTTTGTGCAGTATAAAAGCAGCACGA
This sequence comes from Nanorana parkeri, assembly GCF_000935625.1. Taxonomy (NCBI): domain Eukaryota; kingdom Metazoa; phylum Chordata; class Amphibia; order Anura; family Dicroglossidae; genus Nanorana; species Nanorana parkeri. The sequence continues at coordinate 1,174,833 of NW_017306440.1, read as the reverse complement.
AGTCTGAACAGTGAAGTCTCTGTATCTCGCCATTACAGATAATTACCTTTTTAGTGAACTTCTGCATGTCAAGAGTTCTTTATTTGCTGGTGGATTTTCCTTCCAAAGTGAATCAGCGCAGGTTGCTCTCAGAATACCCAAACAGGGTTGGCAGCTTATTGGCTACCGGCTCTGTTCGTTCAAAAATTTTCCGACCGGCTCCTTCAAACAGCTGATCGAGGGATGGCGGCTGAAAGGGTGCTAACAGCGGCACCCACTTTGTGAATTTCCTTAAGAACCGGTCGAAATTCGAATAGTGTATGACCAGCCTAACTCTCTTAGGCCAAACTGGGATTTGCAGTAACTTGTGCTGATTTGCAGGCAGGTAATGTTTACAGCAGACTTACAATCCTTCCGCTGACCTGGTGAAGGGTTTCTTTTTGGAGTCTACTTTTTCCCTTGTTTTCACATGCTAAAGGCCAAAGAAAGGTTTTCATGTTATTGTGCACCCATAAGGCTATGTTCCTTGGCTTTATTATAATACATGATCCCCATTGGAGGGTAGGCAGGGGACTCTGTAAGGACTTTTTTCCCCGGTTTATTTCTATCCATCAGTCTATGGTGAGAAATCTGGGAAGCAGATTGCAGGCTTGGAGCAAATCCATGAAACCTTGCTCCGCCACCGATCATTTAGCTGTCCTTGTAGCCTCCTCTGTCATCAAATCACTATATGTGGCACAGGACTCAAGCAAGTCAAAGTACCTTATGGTTCCTGTTCCTGCCTCGGAACTACTTTGCTATAACATATTATGGAGGAGTCACGGCACATGGTTCCTAGTTTTTGAAAAAGTTTCTACGTATATATGGGTATGTTGGCACTATGGAGACACCATACACAGTAGTTTTTGGGGTTTTTCTTAGGGTTATGTTTGTGGTCAATTTAGATGCATATGGAAGAGTTTGTCCTTTGACGTTCCACTTGTGTCTTATTATTTAAGGTACAAGCCAGTGACGACGAGGAGGAAGATGATTTTGTGGAGGTCCCGGAGAAGGAAGGTTACGAACCTCACATTCCAGACCACCTTCGCGCAGAGTACGGTGAGTTTGCCCAGCTGCGAGAAGCTTTATCCCAGCATGTTACTGCAGCAGTAAAGTAAATAAACAGCCATTATGAAGTAATAAAAGGATCACTAGTGTGCGTAATCTCTCAGACTGCTGCAAGGAAGTCATTACAGAGATAGGAAAGGCGCGATTGGCCGCAGATAAACAAATACTTTGTAGGGGAAGAGGCAGCCGAGACTGCGGGCTTATTTCATTCAGTCATGTAGCCGTGTAGTTTAAAGCCTGCCGCTGTTATGTGCACTACAAAGGAATATTTATAAAAGGATATTTATTTCCCGGGGAAGAAAAATATACCGCTTCACACGCCTCTCTTGTAAATGGCTTTTCCTGGCGCGCTCGAATTACAGTAAATCTGTTTAATTAAATCCCATTATAAGGAGTGATATGACACCTCCTGGCATTGTACAATTATACTCTCTCGAAGGTTTCTCCGGGGTATATAAAACTGAGCCATGCGAGGAGCCGCGCCACGCTCTTTATAAAGGCACGCACATTAGCTTTTTCGCTACCGGTAGGCGAGTAATGAGATCACAAAATATTTTAATATTAAGGCAAGGAATAAGGTAAACTCTACACAAATGGCCCCACTGTTATTATTTTAATGTACCAGGAATAAAATCTACCGTTAAACAGAGATGGCGGTTAGTGTATGCGGTAACATGTATACTAGATAAAACTAAAGAGTTTTTTGTTTTTTTTTCCCCAAAAACCGCTGCGGTTATAAGCATTTTTCCTTTTATATTCCTGATATGTGATGAGTGATTTGTATAAAGTTTGCACACATAGGGAGTATCTAAACAATGTAAAGATTTTATATATTGCTACTTACCAGTCCTTGGATATGGTGGCTGTGTTCGTTTTTTAATTTCTGGCTTTTTTCCTTTTACCTGGTGATCCCGCCAGTAACACACTTCGTGTTTTAGTATGACAACAACTCACTTGCCCTTCTATATCAGGACAACAGAAACAAGGTGGGACTACAGAACCCTGCCCTGCTGTAGTCCATAGAGAACTAAAGCTGGCCATACACTGCTCTATTTTGTTTGTCCAACCCACGGGCTGAACTAAAAAAAAAAAATAGAGTAGATTCCTTCAGTACCGCTACCAGCGCGTTGTTGGTGGAATCTCCTCTGCTTCTTTTGTATTTTCACATCGCTGTTAGAATACCCAAACACAGCCGGCAGCCAAAGAGCTGTTGATAGAAAGATTTTCTGACCGACTCCTTCGATCAGGTGATCGAGAGATGCCGGCCGACAGCAGCACCCACTGTGCAAGTTTCGTCCTTTTCCTCCAGCAGCGGCTGAAGTTCGCACAGTGCATGGCCGCCTTAAGTATTTTAAGTCAGCAGACAACACCCTAAATGATCAGCCCACAAGATTTCTGGCAGGATCAACAGTTTTTTTTTGTCGTTTACCAAACGGATATAACAAAATACTTTTAGTAGTATATTTCAAAACCAAAAGCAGCCAGATAATTTTATTGTTGGGGGTTCACATGCATTTTAACTGAACATTGAAAGACCCTTTTTTGCATAATGCGCAAATTGACCATTTAGTCATCATTCAGGATAATGGGTTTTATTATTTCAAACAAATGTTCTAGGTCGCTTGACTTATTATGTATTTATTTATATATATTTCTTTAGACGCCTTACCAGCACCACCACCACTTTAAACCTTACAAATCAGATATACAACATGTTATAGCATTTCTTCTAGCTGCTTCCTAAAAATCTACAGATTTGTATTGCTGTGCAGCTTGAAGGTGATTGTGGTCCTGTGGGAGCTGATCTAGATTTACCAAGACTTATTCACCTCCTAAATTATTGGATATAGTGTATGTATAGCCAAACCTATGGAAAAACAAATAGGGAAGGGTTAGAATAATGGTTGTCAACTTATGAGGTACAGGAGACCTTTAGTCCTTGACATCACCAAAGGACTGCACATACTGTTCAGTATATGTAATGCTACAGAGGACTGTCAGAGCTTGCAGACATCCAGAGGAAAGAATAGTCAGAGATGGGGCACATGCTAGAGGTGTGATTGAAGACATGATGATGGAAACATGTTACATGAGGCTAATAGAGATCCCTACTATTACCTCTTTACAGATCAGTGTTTCCACTCCTACTATAGACTGGTGGGGTCCAAGGATCGTACAACCATAGACCAAGTATCAGGGGCCTGCAGGTTGGGCACCAAGGGGCTATCACCTCTGTTAGATAATTTTTGCTGTCTGAGTCCCATTGGGGAGATTTCCCATCATTTCCTGTCCTAACGATTCAAAAGGAAGTGATAGATCTCTGTAAAGTCTGGAGAATTTACTTCCTCAGTGGAAGATCATCTCTCCTCTTTCTAGTGACGGCTCTAAAATGTAGGATTTCCCATCACTTTCTATCCATGGTTATTATAATGGAAATAGAAAGAACGAATCTACCTAATGGGGACACATACGGCATTAAAACTTAGCAGGGAAGATTTAAAACCCCTAATCTGTCCAAAATATACAAACATACTTTGGCTATTCATAAAGTTTCCAAAAGTAAAGGAAATATAATGGTAGAAAGGCAGACTGCATTGTTTATCAAAAATGTGCAAATAAAGTCAAAATGCCCTCCCCATACATAATAAACCTGAAGCCAGCAATTGTTGCAGTATTCCCAGGAGACACTAATCCCTCCAGAACTGAGAACATAATACTAAATATCAGCACCTGATGCAAATATAAACCAACAAGCATATCTACCCTATGCTCAAAATTTGAAGATGACGTACTGTATATGTTCAAACTTAAGGTGCCCATACACCTTACAACCATGGCAAGACTTTTGTCTTGCCATGGTTGTAAGCTAATTAAAAGCTCGTACGATCTGCCCATCTTGGACAGGCAGATCGTACTTGCGATCATCGGAAGCCCGCTCCCCTGAGGGGCGGGCTTCCGATGACCGCAATGCTGAACGGGCAGTGTGCGCGTGCACAAACCGGCCCGTTCCGCAGTTGTCGAACGAGCACGCCACTAACCCGCCGACAATAGTACAATTCTCTGCGGGTTTTCTAGCATGCTGGTTCGACAAAAGACGTGCGACCGTACAGTAGAAACGCCGTTGCACGCCTTCCATACACCTTGCGATTATCGTACGATCGCAGGATTTCCCGCGATTATCGTACGATAATCGCAAGGTGTATGGGCAACTTCAGACCCTGAGTGTTTATATTATATTGTTGGCTGCTGATCTTTAGCAGTGAGATGATATTCCGACTTAATTTTAGCTTATGTACAATGTGTTCCTTAAAGCGTTCTTTTTTTTAAAACTGCACATGCAATATATGCAGCAGTTTTTTGACCGCAGTGCAGTACCGCTTGCAAGCGTTTGCATACGCAGCAGTGACAGAGTTCCATTGCTGCTGTACATTTCATGTGTGCTTGAGTTTAAAAGGCTGACCTGTCAACCTCGCCGCTTTCAGTCCCATTTTACAAGGTCAAATACTGCTCCCAGTACATGAATTTCCTGATAATTTACTAGCTGGCAAGAGATAAGATGAGTGGATTAATTTGATCACAAGATAAGGTACAGTGGGAAAAGGTCTCGATCTTTGCTCATCAGGTTATTAAATTGTAAGAATTCACTTTTATGTAGTCCATTGTTGTTCCTTATCAAGCCATCTGCTCAGAAGTATGATTTCAACGGAGACACGATGGATTGGAAATAAAAGCCGACCTGACGCGTTAAAGGACCCGCAAACCTTAAATTGAGCAATGTCTTTTAAAGCGCTGTTAATTTCATTCACAAATACATTAATGATCAGACAATGAAAATTTTGCGTGGAGGTAATGGGATTCCCCGTAATTCCAAAAGGCATATGCTAAATATATTGTATGATCTGTATCTTGGTTCAAGATTGTACACCGGGGCTTATGAAGGTTGTAGTGTACTGTATTTTGGGTAGTATATGTGTTTTGAAGGGACATGCCCCTTTAAAAACAAATAAATAAACTAAGAGGTATATTTATTAAAAAAATAGCTGAGATATTCACCCTGCGAAATTGCACATACATCAGCTCTGTGCGAATGGAGGCAGAACAAATGTTAGCATGTTTTCTTTCCGGGTCGAATGTGAAATCAGGAAAATACCACATTATGGGCACTAGATGAAGCTGAGTAGCAGAGGAAATAAATTGTCACTTCCTATGCTCCTTAACTCCATCTAGTGGCCATAGTACAGTATTTACCTGATATTACATAATTCTACCTGGAAAGAAAATATGCTAATAACATTTTTTTTTTTGCTTCCATTAACACAGAACGAATGTTAATGCAATTTTGCAGGTTGAATGGCTCTGCAAATTGTTTAACCGAATTGCCCAAACCGTTTTTTTGTTATTTTTATATATAATTTTGTGTAGGGTTGCTGGGTTGCTCTTCCAGGTAGAATACATCTTGGCATCATTCAGTCTACTTAAAAGAGAACTATGGGGTAAGTGTTTTTTCCCCATAGTTCTCTTTAGGGTCACGGGAGGACATATACTAACCTCCTACCGTGACCCAAACCTTAGTATGCTTTGCCTGATGAAGGGGATCCTTCCCCGAAACGTTTGTTGCCATTTTCTGCTATGCTGCACGTCAATAAATAGACATTTGCATGCTAATTTGGAGTGCCGGTGTCTCTGTTTCTGTCCAAAGCTTAGTATATCGCGGGCACTGAGAGCGCTGCAGTTGGGACGCATCCCGGTAATGCTGTCGAGATCCGCCCAGCTGCTCTGCCTATCTAGAGGCAGAGCCAGCTGTGCCCGCCCCCTCCCCTGTTTGTTCCCCCACTCAACACTGGAGGATTGCGGACAAGAAAAAGCCATTTTTAATATGATCTGCTTACAATAAATGTGTGTAACCGCAAAAATAAACTCCACAGCAGCCAGTTTATTTTCTCATTGCTGGTGTAAAGTTATTTTTGTTATGTACGGATCACAAACAATATCTTCTTCTTATCGGTTTCTTCACCAGGATTATTTCTTCATATTCTGAATGCATGCCTAAAATAATATTATTTTACCTTTTGTCTGTAGATTGTGGTGTATTATTATTATTGTTTTTTTTTATTTCTGCGGCATATATTATAGAAATACGTGAAGTATGTGAGACTTGTTCCTTTATGAAATGAAGTGTGAGATATTTAGAACATTGGTGATTAAGTGATTAGGTTAGTGAGCTGTGAAGTCATTACCCATTAGAGGGTGTCATACCAAATTAAGGTGTTCCATATTCTTAATGACCTTTCATTAGTTAAGTCCTTATTAACATTTGCACCTAATGTCCAAGTGTCAAGAAGTCACGGCATGTATCAGAAACTAGCAGCTGCTTGTTTTATTCCTAAAAGAAAATTTGACCAAATCAGTGCTGTAATAAATAAATGTTTGTTCACTTTTCAAGTATTATGTGAACTCGCCCATAGTATCTGCAATCTAAATCTGGACACAGGATGCAATGAAGCCCAGTTGTATGAGAGGATGCTTCCATTGCTGACTTCCTTCTGGAAATGCTAGTTACCTGGCTGTTGTGCAAATATGCTTTCTTAGTCCCTGACCCGTAACTAGTATGTAGATCAGGAAGTCAAAAGAAAGGGTTTTTTTTTTTAAAGAAGCTGAGGACTGATCATTTTAGTTTGGAGTTATGTTTATTTGACTTCTTTATTGCTCTTTCTGACAAAGTAAAGCTGGTCATACACCTATAGATTATCTGCAGGTTTTCAATGGTCAGATGGAAAAAGTGCAACACATTACTCCATCTCCGCTAAACTGCGTGGATGGAGGAATCTGCCGCTGGGCCAAGCTTCAGTATCTTGCTAGTCAGCCCCGCTGGGTGTCAAAATACCTGACCAGTCTGATTGGGTGCAGTCATTGTTCAGGTATTTTGAGAGCCAGCTTATTTTTCCATCTGACCATAGAAAATCTGCAAAAACAATATATAGGCATATGACCAGCTTTAGTCTATGAATGGGCTGACTGAGAAGAAGTCATAGATCAGAGATAGTCCAAATTAAAATTCCATGAGGGACGGAAGAAGCCCCTATTAATGCCTAAATCTGGTCAGGTTACTCAATGCAGAGATCTCCTCACTGGAGCCCGGAGAGCCATAAAAAGCACTCAGCTGATTTAGTACTTTTGGTATCTACTGAAACCTGATTTTTTTTTTTTTTTAGTTTTGGGTGGACTGACCTTTTAAATCATGTATATTAGCAGATTTGTCTTTGGACTGCTGCTCATGAAAAGAAAATGAGAAACTCGGACAGAGACTGTGTAGAATGCCGATGAGTGGAGGAGTAGATTGAAGTGGGCCATTCATCAGGCCGTTCCATTGCAGAGGTGCTTTTATACCGTTTGATACAATGAGGGGCTGGGAAAGTGATTATTTCCTGTGTGTAATTAGTTTGGAATAAAACATGATTAAAACAAACAAGTAATTGCATTTTGGAGACGTCGGCATTCCATGGCAATGATTAAAAATGTTGTTTACAAAGACCGGAGTCTAATAGATTCATAAATTCGTCATTGGATATAGACCTCACAAAAGCCAACCATGGTGAAAGTGCCGATTCTTGCTACATGCCTGTGTGTAGATGATTTTTTTGTTTGTTTATTTTTAAGTGCCAATTCTTATACTTTTTTTCTCTTTTAAAATATGAGCTAAAGCAGTGGCCCTGAAACTTTCTAACCAAAGGGCCACTGAACTGTCCTTCAGACTTAAGGACATCCGGACTTTGGCCAGTAGGAGTAGATAATGCCCTAGTCACTGCTGCAGGATTGTCAAGCGGTGGAAGTAAAAAAAAAACTAAAAAACCCCAGTGCTTGTGGTTAGCGGAAGGGGGGAATGATGCCCCATCATTAAAGTGGAAGGAATTGTGCCCCGTTGTTAGTATCAGCAGGAGGAATAGTGCCCCATCGTTACTCTCAATGGAATCAATAGTTCCCTATTGTTGGCCTCAGTGGTAAAAAATTGCTCCATCATTGGTGTCTGAACATGGCAGGTCCACCAGATATTACTTTAATGAAAGCTGCAGATTTAAAAACTACTGAAAGCGACTTTTGAAATCACATTAACACATTAAAGCGTATTTAATTTTTTGTTTTTCTCAGCGATTGGCTTTACATGTACTTTACGCAAACATAGACTGATTTTAAGCTGGGTTCCTACGTTAGGCTGTGTTTCTGGCTGGTATTCTCTCTAAGATACCTGTAGACATTAGACGCGGGTTACACAGATGTTTGCATTTTGAGCATGCACATTTATACACTGTGTGGGTGCTTGTGTCAGCACTCTCGTGTGCAAACAATGGTGATGAGTTCAGAAAATCAACTCTCCGCTCTTAAGATTCGTAAGGCTAAATACATCTGTGCAAAGTGTCATAGGCATGGGATTACTGCTGAATCTGGCTATAATCATTGGGATCGAGTGATGCTCATCTGCTGTGTATGGGAACCTTAAGTTCAACCAGATATTACAAGAAGCTTAATTCTCCTAAGTCTGCATTCAGTACAGTTTGTGTTGTCAGCAGCAAATAAGAAATGTATAGACTATGTTTGACAATGATGTCCAGATCCTGATAACATCAGCAGTGCCTTGCTTGCCTCAATCTGTCTGCCGGCAAGCTTGATAAATCAGAAGTGACAGAGGGGAGAAAGACTACTAGGCTGAGAACAGACTGTGTTTCTTTATCTAGACACTGCTACAACCACTGCGCTACGGGATGAAGGACAGCGTGTTTTACCTGGGCCCCTCTTATTTTATCCAAGACTTTAAAAGCTGTGATAGCTGTGTACACCACTGTGCTATCGTTGAATCTACAGGACAATGCAGGTGCAAGTGTACTTCAGTCACTCTCCTTTTTTGGAGCAAACGGAGTTGAGATGTGTGAAAGGAGTTTGTTGTAAAGAAAACAGCTTTTGAATTGTCCACAATGCTTTGCAGAAGCACCTTTTTTAAGCTATGGATACAGCAGATGATGGTTAGAACCTCTGCAAAATGTTATTGCTGTGTCCTAAATGGAGTGATTTCTTTTTACTTCCGGTCTTGGCGTCACAGGGGCAGGAAATTACTTACCTAGTGGAAAAAGAGCAGAAATAGCTCTAAATCATCCATTCTCAACCAGGGTTTCCTCCAGAGCTGGTTTGCGGTTCATTGAGCTATGGCTGAATGACCTCCTATTTAAATGCGCCTACATAGTTCCATGGCCAATGCCTTCTGGCAAAACCACCAGCATAGCACCGATTTACTTATTAGCTGTCCCTAAGGGGGGCACTCTGACCACCACTGTAAGGGTTGCATTCTTTCTACTGACCACCAATGGAAGGTTGCATTCTTTCTACTGGCCACCAATGGAAGGGTTGCATTCTTCCTACTGTAAGAGACATCTTTGCCATTGATCCACTATGAATTGGTTTTGGTAAGGGTTTCCCAATGCCTGAAAATGTTTAGCAGTTCCCCTGAGAGAAAAAAGTTGAGAAAGACTGAAAGTTGTATTTCTTGCAGCTTGTGCCTCTGTGTGAGAGAATTTCCCTCCTCTCCTGTCCTCATTCTACATGCCACTTTTTCCAAACCTCACTGGTCTAGTGATAACCACAGATGAGAGAAATATTGGACCTGTTGAGGGCTCCTGATTACTGTAGTTGAGAAACAAGGAACTAGATTCACTATAATACGTTACCGCAATGTCACTGACTGCATTATTGTGATGTGTTGCTATTCAAAGCTAACTGCACCCTATAGCATACCTACTGTGCATTGCAATTCACATGAACGCAAATACAAATGTATGGGCTTAGTGTAAAATGACTCTGTATTTGCAGCTCCCCTGTGCCCCAGCTGCTGCATTTTTCTGTCTATAGAATTGTATGTATAGAATACGCTGTATACAGGTATATACATGTAAAAGCCAAGTATGGGCATTTACATGAGCACAAGTGTTAAGTTTCCAAACACAGAAATGTCTTCAATCGGAAACTTACTCCCATAAGCGTTTATGTTTATATACCACTACTTGCGTATACCTGTGTACAACATACTCTATCCATACAATCCTATGAACAGAAAAACGCAGTGGCTGGGGCTCCCAGGAGCCACAAATACAGTATTCATGCTGTATGCCCATATGTCTGTTTATGCGTCCATTTGCATGAGCCTATGTTATGCTAATAATTTCAAAGCTTTGAGTCACAGACCCGGAACAAGTATACGGATCAGAAATGGTGACTTCAATGGCTTCATGCTTGTTCTGCCCAAGTTACTGCGATTAGACTTTTCAGAAGGTGTTCAGCAGTGGCAGCATTTTGAAAAAGCAAGCTTCTAGGCTGTTGTGCATATACATTGGCTTCAGAGATTTCTGATTCACTGACCCAAAGCGAGTATAGGGATTTCTTATGCTTGTTCGGTGTCCGTGCCTCATGAGTATTGATGGCATAGCCAGCCAGGAAACTAGCATTATGTTCAGCTCTTGTCTTTCTCTTCTGACGGGGATACTTTGAAGCCCGATAGAGTTTCCTCTTAGCTGGTAGAAGAGCTCTTGGCAGACATGTTATGGTTTGCCTTGCCTGTGAGGTCGCCCAGCTGTTCAGCTCGGTACATAGACTCTCTCCTTTTATCTGTAGTGAGTGAATTTTCACGCTGGGTCTTTTATCTGCCTTTTTAATCCCACCATTTCTGTCAGGACATAATCTCTTTCTCAAATTTACATTTTAATTACCAGACCAGCTGAACTGGCGAAAATCAATAATGTCAGCATTCTGCGGCCTATCTCTCGGCTCCGAGGCCTGCCTCTCTATTTCCCGCTATCGATTGATTCCCTCAACACCGTCCTCTTCATTGCTCCCAGCAAATAGGTGCTATTTGGCCGTTTAAGGCATAAAAAAAAGCCCTTTGTCCGTCTTACAGCAGCGTTCCGTCATTTTAAATATTTTATGTAGTTATTTTAAAAGGAACTTTTGCATGTTTAAACCCCTTTTTGCTGCGTATTCCTTCTTTTCTCGATACTGGATTTATCTACATTTTATTTCCACACATTTTATTTACACTCTTTATGATTCTTTTGCTTGTCCCTGCCTCTTCCTTAAGGGCCTAGTCATGCTTTTCCGTTCCATTGCCTGCACTGTTTTTATAACTCACCACACAACATGCGTTGTGTTGTGCTACAGCGGGGGTGCATTGCCAGATACTTTATTTGTGGGTTGGGTGGAATTTTAAATGAACGCCTGTGCACTGCACAGTCTACTGCGATAATGCGTAGCAAACCTCATGTTACCACTTACCTATGGGTGTGATGCCAGTAATAATATTGCAGAGTGCACTGGCTGATCTGTACATAAGAGTACATAATGTGTACACATTGGCCACTATAATCACCATAACCTGAAGGTAATGGCTAATTCTGCACATTGTGGCTTGCTGGCAGCATCATGATCTGTCTGTTGCCCAATCAGGGAATGCCTTGTATGTTTATGAATGAATACAAGGTGCTCTCTGATTGAACAAGTGTTAGAGAGTCGCCTGCACTCCATACAGCGTACAGACCCTCAATACAGATGTTGGTGCTCGAAGTAACAACATTGATGGCGCTGTGTCACAGTATACTTGATGTTTTGGGACCATGCTTCATCGTCACTATGTCGCCTTGAAGAAGGGACCCTGAGTGGCCCTGAAACGTTGGCTTGATGACGCATTTGACGGATTAATAAAAGTGCTTATGCTTTTTGCGCAATATTGAGTACTGGTGACTTCTATCATCAAGTACTCTGATTGAAGAAGGGGCGGTGAGGTCACACTCTGTCCCATATCCAATCAGAGAACACCTTGAGGGGGCTTTATCAAAACTGGAGCAGAGAAAATCTGGCGCAGCTGTGCATGGCAACCAATCAGCTTCTCTTTCATTTTCAAATCTAAACTGAACAAACTGAAGAGAGAAGCTGATTGGTTGCCATGGGTTACTGCTCCAGATTTTCTCAGCTCCAGTTTTGATATTCCCCCCTTGTATGTTAATGAATGAATACAAGGCTCTGATTGAACAAGGAGTCATGTGTATTCTTTCTTGAATCTTGGTGTGCTTCGCGTATTTCTTTCAGATCTGTGCAGTAATTCAGTGTAAATCTTTGCCTCTGTTTAGGAGCTTCCTGTAATAAAGACCGGTCACCTGCTGCAGGGTGACTGGTCTTGTCTCCGCCCCCTCCTGTAGTTTTCTGCAGGCAGCCTGTAGTGGGTGAGGTCTGCTGGGCCCCGCCCACAGCTCTGTCCTTGGCACAGGCTATGTACAGCATAGTGATGATGTCACTGACATTTTTAATAATTTGGCATTTGGTGCACACAACGTGGATTTATATCATTTGTGGCTATTGAGCAATATATTGAAAGTTTTTGTGCCCGAAGTTCAGCTTTAATGCTCTTCTGCAATGGAAGTTCCAACACATCTCCTCGGTGCATTGGGCATTATTAGTTTGCAACAGGAATACATGGACTGCTATGATACGGGGGCTGCGGCAGGCTCCCTTTTGGAGGAATGGGTTGTCACCGCTGAGATTGCTGTATCCCTGCATCTTACATTTCTGGGTGTGGACAACACTGAATTCCTTGGTGGTGTTTTTTTTACATGAGGCCTTCTATTTCCTAATCCACAGAACTAATGCAACATAAAGAATGACTGTCTCCTTATTGCATTAATATGGCTGATCTCTCTCTCTTTTTTTTTTTGTATAATTTGGTTCAGGTCTAGAGGCATCATCATCCTCATTATCTCCTCCAGTGAAAAAAGTAGAAGTAAGAAAGCCTCCTCAGCCATTTGCAGCACCGAGGAGAAAGAGGAATGACGATGAGCTGGATCCTACTTGTGCTGCCACATCACTGAAAGTTGTGAGGGATAAACTATCTGCGTATGCCTCAACCAGGTATTACATTTGGGCTGCAAGTGACCCCCATCACTGATTTTATTGTACTTACTAGTTGGCCGTAGCATAGCTTGGGATAATTGTTTGTGAATGCATGTAGACCTGATGCAAAAGTTCCTTCCCTGCTGATGCGTTTTACCCAATTATGGACTTAGTAGTACTCCGACTAAGCCCATGATTGGGTGAAACGCGTCAGTTGGAATTGACCTAGGACAAGACACCAGTGATGTGGTACAAGACTCAATAAACTATTTCAGTGGAATCCCGTGTGTGGCCCACTTTTTGTCTGTTTGTATAAGCTCATATTGGAGCGAGGACGTGTTCCTAGCAGCAAGCACCCGGCTCATTCCTTTTTTAAACCGTGGAGGAGCGGTGCTTCTTTTGTGTGTTTTCCTACCTAAGCCACGTTTAGTGTGCTAGAGCACTGCGTATCATAAACCATTGCCATTCTTTTTAATAAAATACTTGTTTATATTTGTTTTTTTCTGCCTTTTTTGCATCTCATTGCTGCTGATCTCCTGATCAACTTCTTTGCAGCCACATCCTGTCTACATGCACTCCTGCAATGGCTACATGCCATTTCTGAGGGAGGTTTTCCTGGTGAAAACAGTGGACCATGCACGTGCAATGTGTGTCAGCACAGTTACTTGTGACAACACAGGGGAGCAATAGCAGGAAGTGACTGGACAAGGACACTCAGGGCAGGGTCACCCCGCGGTATTTTGATGAAAGCTGCAGATTTTAAAACATGTTTGGAAGTTATTTGAAATGACACACAAAGCATAAATGTAATAAAATGCGTCCACATTATTAAAATGAATAATGTGCATTTATTAAAGCTGAACTCCGGGCAACATTTTTATTAACCTTTGCAGTGGGGTTACCCGAGGATCGGGTGAGTGTACAGACAAAAACAAGCACTTAACCCTTGCAATGCACCACTGCAAGGGTTAAGAACACTTTTGCTCATTGTTCTGCTTTCGAGCTCAACTGAACTATCATTTTAAATGAGCCAAATACATTCCAGGTGCATCAGAATTAAAGGTGTGTAAAATCCTACCTTTTAAAAGCAGCCACGGCCTGAGCAAAAAAAACCTGTCCCCTGCCAGCATGCTGCAGAGAAGGGCACTTGCCCTGTTTGTGAAAGCAGTGGTCTTCCTGTAGAGATCCTATGTGCCCCTCCATGAGTCAAAGGTATAGCTCTGCAATAAGCAAAGATGCTGATTTGTAGAGCTCTAGCCCAATGTGGGGTGTGAGATCCCTCTGCAGAGAGACCACTGCTTCCAGGCAGAGAGCAAAGATCCCTCTCAGCAGCGTGCTGACAGGTGACGGCCTTTTCTACTTTCTGTAAACTAAGACTTTGAACACCTTTTGTTTTGATGCATCTAGAATCTATTTTTATCATTTAAAGTGATATTTTAGTTGGGCTTAAACATAGTATAGGTGCTACTATGTGATGGGTGCTGCTAGCCTGATGGCAGTCTGCAGTTTGGGAAGCACTGCCTTTTATAACCCGTGTCTATCTCTGCCTCAGTGCCGAAGAGCCCAGCAGTAAAAACCAGAAGAAGGAGGAAGAGCCCTCAAGGGCACCTGTTTTTCCATTCGGCATTGATCTGCACTACTGGGAGAAGGATCAGCCCACAGCTGGCAAAATGCTTAAGTAAGTAAATTGTTTTTCTTTCTAACAAGATGGGCTTTGTGGCCTAGACAAGGTAAACATTCCCAGTGCAATTAGTGATCATTTGGGAAGACAATTTTCTCTTTGGCTGCTTTGTTAAACTGGGGTCATGCGCTGGCCACGGAGCTTACAATGACTAGAGGCCGGCCTGCTGTAAAAAGAAGGGGCTGTCAAGCAATGAGCCAACAATACTTTTCTGTCTCAGTGAGGAAGACTGTCCATAACTGCCTATGTTATAGTTGGCATGGCTAGCTAAAGCCTGTCTGGTAACAGAGAACAGTTTGTGATTTAAAGCCCCACGCCAACTTCCAAATAATAAAATTGCCCAGGTGTTGGTAAACTAAAAAAAAGCAGCTATGGCTGCTTTCCTCGCCTCCTCTCCGAGGCTGTGCCCCGCGGACTTACCGCACCTCCCTGCTGCTCGGTTGCTCTTCCAGGTAGAATATATCTTGGCATCATTCAGTCTACTTAAAAGAGAACTATGGGGTCAGTGTTTTTCCCCATAGTTCTCTTAAGGGTCATGACAGGACATATACTAGCGTCCTCCCGTGACCCAAAGCTCAGTATATCGCAAGCTACAGCTCGAGCTATACTGAGACCGCCGCAGCCAGGACAGATCCGACATTACTGTCGAGATCCACCCAGCAGCGTGAGTGACAGCTGGCTCTGCCTATCTAGAGGCAGAGCCAGCTGTACCCGCCCCCTCCCACGTCCGTTCCTCCACTCAGCGCTGGAGGATCAGAGAGGGGAGGGGGGAATCCCTACAGGGAGCGGTGATTGACAGTCACCACTCTCTGCAGGGAGATGATCGAGAAGTGAGCGAGCGACGGTATGTGTTCTCTCACTTCCCGATCTATTGAGCCGACGTGTAACAGTTTCATTGTCACACGTCGGCTCGAACTATGAGGATGAGTGATTTTCACTCACCTCATAGTTCTCCTTTAATATGAACTTTTGGCATCAAGGACACATGGTTGGCAGGAGAATGCTGCAGAGAACTCCACTCATGTCATTATGTCCGTAATGTTCTTTGCAACACTCGGGACTGCAAAGACAGCTAGAAAAGAAGAGTATGCTCAAGAGATAAGGTGTTCATAGTTATTCAGAATGTTTGTTCAGTTTTCTAATAATAGGGTCAAAGCAGCAAATGTTTTCAACTGTAGTGAAAAATAAAATTCAATTTTTCTTGAATTAATGATATTATAACTGAATGTGGCTGTTGTTCAGGAAACTCCATTCATTTCCAAAATCGAATGTTATAACCAAACAATATTCGACATTCTAACCAAATGACATTTCACAAGTCTCTGATGGCATTGTTACTGGGTTATTCACAAAATGGTGCAGGGTTTGCAGAATGTAGGAGAAGTGAACAATCTAGGACAACATAGCTGCACTGGAAAGTGAGCTGAATTGGAGAATTTCTCCAAATCGGCTCTTGTGGCCTATATTGTTCACTTCTCCTGCCTTCTCCAAACTCTTCACCGTTTTGTGAATAACCTTGTAAATGTTCTGAGGGAATTTTACATATAGGAAACCCATACGAAAATCTGCCAGTGTAATGGGAGGGGAGCAAATGGGTGTATTGGACACCAGCATACACTCAGTCAAGGCTTGTTGGTGGGTAGAAGTGATTGGAGAGAGTTGGAAAACAAAAACTTTACATCAAGCAGTCACAGACATCACAGGGAAGTCATATATACAGATATGATACTACCACACACAGGCAAGGGAATCCTCCAGTGCTTCACTATAATAAGGACAGGGTTATAATTTACGTTCCGGTTCTGCCTATAGAGAAGGGTGGGGAAAACATGCTGAGGACCTCCACCTTTGACTTATCAAGGGGAAAAATAAAAACAGGCTTTTTGAAAGATCTTGTGAAGCGAGCGGGGGAAAAGCACCCCTGACACAAGCCCTATCCAAAAGGACATAATAGAGGTCATTCTCGAGATCATTGACTAAGGTCACA
This sequence comes from Nanorana parkeri, assembly GCF_000935625.1. Lineage (NCBI taxonomy): Eukaryota > Metazoa > Chordata > Amphibia > Anura > Dicroglossidae > Nanorana > Nanorana parkeri. Next base: position 1,158,160 of record NW_017306440.1, on the reverse strand, counting down.
ATGTGGCTGCCACCACTGTACATATACCAAAACAACACTATGGACACTCAATGACCTTTTTAGCTCCTGATTTTTATTTATTTTGTATTAACACATTTTTTCCCCCTCTGGTTTGTAAAATGAAAAGTTTAAATTGTACTCCTTACCTCTTCCATGCTCCTGTGCTGCTCTGTGCATCCTCTGACACTGTTCGGCTTCCCAACTTCCGGGTTGAATGATGCCCAGCCTCATCCAACCCCTTCCTGTGCACTTGGACTGTCATGCACATACCCTCTGGGCTCAGCATCCGCCACCCGGCAATCCAGTATCACTAGTTGCCATGGTACAGACAGCTGCTCATGCATGTGCTATAAGCCAGGTCCACTCTATTGGTTGATATGACAATTCAGTGTGGAGGCACGGTTGCCTAGCAATTGAACCCGATGCAAGCTTTACAATGCTTCTCCAATCAGATGGATGGATGTAATATGTGGGTTATGTCTCGGTTTTGCAAGGGAAGCATGCTTCAGCCAGGCACATGTATGTACATTTAAATCTTTTGGTGTGAATGTAATTTCTCAATATGCATGGGATTTTCTTTACTATTTTCTCATTGTTTGCACTGTTTTTGGTGGGATTATGATGTCAGAGGTCAAGGGTAGCCTCTTTTGCTGTCTTGGTGCTGGGCAAAGGGCTCCTATGTGGCCTTGGAAGGTTGCACTGATACTGATTGGGATGGGATTGTTTTAATAAATGTTTGGACTATTCGTTATGGATCCATGGTGTGCTTGGGACATGTATTATTGTCTCAGATGGCCATGGATACACCTCCTGGGCTCAGCATCATCTTGCAGCCGAGGCTCACAGCGTATTGCTGCATAGAATGGCATGCAAATGTCACAATGCTGCAACATAAAGGAAGGTGGCCCTCCCATCTTGTGGAAGACCTCTAAAATTAAGGAACATAAGCTTTCATTTATTCAGTGTTTGGTGCAGGTGTTAAAGGGAGGCGCCATTTTTTAACCTTCTACATCATATTTTGTTACTGGAATAGGAGTTCTTACTTAAAATCATTTCCACGGATCTTCTCGAGACATAAACTGGTCACTGACTGCGAGAGGAAGTAAATTATGTTTTGGTAGCTTGGCATATTGGTAGTAATAAGCTATGTGGTTCAGAGGTGTGCCCTCTATTTTATGGCAAGACATAAAAGTGAAGCAGTACAGCAAGTGCACGACAGCCTGTGAAATATGCCTTTGATTTTACCTGTGACTGGATTAACTGGCAGTAAAATAAAAGCGCTGTGTCTCGGACAACTTCCAGCCTAACAGAACGCCCTCCCTGTCCCTTCTTCACTGCTCAACAGCCCAGAACAGATTCACAACAGTGTGTACTTTACACAGTGCTGGAAAGGTCATCGTGCATGACAAATCTTTCTGTGCAAAGTGCAGCTGATGGAGTGGTCGCTGTGGTGGTCTGAGTTAACCTGTTTGTCATTTTAGTTAATCCCTTAATGTTTAACCTTGTCATCTGAGGCTTTACGTGGGCTTAGCATTTATGCCTTGCAGTGCTAGGGGCCCCAGGTTCATATCCTAGTCAGGACGCAATCTGCAAGGAGTTTGCATGTTCTCCCTGTGCTTCTGTTGGTTTCTTCTGGGTTCCCCAGTTTCCTCCCACACTCCAAAGACATTCTGGAATGGTAATTGGCTCCTGTCTAAATCAGCCCGTGTGCATGTGAGATAGGGACCTTAGATTGTAAGCTCCTTGAGGGCAGGGACTGATTGTCGGCGCTATATAAATACCTGTAAAAAATAAATGTGATCACTGTGAATGGCAGTCACAGTGATGACGTGATATGGAGCCTGTCCTACCAGCACCTGATCATTGCTCTGTGACCAGTAGCTGTCAGTGACAACCCGGTCACAGTACTGAGAGTGCACTTCCGACAGAAAACATCAATACAGTCACACTATATGTCGCAGCATGGAATAAGGCCCAACCCTGTGTTGCCATATGCGTACGGCGACGGTAAAGAGTTAAAGAAGAATTACTGTCTAAACAAACTTTTCTACAGCTTCTGTACAGCACCAGTTGACTATTTAGTCTTTGAAGCTGAGAGGATGGTCCTGCTTTAAAGTGGACCTGAGATGAAAAAGTCATGATTTTCCATGTTATCAGGAACATCAAGAAATGTTAATTGTGGCTTTGAAGAGTAAAAGCTTTTCTCTTGAATTCCTCCCGAAAAATAGCAGTAGACTTCTGTGCCCTGAGCCTCATAGCTGCGGTGTTAGATCATCTAAGACACTACTGCCTCAGACTTTTAGTGTCAACAGACTTGGATTGAGGTTTGGTGATGTCACTGCTGTACTGATCACTGTTCTCCCCACTGGAGTGTAGGCTGTACCTGAGGACCCCCAGTGGAAGTATGTCTTTCTTATTTCCTATTGTGTATCTGTGCTTCTGCCACCTCTCCTGCTGCTATTTGATAATTTTCCACATGTCATCAGATGGGCAGATCTGAAATGGAATCAAAGCCACCCTACCAAGATGGCTGTCTCTACACTGGTCCTTTTTTGATCATTGGGAGTCTGTAAGAACCATAGTGACTCTCTGCCAGCCTCCAGTTTGGTACCACTGGGAGATGAAGCACAGGAACCAAATCTTACTGGTTTGTCTAATGGTGAGCTCACAAGACAAACAGAAAGTGCTCTACCTGCTTCCACCAATACAGTTTCATGGAACACTGGTGCACAACTGAGGTTTCCACCAGCCCTTCATCATAAACAGTACCAAAACAGAACCAAGTTTTTTTTACACACAGTTCAGGATCAAGGAAAAACTTCATTTATTCAAGACACAAGAGCAGACATAGCAATCCCGCTAACTTGTTTCACCCAAAAGAGCCCTTAATCATAGCCAATTTATTGTTCCTAATTTAGACTTCCATAGCTTTGTCATGCTAAGGAGGCATCGCTACATACAGCGTCTAATGTTTTAAAATCTCTTCACATGCCTTTTAGATTCATGGGTATGTGATACAGTTTGTGGCTTTTCAGAGATTGTGTTGTTATATATATATATATATCGTCTCGCAGTCAGAGGGCCGAAGCAGCTTTATGTATGCTGCTGTATGTAGTGACAATAACACTTTCATGGTCATAAAATATGCCCCCTGTTCCTTACTTTAATATTTATTAAAAGCTCAGCATGTCCATGTAAGGTCCATACATGCTCTGGGCTGCTCCTGTTTGACTGCAGACGTAGTATTATATTTCTATACAATCTTATTAATTGTACTCTTTTTGCAGATATAATGTATATAGTTTATCTATTGAAGAAAAATATATTGTTTTCCATATACTATATTACTTTGTATTGTGTGCTATGGTCAAGAATATGTTTTCCTTATTTTCTAGTCTGATAGTGAGACATTGCATGTAATTGTTTTCATTCCGATCCATTCACCTACCTATTTGCAGCCAGCAGGGTTTCAGATAGCTAATTTAGGGTGACCATATACTAAGCAAATGGAGGGCTCCTGGCGGGGCTACATACTGCTCAAACTTCCTCCGAGTCCCGCCCACAGCTAGCAGGATAGAATTAAACCAGTGTGTGGTCACCTGCACTGCTGTGGTGTACACAGACCTCATAACGGGTTCTCAGGTCATACACGCAACCTCTTCCTCTCCTGTCGAGACTGTAGCTATCTAGATATGTTTGCAGGAGGGGCCAGCAAGTGCATAGCTAATGCTGGGCCTTCCTATTGACAGAATTGCACGTGTTGAAACACGGAAGCATCCTGTATTAAAGGTTTTGTAAAATAACGATTTTATGCATAATTTTAGTGCTATATAAAAGTTCATACCTGTATATACAAAAGAGAAAAATGCAATGAAGATTACAGAAAAAACCCTTATACTTTCCTTTTTTCCTGAATGAAAACATGTTGAGCTTTAAAATAAGAAAGCCCAGCATTGCATCCATATTTGTTGACAACCGGAGTATAACGGTCATACCCAAAAGGGTGTCTGACCATTTCCTCTGGTAAGTCTTCAGACTAGGACAGTCTTCTGTTCATGACATATAATGCATATTATATGCAGCCCCCTTGGTGACATGAGGAGCTGCATTTAAGGGCCCATGAACAACAGTGCAAAGGAGCAGAAAACTTGTTCCTGCAATCACCTTTATCAGTCTTCAAATTGATCCCTGTGGAGCCCGTTGGATCCTAGACCCAGTCTGTGCAAAGTGCCACAACATGTGTTCGAGTGAAGATTAATCCTTTACCCTTATTGGCACCTAGCCCAAGTGGACAGTTAAGGCTCTAGCATTTTAGAGTTGAAGACCAGGACAGGGCGTCATGGCTTGAGGAAATCATGAGCCCCTGTGTATAGCCTAGGTGCAGGGTCCACAGGGAATTTAAAGACTTAGACTTAATTTAAAGACTATCACAGGCACTTGCAGGACTCCAAGGTGCTGACTCTTTAGTACCGTTACCTTAGACACTCGTAGGCCAGGTCAGGTTCTGTTTGATCACGGAAGGTAATCGCATTCCACGCTATAGATGACCACTACAGGGAACATTTACAGATCTCTGCATGATCTACAACAATCTCAGTATGGAACAGCAAGCACAGGCATTTGTGCCACATTAAAAATGACTTCAGGCAAATTGCACAATAATAACTCGCATAATAATGTAAAAAAAACTTTAGTTACCCTTTTGTAGATCCATTACTAGGAAGCCATGGTCAGCCCTTTTACGTGCTCCTATAATGGGTTTGACTTAACCCCAACAGACTTTGGCCCATTTAATTTTCCTTGCTGCCCAATTAACTATTGTGAGGAATCAGCAGAAGCAGGTCATCCCTTCTCGGGAGGTCAAATAAAGGGTTTATATAATGGTGAATGAACATTTAACAAGTATTTTAGAGGATAAACACAAAGTTTTTGAGCATTTGGGAGCCCCGGATATCATATGCTCACCCAGACATGAATTTTGATCATCTATGGGGGCTTTAATCCCTTTGTAGTGGGGTTGAGGGGATTTTATTACTGGGTTCAGGGAACAGATCCACCCTCTCTAGTAACTTCACTTACCTGTTATGGTTCTCAGCCCACTGCTTTTCTTTTCTTCTACTTTTTCACACCCTTTCTTTCTAACCTTACGTTGCTCTCTTGCCTTTATTTTCTGCTCTGGATATTTCCCCATAGGGGCTTTATTATATTGGGATATGCTATAGGTCGTGGCGTTCAGCAGTGGAATTATTCCACCTAGGTTTCTCCATATAACACTCTTTGTATTATTGTTTTTTATTGTCATATACTTTTTTGTGTTACATCCCTTTTGACTGACCGGGATCCTAGTGAGAGGGATTCCAAGTTATCTAATATGTTATATGGTTTTCATATGTGTTTTGTATACCTCATCCGTTTGGCTTTGGTTTTACAACTACCTTGTTTTTGTGCAATAAAAATGTTGAAATAGAAAAAACGGAAGATATCCAGTTAAATAATAATCGTCAACAAGGCAGCGGTGGTGCAAGGTTTAGCACATACGTCTCTCTGGCTGGAGGCTTATTCCGATGACATGTCCTGTCTGCTGACATCCTGAAGAACATATACTGACCAGCAGCAGCTTAACTGTTTTGTGTTCATGTGGAATACCTTATCTCTGCACAATGAGGTTTCTTCTGCAAAAGGAGTATTGACCGCAGCGTTGTTTAATTGCTTTCTGGCCAACATTCATTTGTAGCTAAGCTTCAGGTTAGGGCAGTGAAGACATAATACACACAACCCTAGCCAGAACCATGCACTCTCAGACTTGTTGGTTGTGACGGGTGATATAAGACTGAGCTGTTGTAGCAGGAAATCATTTCCAGCTTACTCTTCGTATTTTTTTTCCTTTTTTGTTTGTTTCTGGATCAGATTAGCTTAGCTATGACATACATGGTGAAACAAAGACCTAGCTGCACACTGCTCCTAATTATTTTTGTAATGCCCAAGCTTCGGCCTTTACTTTTTTGTTACTTTTCCATATTGTCAGGAAGGATTGTTTCCTCTTTTCATTGCGACCCACCCTCACTTTCTGTTCATTTGGCAGGGTGTCACATCAACATGAAGTCATGGAAAATGACACAGACTGTCAGGCTCCATTCACACATGAGCATTTTTCCACGCGTATTCGTGCAAACAAATGCGCTAAACATAAAAACCAATGCATTGCAATGTGCATTGTTCAGACTACTGCGGCGGCCGCACTGTACGAAACCGCACGTCCAAAAAATAGTCCATCAGAAATGTCACCAACACACCAATGGATGATGTCCAAAATAAAGCGTCTTTTAGTCACACATATTGTCAAATCTAAAATGCAACATTTCGTGGCCATGCAGGTTCCCCTTCATCAGGCTTGACATGACAAATAATATAGTCCAAGTGCGATTTTTATGGGTGGATTCCGCACGTTCCAGCTACAGTAATAGCAGCAAACATGCGGAATCCGTGCATATGTTACCAGTTTTGCGCAGAAACCGCTACTGCTATGTGTAAATGGAGCATAAAGCATTTTTTTTTAAAGTAAAGAAGAGTCATGAGGAAAAATAGGGAAGGACAAAGAAAATGAAATGAGAAATCTAATAGTATGAAATTTCTTTCATCTTATGATATTCATAAGACCTGCTGCGTTCCAGCTCCCTCGTCAACTCCTCTCATGCTCACCTCCAGGACTTCTCTAGAGTCTCTCTCATCCTTTAGGCCCAGCCTGCCTGCCTTTAGGCAATCCCTGAAGACTCATCACTTCAGGGAAGCCTATCCCGCCTCAACCTAACCACTGAACTAATCACTTTCTCAAACAATTCATTCCCACACAGCTCCCTCCTCATGTATCACTTGTCCCTCCCTTTTAGATTGTAAGCCCTCAGCGGCAGAGCCCTCCTTACCATCTTGTCTTGAATTGTATTGTGATTGTAATGTCTTCCTTATATTGTAAAGTGCTGTGCAAACTGTTGGCTCTATATAACTCCTATATAATAATATTAATAATGCATAAGGTATTTTAACACTGAAAAAGCGTCTTTGTTTTACTAGTCTGGTGAAGCTAAAGGTGAACTTCAGGCAGAAAAAAAAACATCAATTCATGTTCAGTAAATAATCATTTAGGGAAGAACTCCAGATAAATAAAAAAGCTTACCCTTGCAGTGGGGCTAGACTCGCTTTGCATAGGGGGCTCCAATAAAGCTGTTTTATTTACCTGATCCCGGCTCCCAAGGGGGTTCAGCGCTCACCTCTCTCCCTTTCACTATGGCTGTGGCATGCCACTCTGTGTCTTCAAGTCTAATGCAGTTCAGTGGACCTGCATAAGATGTAATGACGTCAGCGGTCCTTAGTTCGCTGGAGCCCAGGGGAGAAGAGACTACAGGAAACGGTCTAGGAGCCAGGAGGAAGTTGGGATCAGCTAAATAAATCTTTTTTTTTTATTTCAGCACCTAGACCAAGACGAACACTTAACCTTTGCAATGTGGGCGTAGCCCCACTGCAAGGGCAAGTGTCTATTTGCCCAGAGTTCTTCTTTAGGAGTATTTTTAAAAGCAACTAGTGTAAGTGCCTAAATTTGACCCGGTATCAACCTGCCATCCATTGTTCACCAGAGCTCAGACTGGAAGAGAGAAAAGCAGCACAAGGAACCAACCAGTTGTCCTGCAGTGCTCATGTGCTGACATGGAACATGCTGAGAGGAGGAGAGAACGAAATGGCATATAAGCTCATCATTTTACTGCCCAATAACAGGGTGGAAAGGGACTAACAGTAAAGTTAGGTCTCCAGGCTGTCTGGTAGAAGTGTGTAAATATCAGAACTGTATAGACCGTAATACAAATCCTTTGGCTGGTAATGCAGTCTTTTCCACTTACAGAGCTAGGTTATTTTTCTTTTAAATAAATATTAATGTCATTTTATTGGTATCTATCTACCAGTAGCTGCCTCATTTCCCACCCTCGGCTTATATTCGGGTCAATACTTTTTCCCAGTTTTTTTTTGCTAAAATTAGGTACCTCGGCTTATATTCGGGACGGCTTATACACAAGTATATACGGTATGTATTTTAACTGTATATTTAGCTGGAGTTTACCTTTTAAGCTGAATGTCCATTTAGTTCTTCTGTATTCTGCAGCATGCTGTATCTATCTTTTTATGTCATTTATGCAACTTTGAGGATTCTGTTCAAATATTTGTACATTCCTGGATGATCTCGTTTGTAAAATATTGCTAATGTGTAATTATAAAATGGAAAATTAAAAGCATCCAGAGCTGCTTCAAATCTCTGCGACAAAATTGCTAGTGTGACATAACCCATAGTAGAAAACCCTTTTACATGGCACGCTTCTGTATTGCTTGAGAACAACATGGAACGCGCTGGAGTCCCACCGATGTCACAGTTCAGTAATTAAGCAAAAGACAAAGTAACATCATTCCTTATGGTTATGTGTTATTCTTTCACTCAGGGTTACCTCCCAGCACAGATTCTGGGCTAGCAGTGAGATGGATGAGGAAACCGAAAGTAAAGAGTTGGAAGCCATGCTGAAGACCAGATACATCTCATTGCCTGGCAAGTTTGAACCTGTAAAACACAAATGTCGAGTGCCCTTACCTAATGGATCACTTTGCGAGAGGCAAGACAGATTTAAGGTAGGTGTGCTTTGCAAACTATAAAGTATTGTTGTCCTTGGGAGGTCCCGTCAGTTGTGCTTTATTGGTTGAGGGGCCCTTAAGGGACAGTGTAACGCAGCTGCTGGTGTGCATGGGTCCTATAGCAGAGGTCCAAGCAAATATTATAACTACATATATTATGTGACTCACACAGATGTCCTACCTTATTACTATCGCTTCATATACCCTCTATGTACAAAGTTCAAAATCCTCCTCCTCAGCAATCATGGTAATGATACCTATCCACTTGGTGAGTGACTGCAGGAAAAGATGTCATTGGACAATAAAGGAACAGCAGTGTATTGATGAAGTCCATTTCCTCATCAGGGTGTGTTGGACTGACTTCAGTGAGACTTAATTGCCTCAGGATGATGATTCTCCTAGAGTGAATAAGCTAATATATTTTATTTTTTTAGTGAGTACTGTACATGACCAGATTGAGGCCTATCTAAACCCACAAACGCAAATCTTAAATATTGCAGCCTACCAGTTCTTAAGGGTGATGTCTGCATTGTTTCCACTTGGGGATCCTGCCAGTGGCACGCTTCTATTCCTAGGTTGACACGGTTTACTCACCATACTGTGTCTATGTGGGAGCAGTAGGACACCGCTGAATGTGTTCTGCAGTTCTGTTGCCCTGGGACAGGACTATAGAACACCCCCCTCCTCTTCTAAAATGTCATGAGTTATGCCATTAAAATAGGGCTGCAACTAATGAATATTTTCATAATCGATTAGTTGGTCGATTTATTTTTTCAATTAATCGGATGAAAACATTTAAATAATATCATCCTTAATTTAAACATAAAATTTACTTTAGAATAAAACTGCATGCACAATCTTTTGCAATCTCACTGCACTGAAACACACAGCATTGTGGTACTGTGCGTTCCAGTGCGGGCAATCACACTGTGGGTGGGAGGGGTGATTGGGGTGCCATTGAAATGAATGGCACTGCAACACGCCTCCCGTAGCAAAATTTGTCTGGCTGAAACCGAAAAATGACTTTTTTCCCACCTTTTTATAATTTTTGTTTTAATAATTGTAGTGTAACCACACGGCGCTTGAATAGCTTCAGTCAGGAAATAACAGGTGCCAGTGGCAAGATTCCGCAGGTGGCAGCTGAATGTAAATAGAGCAGGTGGTGGGCAGGTGCAACATATAGGCCTGTCAGTCTAACATCGGTAGTTTGTAAAATGCTAGAGGGCATAATAAAGGATTACCTGGTAGAATTTGTTCAGGAAAACGGCATAGTTAATGACAATCGGCATGGGTTCAGGATTCTTTACAGTTAGATCAGTTAGGGTCTGGAACTCACTGCCACAGGCGGTGATTTCAGCAAAGAATGTGGAATTGTTCAAGAAACTTTTGGACGATTTCTTAAGGGACCGTAATATACAGGGGTACAGGTACTCCTAGAATGAGATCCTAATAGGTTGGACTTGATGGACTAATGTCTTTATTCAACTTCAAATACTATGTAACTATGTAACTATTGGCCACTTCAAATTGCAATAGACAATAGCAGGTGGCTATTGCTCCTGCCCACTGCTTGCTGTGCTCTCCTCCCACCCTGGAGGAGAGATCTAGGGGATTCAACCAACTAATGGATAATGAGAATAGTTGACAACTATTCTCATAATCTGTTAGTTGGCAAATCTAGTGACATGACCTTGTTAGAGATGTCTCAGGTAAACATAGTGGTTAGATACGGGACAATGTGCATGTCTGTAACTTCTGTTTTAAATTTGTAGGGTGGAAGAAATAACAGAGCTTGTTGAGCGGGTTAGGAAAAGGATGTCCGTTTATATCATTTCATTTGTTTTTCTTGTATTTTATGTCTGTCTTCAAGTGTCCTTTCCATGGGAAGATAATTCCACGAGATGAAATTGGAGTGCCAGTCAAGCCCGAGGATCGCGAGAGAGAAGCCAAGGAAAAGTTTGAGAAGCAAGCCCAAGAACAAGGTATAGGATTACTGAATTACAAAAGGCTAAATGATCATTTTTTACATGTTTGAATCTCGCAGCCCATCTGAGGTCACTTAAAAGACACGCAGTCAGACAGAGCACACACAACCCCTATTTGTATAGTCTTCTCTACATTTTTCTGTTACAACAGGTTATCTAAATACGACCGCTCAGTCCAATAGGCAACAGAGTTAGACCTAGTGCCCTCTGTAATCAGTACTGAGCAGGAGAACTTGTCAGACACCTCCTCCTTGTTTCTGTGCAATGCAAGTCTGTGTGAGGACACGTGTGCCTAGGCGAGTGCATGTTTTAAACGATTTACCAACAAAAATCAGTTATAAATCATAAAATGGGGGGTACAGGCCTTTGCAGCGATAAAAAGGTGTGGTACTTCAGTTGGGCTTTCAGATTACTTTTGTATGTACCAATTGACAGATGAGCTGTGCATTTTCTATTCTCTCCATTATATTCTTAGCGTTGGGCTTCAAGGGCTTTTGTTAGAGCCCGAGGAGTCAGGAGGTCGTACAGCCTGACTGCCATTACCGATGAACCTTTCCCTTCCTTTTTGGCAACTCTTAGAAATAGTGGGGTTGCAATATGACATCACTGCTGATCTCAAACCATATTCCCAGTTCTGCAGCCCTTAGTAATATGCTAATTAGCATAGGCCTGTATAAAGAGGTGATCCACTGGACCAACAGAGCTACTTCCATGGGGGCTGATCAATTGGTTGACAAAGACAATAGGGTGCAGCAGGCACAATAGTGGTTTCATCCATCACTACTCCTGTAGTAGAGCTGCAGGAATAGTGTGATGTAAGATATTAAAGGGACATTAAACTCAGGAATTAAATCTTAAAAATACATATACATTCAAGTACCCTAACTATTAACAAAAATGTATCTTATTTGTGCATCACTCGGCTGTAGATCCTCAAATCATCTCTGAATTGGTGCTGACACTGTCCTTCCTTCTGGAGGGGGGCTACTTTTGTTCCCCATGGTCCCTGTGTGTGTTGTAAAGTAGTCACCACTTCAAGCTCACTCCTGTGATGGACTACAATCTCATGTTTAGTTTATTAATTTGTATTGAGATTGTAATCCATCACAGGAGTGAACTTGGAGCGGTGACTACTTTACAACACCCGCAGGTACCATGGGGAACACAAGTAGCCCCCCTCCAGAAGGAAGGACAGTGTCAGCACCAATTCAGAGATGATATGAGGATCTACAGCCGAGTGATACACAAATAAGAAACATTTATCTACTTTTAGATTGTAACCCCTCAGGGGCAGGCTCCTCCCTAGCATCTTGTCTTGAATTGTATTGTGATTGTAATGTCCTGCTTATATTGTAAAGCGCTGCACAAACTGTTGGCGCTACATAAATCCTGTATAATAATAATACTTGAATGCATTTTTAAGATTTAACTCCTGAGTTAAATCCACGGAGACCAGGGGTATACAGGGGTAGAGGTACGCCTAAGAGCAAAATCACACATGGACTAATACACACGCACACACCTGCTCAAACATAAATGCATACACACAATAGGTTGGACTTATGTCTTTATTCAACCTCAAATACTATGTAACTCCTGAGTTTAGTGTCACTTTAAGCCATCACAAAAATCCAAAGTGACCCTTTTAGTTGCTTGTATTTATTTTTTTTCTGTTTCTTCTCTTCCCTCTGTTGAGTCCTTCCCGTTCATTATTCATATTTTTCTGTATGCCATGGGTGTTCAGTACAAGCGGGGTGTGCAGAACAAAATAGCTGGCAGAGTTGTTTCTGTAGGTGACCCAGCAACGTGAATCCTTGATATTATAGTGCTCGATAGCTTCTTTTGAAAAGGAACTTGTTTCACATTGGGCTCGATGACCTGTATAGAACTTGGCAGGTGCATTTTCTTGGGCCATAGATCCAAGGGCTACAAAAACCATTTTGTTTAAATAAATTAAGATGATAAAGTAGACCGAACCTAATGATGCCCTACAACCATTAAACTTTGGCCTGTGTGTTTTCATCACTTAATGTGCAGTGAAGTATAGATATGAGTCTTTAGGTCATTAAGTGTTGCTGACATACAGTAGCTGCACTGGAGACTTCCTGAGCTGATTACCCTTGAAAGAACTGTCTGCAAAATTGCTAAAACTGCTTTCATGACTGGGGTAGAATGTACCAGAGACTGGCAGCAGCGTTGTGTCCATGTGTACTTCATACAAGGACTACATTTTAATTTGATATTAATAGCAGCAACACCGCACACCCAGATGCAAAATAATTGTCTTCCATTTAATAAATAGCCAGCAGGAACAAGCTTTTATTCGGATACGATTCGCGCTAGACAAAACGCTTTTTCAAAGATTCCTATGAAAAAGCGCAGCGTCTAGCATAAAACGCGTTCCATTGAGATTTTTGTTCCTACTCGCTGTTTAATAAACAGCGAATATTATTTTGGATCTCGGTGAGCGATGTTCCTGTTGCTTCTACTATTGATTGCTGCGGTGGAGACAAACATCACCTGAGATGTAGTTGGGAAGAGTGTAGCCCGGTCTCATCTGGAGCTCCATGTGGTATGTTAAGTTTTGATTTGATATTAGCTATGAGATATAACACATACACATTACGGACAATCGATTTCTAATTACAGAAGGAACTATTTATTTCTCAACGCGACCCAAGTGTTAACCTGACTCTTGGGTGAAAATTAGGGAATTGTGCCTCTACTCGGCTTCATTGCTTCTCTTCCCTTGAGCTCAGTTGCCAGGAGCTTCCTTCATTAGAACAGTCAATGATTCTCTTTCACTATAATATACTGTACATATTTGGAATGCTCATACTTTTGCTAATATACATAATTCCAAGCCCTTCAGATACAGATCACCATTTTAATACTAATTCCTGCAGTTTGAATTGTACACTGCCTGACCAAACAAAAGTCACCGTCTAGATTGTGGGCAGTGTTATCATCTGGGGTTGCTTCAGTTGGTCAGGTCTAGATTCAGCAATGGTATGTCCCCAGAAAATTAGGTCAGTTGCCTACCTGAATATACTGGTGATCAGGTTTTTCCATCAATGGATTTTTCTTCCCTGATGACACATCGGGCATATTCTAAGATGACAATGCCAGGATTCATCGGGATCAAATTGTGAAAAAGTGGTTCAGGGAGCATGAGACATCATTGTCACACATGGATTGGCCACCACAGAGTCCAGACCTTAACCCCATTGAGAATCTTTGGGATGTTCTGAAGAAGACTTTATGCAGTGGTCCGAGTCTCTCATCATCACTACAAGATCTTGGTGAAAAATGAATGTAACTCTGGATGGAAATAAATGTTGTGACATTGCATAAGCTTATTGAAACGATGCCACGGCGCATGTGTGCCGTAATCAAAGCTAAAGGTGGTCCAGCAAAATATATATATTTATTTATTTTTGCCAGTCAGTGTGTTGGATAGTGTAGCTGGCAGCACTAATGCAAAAGTTAATAATTGCATTTTGTTTGTCAACAGAGAAGGATCATTGAAGGAAAAAAACCTTTTCTTGTATTTGATGCAAGCACTTTTGTGTTTTTCAATTTTAGTGATATGAGGTGGAAGAAAAGGAGACGCTGGAGGCCCTTAAATTTAAACAAGCTTTCTTTTCACTAGTATTCCCATTTCAACATTGTTGTTTAGTGGAGAAAAGAACTTTAAAACAAGCCTTCAGTGCTCTGTCAGTCAGAATATGCAAATACTTGAAGAACTTAAGCTCTGGCATCTCTATACTTCTTATGGACCAAAGCAATTTTTATATTTGTGTCATGGGTATATTTACTTGGTCATATTTATCAAAACTGAAGCAGAAGAATCTGGAGCAGTTGCCTATGGCAACCAATCAGCTTCTATCTTCAGTCTGTTCAGCTAAGATTTGAAAATGAAAGAGGGAAGCTGGTTGTCGTGCACAGCTGCTCCAGATTCTTTCCAGTGCAGTCTTAGGCTGGGTTCACACCTAGTTGTATTGAATATCCGCGTTTGGCGTTGCGCGTTTTTACCGCGATTCGCGGTAAAAAAAACGCGCGACAAACGCCCGTTTCCGAGGGCTACTTGGCTGTATCCCAATGGAAACGCGAAACCAAAACGCCCCAAAGAAGTACATGTACATCTTTTGACGTAGGCCGTTTTGTATCGCGTTCGGACGGGCGGAAATACGGCAAGGTGTGAACCAGACCCATTGAATACAATGGGATTTAGATGTTTGAGCGTTTTGTAGAGCGTTCGTCGAGCGTTGAACGCGCTACAAAACGTTCAGGTGTGAACCAGGCCTTAGTAAATTCCCCTCTCTGTGTTTTTCTGTAAAGTATTTATGGGTGTATGTAGCACACCTAGCCCTCCTTCACACCTCTGCGATGTGACATCACACCCATAACCTATATTTTTACACAAAAAGTGGGGGGTCGTCTTATACGCCGGCAAATACGGTACTGTAGGGTACATTTGTGGTGCACTGCAGTAGGCAGCCCATTCATTTGAATGGACTTCCTACCACAGCTGAATAGTGCTAAAAAAAGTGCAAACACCTTTTTTAAAATCACATCGCACCACATCACATGGTAATAGGTTACCTTGTGGTGCGATACAATGCTCATGCTATGGCTAGGTGTGCTGTGGTGCCATTTAAGACATAATTGCAACATGTGATACACGATTGCGTAGATTTCCTCTACTTCTGCTCGTTACCGCCTCACTTCTGATTTGCAACCGCTTGAATGTCAATGATGAACCCCTTGGGCTAGCTTTTATCATGCAGTAAAAATGTTCAGCTGCATAGGACGGAACTTAGAATTGTCCATTAGTGAAGACCACCCATATCTGACCCTGAAGGAGAGGATGTCCCTCATCACGTGACACCTAGGTGTCGTATACGTATACTGGAATAAGATACGTATACTGGAAATTGTTTCAGAATATTGCTTGGTGGTGGAGACCTAAACTGGAGTCAGGCTTTAACGGGCACGATCTAGTCATAAATGCTTTATTATTGTTATATTTACTTTTATGGCTGGTTCTCTTTAACCTGTAACCCAATTAAACACGACAGCACCATAAACTGATATTATATGGTCCTGTCACACATTTTACTTCACAGAAAGGAAGGTAATGGAAGGCATATTGCTCCCTGTCCCTTCCAGCTGCACGCTGACCCCTGTGGCTTAAAAATGATTGCTCTGACCTGTTAATCTGCCGCGCTCCTCCTTTCCAGCAGCTCATCCACTAAAGCAAATGAAGTGGCTATTTCTTGTGCGAATGGCAGTCAGTGTCTGTCCTTGCAGCTTTTACTGACTTGTTAACAGCCCGGGATGAGGACAATCCGGCAGAGGCAGTCCCTTAGCCAGTCACTTGTGAAATAACGTCTCGTCACTAACTGCAGTATTGATTCCCACCCACCCTCGCCAACACTGTCATTTTCTCTTCCCCGCCACTAAACTCGGTAACAATACAAGAAGCGGTTTAGGGCCCCATCAGTGCTCAAAAATAAAAAAAGCCTCTCTTCCCTGGCATTTCATTGATTTTTTTTCCTCAAAAGCTTTTAAATTGCTCCTTCATTTGACTCACACAGTCATTTTATCTGTCGCAAATGGCGGTATTTCTTGCCCTGTGTTTAAACAATTGCCTCGTCCTCTCGGTTACTAAACTGTGACGCCGTATTATTGCAGCGAGGTAAACACTTTACACGGTGCGCCTTAATCCCCGATATCTCGTTCCCAACTTTCAATTGTTCCAGTGCTAGTCTCGGAAGCAGAGAATTTCACTCAGACACGTATTGTTAAGGCTGGTTGAAGCGAATGCATCACTGTGCAGTCTGTGTTTTCAGCTATAATAAATGGAAACTTTGAAGGACAACTTTGTGGTTGTGTTAAAGTCAGAATCTCCCTTCCGTGTTCTTCAGTCTCAATTTTATATACTACCTGGCCAAAAAACACAAACCACCACCTGGATTTATTTAATTATTTTATTTATGGCTGGAATTTTTATAGCACCTACAAGTTACACAGTGCTTTATATACCATGCATTCACATCAGTCCCTGCCCTTACCTTCTAAGGTCCCTATCTCACATACATACAGGGCAATTTAGGGAGGAGCCAATTAACCTTCCAGCATGTCTTTGGAGTGTGGGAGGAAACCTGAGTACCTGGGGAAAACCCAAGGAAGCACATGGAGAACATATAAACTCTTTGCAGATAGTGTCTTGACTGGGATAGGAACCGGGAACCCCCCGTGCTGCAAGGCGTAAGTGCTTTTGTTATGATCTGGGGTTCCTTCAGTTGGTCAGGTCTAGGTTCAGCAACGTTATGTCCCCAAAAAATGATGTCAGTTGCCTACCTGAATATACTGAATGATCAGGTTTTGCCATCAATGGATTTTTTCTTCCCTGATGGCACATTGGGCATATTCCTAGATGACAATGCCAGGATTCATCAGGCTCAAATTGTGAAAGAGTGGTTCAGGGAGCATGAGACATCATTGTCACACATGGATTGGCCGCCACAGAGTCCAGACCTTAACCCCATTGAGATTCTTTGGAATGTTCTGGAGAAGACTTTACACAGAGGTCCAACTCTCCCATCATCACTACAGGATCTTGGTGAAAAATTAATCCAACTCTGGACGGAAATAAATGTTGTGACATGGCGTAAGCTTATGGAAACGATGCCACGGCGAATGTGTGCTGTAATCAAAACTAAAGGCGGTCCAACTAAATATAAGAACATGTGACTTTTTTTTTTGGTCAGGCAGTGTTTAATGTTTTGCCGCCAGACTGAGTAGGTTTAAGTGGATAGCAATCTTTGCTTGCAGTTTGGAGTATGTATGAATGCCACCTGGGACTCTATCTGCATGGAGTTTTTACATCCTCCTTATATTTTTATGGTTTTGCTCCAAGTGCTCCAGTTTCTTCTAACAATCAAAAAAAAATCTTTCTAGATGGTTAGTTGGCCCTAAAATGTGCAAAGGGATGGTAAGTGTAGCACATGGACCTGAGGAGCATAGGAAAGAAATACTTATTTCCTGTGCTCCTCAGCTCCATCTTCTGGCCCTAATGTGGTATTACATTACAGTCGACCTGGAAAGAAAGTATACTAAGAACGCTCATTTTTGCCTCTATTAGCGAACATTCAAAAAGATTTTCAGGGTGAATAGCCCCGTAAACTGTTTATAAATAGACCCCTTAAAGTGCTAATGTGCTAGTGAACAGATACTTTAAAGAAGAAGGGCCCGCATGCTAAAATGGCCCCTTTAGCTCCCTAGACTGCAGTATAGATTACATGACTAAATACTTGTACACTTACATGACTGGTTGCAGTGAGGTTCAGCAGTGATTTCTACAGAAAATATTAGGAAGTACTTCCTGCCGTTAGTTACCTTTGATATTCAAACTGAGAGAGTTTGGCAGCATAGCAGGGGTGATGGCACTTCCAGGTTGGCTGAAGTTGAATAAATCCTGGATTAGTATGCATCTTTATAGCAATAATGGGGGTCAGTGCTTAGAGATTGAGCTTTCTTCGGGTGTATCTTGAATTTTTAACATCAGTAGCTTTCATGATTTCTTTTCTGTGTTTTGATGTAGATTGGAGAGACCCCGAACTGATGAGGGAGATCGAGCAAGCCACGGGGGAAGATCTGGGCTCCTCCAGGTTTGCTGGAAAATCTAAAAAGAAGAAAGGAAAGAAGAAAAAGTATCCGAATCTGACAGATCTGAAGCAGAACGCAAATACCACTCGCTCCCGTCTGGAGAAGAAATTGTTTAACCCGTAAGATGCTGACCATCTTATATATTTATTTTTATTCGGTGGAACTTATTTTGTGTTTACAAGAATTCCTAATAATGTTCTAATAATATTTTATTTGAGACATATTTAATTTGCACTGGGACAGCTCCCAGTATTTCCCAGTAATAAACTGGTGTATATTGAAAGCATATTGTGGCCACATGTGTTACCTTAAAGAGGACCTGTACTGCGGAATGTGTCCAAAGAAGTCAAAGCAAAAGACAAAAAACTAGTCACCAGTATTGCCTCTGGTTTCTCTGCAGCTGATCTGTTCCCCATTACTGATTTACCATGCTTGTGCTCTGTACTCATCTTGGTCATCATGGTAAAGGAGCAGGACTTTGCTTCCTCACGTCAAAGTGTGTTCTGTTGACTGGTGATCTGATGACTGCTGAGGTAGTGATCAAGAAGTACCATTAGAGGTGGGGGAAAAGCAGACCCACAGAATTAATGGAGATGAGAGCCTTGCACTGCAGGTTCTCAGGTGCAGCTTCCTCTCCAGCAAGGAGAACAGTGAGCAGCACCGTGGTGACATCACCAAATCTAATTTTAAATCTCGTTAGTCCAAAGACTAAGGCCTCATTCACACAGCGTACAGTCGGGCCGTACAGATCCGTTCGGCGTGCATGGCAGTATAGGGCCATTCCCGGGAAGGACAGGTGCTACGTGTGATTGTACACAGCAGCCTGTTCTTCTCTATGGGAGGACGCGGCCATACGCTGACCCGAGCTGCACATCCGGGCGGGTGTGCGTACTTAGATGCAGACAGGATGGATCCTGTCTGCGTCCGAGCACAGACACCCGCACGGATGTGCAGCTCGGGTGTGTGTATGACAGCGTACGGCCGCGTCCTCCCATAGGTAAGAACAGGCTGCTGCGTGCAATCCCACGTAGCACCTGTCCTTTCAGAGAATGGCCCGATACGGCCGAGCACACCGCAAGGATCTGTACGGCCCGACTGTACGCTGTGTGAATGAGGCCTAACAGTCAAAGGCAGTAGTGCCTCCAGATGATCTCACACTGCCGATATACAGCTCATGGCAGGTAGGTGCCTAGGTACAGGAAGTGTACTGTTATTCTTCAGGAATGATTCAAGGCAAAAGTAGATTTTTTTCGGGTTGCTGCTTAGTGTAACAATCAAACCCCCAAAAAAAACGGATGTCAATGGACTATGGAAAGTCCAGTCAATGTACCTTCGTTGACTCCAATTCCGGTGTGAATGCACCCTTAACCTTTGTTCAGTAAAGGGTGCAGAATCTGTCTGTGGTTGCTTGCTTTGATCTGTTAACTTGTTCCTGCATTCGAAAAATTCTTTAATGTGGTACATGGTTTTCTGAAAGTCACCTTTCAGCAGAATTTTACTTGTGTTGCTGGTAGCGCGAACATGCAGTATGTTTGCTGAGCACAAGTGTCCCTGACGCGATCGCTCCTACTGTCGCACGCATCATAAAACATGGTGTCTGACAGCTGGTATCGCAGCGCAAATTATATGATCTCGCTCAACAGGTCTTAATTAACAACTGGATGGACATCTCCAGGAGTGTACCAGACATCAATTAACAGCGCCCTTTCCCTAAGAACAAGCCAGATTTAATTAGCTCCGGGGAATTGAATGGAAATCATGCGTCCAGCTGTGGAAACACTTGACGAACAGATCACAGTTGTTGTAAATAAGATGTTCTGTAGCAGGCAGATGACATGGCAGCATCATATCCCCATTCTGTCGCTGTGGAAACTTCTCGTTGTTCTTTAAAGAGAGTCTGTCACCAAGCAAACCACTTGCTTAATTAGGCTGCAGTGGAAGCAGCCGTTCACTGACTCTTGGCAAATACCAGTTCTGATTCATCGAGTCATTGTGGCTGATATTTAACTTTGCAAGGGAATTTTCACTTAGATGTCAGCAGAGCTTTAACTCATTCACTGAGCTATCATCCAATCGTGTAAGCAAAAATCAAGCTTTTTTTTACCTTTTTTCTTTTTGCTTCTCCTTTTCCTCTTCCTTTTTTTTTTTATTGGGCATTCTTTTTTTTTTTTAAACAAACTTTATTCTGTTTTCTCGGCCCTACCCCAAGGGGCTCGGCCTTTTTTTTCCACAGCATAAAATTTACACAGTATGAGGCTACTTACAGTAGGGCATTCTTTTTAAAGTGAACCACATTTTCTTAAAGAAAGTAAAACATTTCCTTGCAAAGTCAACATGCTTTACTCTGTTAGTAAATCAGCCACATTTCCCTGGTACTAATATGCAATATTTGAGTGAGAATGACTGCTTCCTCATGTGTTCCGAGTTCTGACAGTCACTTTAAACTATTTTAAACAGAATATGTGGGCAGTGGTGATGAGTCTGGGCTTGGTGTGAACGCAGTTTCCCTGAATTCACCCAAGCCCACTGTGACCGCCACTTCCTCCTCACCTGGTCCGATCAGTTGCGGAGAGGCGCATTCCCTACCCTGCACCTATACAGCACAAAAGGGCAGGGAATGCTCCTGCCGCTGCTATTTGGGCCAGAAAGAGGAAGTGGTGGTCACAGTTTTTAGTGGGCTTGACTGAACTCGGGCATCTGGGTTCACACCAAACCCAGGCTCATCTCTAGTGGTCAGTGTAATGCTTCAAGTGAATAATAAAATACAGTAATGCCTCGGTTCACGAGCGCTTCTGTTCGCGAACAGGAAGTTCGGCAAAATTTTGCTTCCGTTCGTGAACTCCAAATCGGGTGACGAACACAACCGCAGCCATCTTCCCTGCTCTGACACATGGTTGTGGCTTCCTCTAGTCGAGATTGTGGTCACAGACAGACCTGTGCACACTTGCTGTGAAGCTTTTTTTGTGTGCTTTTTAGCACATACAGTACTGTACAGTATTATTCAATAAAGCGTGGCTCCAAAGAAAGTGCAGAGCAAGCATGGTGGTAAAAAGAAAGTGCAGAGCGGTAATGAATTTACATATAGTTCACAACGGATTACCCTTATTTACATTGAGCCTTATGGGGAAATTTGATTTGGTTCTTGACCAGAATTGTGGAACGAATTAAGTTCGTGAACCGAGGTACCACTGTACATGAGAAACTGGAGATCTTTTATATTCTGCCTTTTTAAATGATTTTAATTCCAAGAGAGCCAAAGAGAAGTTGCAGGCAGCATGCATCCTAATACATATAATGCCTCTTCCTCTAACATGAGATTGGCTGAACTCTATCACTTTTGCAGTACTTCTCTGTAGCTTCCTCCTTTTCTGCTTTGCTTCTATTACATTTAGGTCTGCTGATACAGGAAGATAACTTTTTTTTTTTTTCTTTTTACACAAAATTATTCCTTTTCTTTTCTCCAAAAGAAGAGAGGAAAGGCTTAATGGCATCTTTGAACAACAGGCCCTTGGGTGAAAATTGGGTAATAGGCCTTTTCTCAGTCTCGCTGGTTCTCCTCACTTTAGCTCACCAACGAAAACTTGAATCCCAATTCCCTATGTAGCAGAAAATCACAGGGTGCGCTCTCCAGAGCATAGCCGCATCATCTAGGCCAGGAGATTGTTTACAGATATGGACTACAAGTATCACAAGTATCAGAAATACGATGACACTGTGTTGGAGCACCATAGCTGGCAGAAATTTGTAGATGGGTGGGACACCAGACTTTTTTCTGTGGTCCAAGCCCATTCTGGCTTCTCGGGTACCTCCAGACATTCCTCCGTGGCTCTACATCAAAGGAATAGTTCTAGACCATGGCTTAGTCCACCTCTGACCACCTGCAGGCTTCAGGCCTGGTCTGACAGCACACAAGTAACGCACTACCTCCAGGGAGGAGGCCTGGGGGAGAAAGAGACTCTCACATGGTCAAACCTAGATATTTATGTCCCCTCCCAGCATGCAAAACTGGCCATGAAACTCCTAGTGATTGGCTGAAGAGACATAGATATCCATAGTATTTCATCATTGGTTGCCCTGCTCTGTGGCAAGGCTACACCAAGCAACAGAACAACAGAATCCTTAGTGAAAACCAAATTAATATAGACTATACAAGTCAGCTAGACTGAATGCAGTCTCAGCGAACTAAAGTAGTTACCGTTACAGTAGTTACTGTAAGTAGTTACCCCATTTAGGGCAAGCTGGCTACAAACCTTTGGTCAAAAATGATTTTTGCCTACATGTCACAGTGAGGACTCGAAAGTGTGTGCTTTACTGAAAATACACTGTAGTTTCACTTTAACCGCCTTCCTGGATGTGAGTGGCCGTCTAAAGACTGTCCGTTGGCCCCGCCCCCTCACGAGACACGCGGGAAACTGCCCAAATTAGAAAAACGGCAGCGATGCCTGTTTACATACAAGTAATTCGCTGGCTATAGAGTCGGCGGATCGCTTGTGTAACGTGCCGGTCTGTGCACCTTCCTGTAGCCCCCTCCCGCTGGTCCCGAGCTTCGATGTGCCTGGTGCGAGCCCGGGAGCATGGTGGCTCTGTGACAGGGGATCAGAGGGAGATCGGTCCCACATCACTTCCACATTCTTGTGTCACTTTCCACCTTCAGAAGCTGGAGAGAAGCTGATCTCTGCTTCATCAGCTTCTTTGAGGGTCCCTAGGTGACATTAGGGGT
Source organism: Nanorana parkeri (assembly GCF_000935625.1). NCBI lineage: Eukaryota > Metazoa > Chordata > Amphibia > Anura > Dicroglossidae > Nanorana > Nanorana parkeri. The sequence goes on along the minus strand of NW_017306440.1, from coordinate 1,135,114 downwards.
CTTGGAGACCCCTGATGTCTCCATTAAGAGGACCTGTCACATCTCTTTGCTATCGCACAGAGGGTTTGTTAGCCCCCTATGTGATAACCAAACATTAAGGGGGGGGGTGAATTAAAGTTGCAAAAAGAAAAATTGAAGTCACACACGAAAAAGAATGTTAAAAAAACTAATTTTTTTTAAAAAAGTGCATGCAAACATGCATCGGGTGCGCATACGTGCAAAAATGGCGATTGCGCCCATTACGCCGCACATGTTACATATCACTGCGAACGTCGCAGCAATAATTCTAGGGCCTTCAATCACTGATAAACTGATGAGCGGTAAAAGCTTTTAAAGCGTCACCTATGGCCAATTTTGGGTATGGTAGTTTTTCGCGATTTCGCGGGCGCGCGCACTTTTAAGGCTTGACATGTTTGGTGTCTATTTACCCGACGTGACCCCGTCTGTTATAGTTTAACAAAAAAATGGGTAATAATAATTGTTTCCTAACATAACGTAAAAAATCTTTTTTTTTTTTCAAAATTTTCTGTAATTTTTCCTTAATATAGTAAAATATAAAACCCCCAGTGGTGATTAAATACCACCAAACGAAAGCTCTATCTGTCCACCAAAATTTTTTATAAAATTCATTTCCGTACAGCGTTGCATGACAGAATAAATGTCAGTCAAAGTACCGCAGCGCTGAATACTGAAAAATGGCCTGGCCAGGAAGGGGGGTGTAAACACCTGGTCAGCAAGTGGTTAAATACCCCCATCATAAAAGAGTTAACAGTAAATACCCCGACTATGGTGACCTTGAAGATCTGCTTTAGCCTGAACCCCAGCCCGGGCATTTAAACCATCATCGTACCCACAAGAGCTTGGATAAAGAGGATTCTTTGCCTTTGTCTGTGGCAGCCTTCCTCGTACAGAAGCTTGGAAGTTTGCCATTTATCTTGTAAGGTCGGTGTTAAAGAATAATGACAAAGGTGGAGTGGGCACATTAAAGCGAGCCTTCCATTACTTCACTCCTCTTATTAAAACCTTGTTGAATTAAAACTATTTGTATTGCCGTACTTAATTTAGTTAACACGTCTAATTTGTTCTGCCTCATCAGCCCAACGTTAGGAGGACCCGGCGGTAATTAATGATACCGCCTTGTTTTCTTAAACATATCTATAAACATCCCGCCTTGACTTTACTTGAGCTTGACTTTATGTGTTTATTTTTGGGCTAACGGCTTTTTCTCCTTTCCCTTCGTCTCACAGGGGATCAGTGAAACGGGTGATAAGCGCAATGAACCAAATGGATAAGAGGCGCCACGAGAAGTTTGCAAACCAGTTTAATTACGCATTAAATTAAAAATCAGAAGAAAGATAAACCGCCCGGCCGCCTTTTACATGGAAGACTCGTTTTGAGGACCTTTAACGGAAAATTGTTGTGTTATAAGTGTATTTTTTTCCTTAATGGCTATGTCTTAACTTATTTGTGTCATTTGTTATACCTTGTCGTCTTTTTTTTTTTTTTCTTCTTACCCTTGGATTGGTTTTTACGGCTATCTGGGTTATTTTTTTTAAAGAGGGAAAAAGTGCAATTATCGAAAAAAAAAGCAAAGGATGCCAAGAATGAATTAATTGGAGGAGTTTGTCTGGCGTAATCATAGTGCTGATACTTTTCAGGAAATTTCCTATTGAGATTTGAATGGATACCCTCCTCCCAAGTGATTGCTGTATTATTTTTTAAAGGTATATTTCACCTTTTACCAAAAAAATATAAATGTGCACACAATAAAAAAAAAAAAATTAAAATGTGCATTTATTTTGCATTGGGGCCAGTAAAGCATTGAAGCTGGGATTAGTGGATCGCAGGTGCAATGCATTGGCTCCTGCAGACCCTTCCTCTCAGCCCCTGTCCATACTGAGGACTATGAACTTTCAGCTAAGGGACGGGAGGAAGTATGAATGGACTACAAGTGCAGTGACGTCACCACACTTGTACTAGATTGAGTCTCTCTGCTAGGTTGGCAGGTGGAAAATGTAGTCTCTCCATTCACAGATCCTGTCAAAGAATCTGTGAATGGATGATGGGGCTGTGCGGATGGAGCCACGCACATCCATTCCGATCTCACAAGATAACAGCAGCCATCGGGGAGAGGAGAAAGCGCCGCAATTCGGGTAAGTAGGGGGCACGCTGGGGGTGAGGGGCTGGGTTGATGTGACCATGTTTCATTTTATACCCTATATATGGGTGTAACGTGAAACATGGGGCCTGAAACGCATGCCTTTAAGGGACACCTGCCAGAAACGTGGAGGCTGCCATTGCTAACCTCTTAATTTTCTTAAAATGCCAGCTGCCTGGCTGTCATGCTGCCCATTTTCCTTCAGTACTTCATTGATAAGGGACAAGTAGGTAGATAAGGATATCTGAGTTCTCTGATCTGCATTTATATTACTGAAGCCATTGGGTCCACATGTTAACATGGAGATCAGCAATGGCAGACCTTGCAGTTCTGTCTGGGCAGGTTTACTTTAAAGGCCAGATCCAGCCCAAGGTATTTCCTGTTATGTTGACACTCCCGTCCCCCCCGTCCCCAGTGGCTTTTTATATCTGATCGTCTCCAGCATCCCCAGAGTAGTTTGCATCTCTTCCCACCCCACTGGGCCATATAAAGATGTCTCTCTTGCAGCTGGACTTTCCAGTTTTTTGTCTCTTCTACATAATGGATATTTTTTACTAGGTGTATGTGATGTCCTTTGTAATGGTTATGACAATTGGTTAGAACTGGGAATTCTGATTAACATAACTCACCAGTGGGGTCTCATTCCTTTTTTTTTTCTATATCACTCCGTACAATACATTATCATTAACTGGATTTTGCAAAACAAATTTGTTAAACCAGCCCCCCCACCCTGCAAAAGACGTATTATACCTCTTACTTGCCTATATTATCTCTTCAGCACCCTGGGTCTCCTTTCTTCACTCAACTGAAAAACTACAGCTTCCTGAATCTTAAGCTTTGAACACTTCCAGGAGAGGAGTGTCACATGCCTGTGTCCCCCCCTTCACATGCTGTGTTATCATCCTGTGGCTACTATGTCACAATATCTAATATTGTAAAAAAAAAAAGATATAAAATGTCAGTTTAAACCTGAAATGAGCCCAAATTATAGTCTCCCCTTAAGGAGCCAGCATGTTATTTGACTTGCTTGCAACAATGCTAAACTGAAATATCCGTTTGTGTGGAGCTGGTTTAATGTTTTAAAAAAAAATATATTGAGATTATTTGTAATTCCGAATAAATGTTTCATTAACATTCTGGTCACCTGATAGAATTATCTTAATACAGTATGTTATCGTTTAATATTCTTTTGATATAAATATGATTATGTGACCAGACGTATGTAAACTGTATTACGTGTTGGCATTTGTATATTTATGCTGGTTCTTGGGTTGGCTGACTGTTAAAGAATAAGACTGATATCTTCTCCTCAGTAAGGAGACAATAAGACTGCAGGGCCTTTCACTGTCCTAGTGCGGTGACTTACATGTCATATAATGTTAATGTACACTGGGGGAACCTCCCCCCCATCCCTTCTCACCATAAGGTCATGTTTACTGCAAATACAGCACCAGTACAACATGCATCGGGTGCAAATGTAAGATGTATCAATCCTTACCTGCTGTCAATGGAAAGGGGTAGTTTGTAAATCAGCTTGAATCTTACCTCTTCCAACTATCCAGCCCCAGAATTTGTAAGTCATGTCCCTGACCTGAAGGAATGATCTGGTTAAGCATTCTTTGTAAAACACTAGATCATGTTTTAGAGATCTGTCAAAGGAAGAGAAACCTGATCTGTTTGTAGTCTGTGGGGATAAGTTTGGGAAACACTCCCCGATCTATGGAAGATTACACAGTGGATGGAAGGCTAGTCTATGGGAACAAGTTGGGAAAACAGTCCCCGGTCAGTGGAAGATTACACAGTAGATGGAAGGTTAGTCTATGGAGACAAGTTGGGGAAACACTCCCCGATCTATGGAAGATTACACAGTGGATGGAAGGATAGTCTATGGGGACAAGTTGGGGAAACACTCCCCGATCTATGGAAGATTACACAGTGGATGGAAGGCTAGTATATGGGGACAAGTTGAGAAAACAGTCCCCGATCTATGTAAAATTGCACGGTAGATGGAAGGCTAGTCTATGGAGACAAGTTGGGGAAGCGCTCCCCGATCTATGGAAAATTGCTCAGTAGATGGAAGCCTGTTGGAGTGTCCCTAAGCTCATCAGCTGTCCAATAAGATGGCAAGTTGGTGGTCTCAAGTGCTTCCCGCTTTGTAGGCTACTGTCTGCAAATCCAAGATATATAAAGGTAGACCAGCAGCAGCTAAGTAGATACAAATTAATACAGCAATGTGTATGTTGAAGCTTACAGTTTCTTCTTAATGACCTCAATGTAATACAGCAATATGAAAATGGTCGCTGACCTTCCTGATTATCTATAGGTTTTTATGCTGTTTAATACGTGTTGCTAAAGTCACAAAGCGGTCATAAAAGCAACAAATTCCAACCTAACCTCATCATCTGCTCTGCCTGAGTTCTTTCCTTACTTTTTATGTCTGCACAATGACGAGGATCATTCCTCTGGGTTTGCGGATAATTGGTTTATTTGAAAGGAAAACATTTCTAGCACTTTGAAAGATGTCCGGCTGCCTTGGGTGGCACCAAAAATGTATGTATAAGCAAGGCACTGATTGGCTGTTTCCACAGAAGCAGCCAACAAGGGTCTTTGTTCTCACTCAGATCACGGACAATCTTAATCGTAAATTGCAGCACCACGGCATTTTCTTCCCTGTGCTCATGTTGGGGACATATTATTGTATCTTTTACTTTTTAGGGGGTGTGGTATTGCAGGGCCTTTTAATCTGTCTGCATGATTGGTTGTTGATGAACAGAGTATCGAAGGGGTGGTGGTGTTGAAGATGGTAGTAAATGATTTATTGGGCATTATTGTCTTATTACTATTTATTTACTCAGATTAATAGTAAAAATTGCACAACCATGTTTTCTATAATTCAAATATCCCATTTACATACCTGTTTGTGAATGTAATACATTTCACCAACCAACAGCCTATTGGGGCGGACTTTATATTGACACAATTTTATAGCTCTGTTTGTATATTTTGTAATATTCTTATGATTTCTGTCTCATGGATACATCATTACCTCTGTAAATGTTGTTTTTTCTCCTGAATGTTTGTACACTGAAATCTTGGTTCATTTTATAAAGTTTGTTTATACAACTATTATCTTTTCGGTTTATTGCTGGCTTGCCCATGATTGAAAATTATGAAGATATCAATAATGGCCACATGTTTTGTAATATAGCAAAAAGTAGTAAGCCAGAGTGCATAGTCCAACCTCTATAACAAGATGGATGGGAAATGACTAGGCCTGGATGTATAGGGTTTCAAAGCAAATATGTGCTTTACCCATGCAGAGCAAAGCAACAGGTTCTCTTTAATGCCCTGCTCTCCAACAGAACATCCTACCCTTCCTCTACTCCACTGCTGCTAAGCCTGTTATCCTAGATATGAGTCTGTGGTAAATACAGCTGTAGATGGGCTTTTACTGTAAAGCCAACAAGTTAAAAATAGTGATAATGGTTGTCCAAAATTGTTTTTCTATATAATTTTTGGAGTATATTCTCCTTTTACCACTTTCATTTCTTCAGAGGTTATTGGCCAGAGTATTCCCAATTGTACAACATCCCTTACTTATCACAGGGGGCTTTAAAGAAGCTTTGGATTGGCAAAAAGATAGAATTGAAGCCGGATCCATCTCTGCTTCTTACCTACAAAAATAAATGTGTCCTCTATGACAAAAGGAGATGGAAAAATCCTGAAGAATGAGCTTCCTCTTACTGTTCACATTCACATAAAACCCTATGAAGAAGAACTGGTATGATGCTTTGTCTCTTGGATCTATTACAATATATGGTAGAAGGATTTTGTAAGTCACTCTTTACCTCTTCGTCATAATAAATAATTGCCTCTGCATTTGATTATTACTGGTTTTAGTCATAACTAGCTCTGAAAGTAGAAGTCTAGAATAAATAATGGAAATTAGTGTTATAGTGCGGAGGTGGCTGTGCAGGTTCTCATGTGGCTGTGCAGGTTCTATAGTGGGCTGTGCGGACTCTCAGGTGGCTCTGCAGGGTCTTAGGGCTGTGCGATCTCACCAGGGGTCCCGGTCGGTCTTGGCGGGTGCGGGCGGCGTGGATCCACAGGAAGGAGGAGATTTGCTGCCGCCTCTGTAAACAGGTGCCATGATTCACAGGAATGTATATCAGAAATGTCACAAGCACCCCAGTGAATAGTGCTGAAAAAATAAAGCGTCTTTTATTCACGCATGTTTTCATATCAAAAATTGCAACGTTTTGGGGCTGCACAGGGCCCCCTTATCAGGCCTGATGAAGGGGACCCTGTGTGGCTCCGAAACATTGCAATTTTTGATATGACAAATATGCGTGAATAAAAGATGCTTTATTTTTTAACACTATCCACTGGTGTGCTCATGACATTTCTGATATACATTGTGAAGTGTGGTGCCATCCACAGTAGCTTCAGCACCCATCTTTCAGCACAAGGGGCATTCAGTAAGGAGTGCAGCAGTTACCTACAGTAATGATTCACAGGAAGGCTGCCAAGACCTTGCGGGGGACCTCAGCAGCCTTCCTGTTAATCGCAGAGCCTGGTTACAGTGCCGGCTTCAGTTTAAAAATGTAAAGCACCACTATTGGCTCTTAGTAGGTGAGACTAGGTGGGGACGGGGAGGAGGGGGGTGCTGCAGCTGCAGGAGAGGTGCAAGGGTCACTTGAAATGGCCTTGCAATAGAGGAAATTACTAAAATCTGCCGGACCCCATGTTATTCTTTGTGGAGTTGGTTGTCAACGGACATGTCCATTTACATCAGATTACCCCCGATTCCAAACCTAGCTGGAGTCGGGGGCAACGTGGTGTAAACGAATGTACCTTTGTGGAGCTTGAAGCAACGAAGGAGGCCTCTCTCTTGTAACTCTGGTCCCCAAACCCCATTGAATGGTGCGATAGGCAAGTCGGGGCGCGCAGGGACACAAGCTTCAGGAGACTCCACTTCAGGGAGATGTGCTGGTCCCGAAGACAATCTTCTGGGTGAAAACACAGGAGATGCACATCAGGGGAAGCAGTACAAAAGGAGCCAGGGTCAGGTGCAAGCCAAGTCAAACTGTGTTTGCAATGAGGTACCAAAACAGCAGGCAGGATCATGGGGGCAACACAGTACAGGACAGCCGGCAGAAGCAAAGTCGATAACAAGCCGCGGCCATGGAAAACCGAAGATCAGCAGAATGGTCAGAATGGTCAGGACGAGCCGGGTCGTTATCAAGATGCAGGATCTCAGTATGCAGGAAGTTGATGATAATTCAGCACAGCGCATCTGGAAGTCACAGCCTAAATAGCCCATCTGGTGCCAGAATACGTAGTATGTGCGCACACGTATCCATGCCCACGCTGGTGAACACGCGCGAAGATGCGTGGCCATACCCGGCTCTTTGGACCACACTGGGCACATGCACTCCTGGTAAAGGCTTCTTGACACCCATTTTGTAGCAATGGGCATCTGATTAGGTCTGCTAAATTTGACAGGCGGACCCGCTGTGTGTAAGGGGCCTTACCAACATTAGTCCCAAAAAAAATGAATTGTTTGGATGGAATTTAGCTTTTACTATACGGGATAAAGTTGAATCTTCCGTGTACCTTTGTACTACTGAAATAAATGTCTTTGTACAATGTAGCTGCAGCGTGAACAGAGAACACTCCGACTGAATAGTTGTTGTTTTTATCACATGATGTTATTGCTACAAAACAAATAAAGAATCTGTAAGACAAATGTGCGTGTTTTTCTATATTTATTAAAATAAATCCATTAGAAATGATGGCTGGGGAAAAAAAATGTCCTAATTAGAACGGGGACATTAAGCTCCACGATTTCCCCAATTGCTCTGTACCGTTTCCCCCTAAATCCTTAATTTCCATAATTACAAGGTAATGCTTTGGCTGCATAGACCATTGCATTCATTTATTCAGTCAGCCATTAGAGGGTTTTGCTTATATCAGTAGACTGTAAAATATTTATGTAAACTACGGAATCAATTTGTATTTGTCATTGCAGTCGTCTTTTATTTTTTCCTGCAGGAAATGCTTTCTGTGTGCAAACTGAGAGGAAAAGACAGTCAAGTGTGGACGAAGCACCATTAAAAATGAAGTGTAATCTGCTTGTGGTTTACCTTTCCTGGTTCCTTCTTTTCCCTGATCAAATAATAGAATATTTAAATAAAACCTTTCCATTTTTATGTCAAACCTTAGTTCAGACCCAGTGATGTCATCACTGGATCTCTGCGCTCCTCTATATAATGCAGCAAATTATTGCTGGTGAAAGTGGCCGGCAGGGTGCTGTACATAGCTTCCTGAAAACATGACCGCACCATGCCTGATGAGTGCAAATATGAACATTTAGCATACAATAGACAGAAAAATAGAGTTGAAAGTAGTTCTAGTGTTGGGAATCCATAATTGATGTAAATGGCACAAGTCTTAGCTGCCTCTAGTAATGTTACATTTACAGGGTTATTCACAATAGGGTGAAGAGTTTGGAGAAGGCAGGAGAAGTGAATAATCTAGGACAACATAGCTGAATTTGAAATATTCTCCAATTCAGCTCACCTTCCAGTTAAGGGTGAAACATGTTTCTATGGGAACCGGCATTAACTGCTTCAGCGATTTGAACTACAGAAGCTCTTCTATTGGATCGGACTACATGGGCCAGGCTACGCTCCCCACTGTTGCCTGTTCATCGGTTTTCCATCCTTGGATCATTTTTGGTAGGTCCTGAACACTGCAGACCGAGAACATCCAACAATATCTGCAGTCTTGGAGTTGCTCTGACCTGCCGTCTAACCATTAAAATTTGGCCCTTGTCAAAGTCACTCAAATCCTCCAGTTCAACGATCTCTTCCCCGGGACCGGGAGAGACGTGGATTGCATCATTTCCGGTCCCTGAGCTGCCATTGCTGGGCTCCTGAAGCCAAGCAATAAGCTACTGAAGTGTGATCTGCACTTCAATAGCTTATTTAAAGTGTGAAGGTGACACTAGGGGTGTTTTGACCCCCAGTATCACCTTAAAGAGGACCTGTCACTACCAATATGCCATCACATAGGGGGCTTGTAGGCCTCCCTATGTGATCGCAATTAAAGTAAAGTTTAAAAAAACCCCACTAAAACAAATGATTATCCGCGCTATAGTGCTCTACCCCAAAACTCCTCAATAACACCCGATTGACAGCTGCAGAGATAGAAAGAAACTATAGAAACGTCCTCCACATTATATTTAACAAAATACACCACTTATATATAGTCCATATAGAAATATTCCCAAAAATTATGTGATCAAAAATGAATCTAATAAAATCCTTGTGTTCACTTTCTTTATATTACATCAGTGAGTCAAATAATCTTTGCATATAAAGTTCTGACTTCTGTGCTGCAATTCCTCGTCAATTAATCACCAGTGATCCACCTCCAGGTGCACAAACACTAGCACACTCACCAGATAATTCTGACCACCCAAGTGGTCTTTAAACGCTCTGCAAACTTCCCTGGTGTCCGATGTCTCCCTCTCCACCGAATCACCAACAGTTGAAAATGATGAGTCTGCCCGATGTCTCTCCCAAATTTCTCTTAGCCGCTCAAAATAGAAAACCAAGATGGCACATAGTGTAAAACTGCCGCCATTTTATTCTACAGGGACTTGGCTTTCAGAAAATATTTACAGGGTTATTCATACAGGGTGCAGAGTTTGGAGAAGGCAGGAGAAGTGAACAATCTAGGACAACATAGCTGAACTGGAAAGTGAGCTGAATTGGAGAATTTTTCCAAATCAGCTATGTTGTCCTAGATTGTTCACTTCTCCTGCCTTCTCCAAACTCTTCACCCTTTTGTGAATAACCCTGATAATGTTTTGGGGGTTTGAAGTAGCCAGACCTAAAATGTGGATTATATCATGTGTGCAAAAACACGAAAAAAAAAGGCCTTGGCAGCGAAAGGGTCCTTATGGGGTTAAAGTAGGGCTGCGGAAATTAACGATTAATCCCTCAATTAATTGTAAATTATTTTGATCGATCAAAGTTCTTTTGATCCGTACTCACCTTCCGGGTCTTCCGTCGGAGATCCGGTGGCGTCACGGACATCGACGTCACCGGACTCCTCCCCCTTCCCTTCGTTACCCGATGGAGCCGTTTTGGGCCGGTGAGTACACATCCCAACTCTCCCTGCCGCCCGCGAGAGAAACACTTTTTACCGGAAAGGTTTAATCTGCTCAATCGAGCAGATGAAACCTTTCCCTGCGATCGTTTTTTTTTTTTCTTTTCTGACATCGGGAGCCGCGGCCCGACCGTCAGTCAGAAAAGAAAAAAAAAGGCATACGATTGCATAGCTAGATTCCTATTGGCTATTTCACTTTGCAATAGCCAATAGCAAACTAGCTAATGCACCCGCCCACTGCTGCTGTCAATCAGCAGAGGGGGACCTGAATTTTTCTATCAGGTCCTCTTCTGGTGATTGAAAGCAGCAGGGGGCGGGTGCAATAGCTAGTTTGCTATAGGCTATTGCAAAGTGAAATAGCCAATAGGAATCTAGCTATGCATTCTTATGCCTTTTTTTTTTTTATTCTGACAACTGCAAAAAAAAAAAAAGTCTGCAGATAGCAAAGAAGCTATTGCTTCCTGTGCTATCTGCCATCATTTCAGGGGGGTGCTCTCTCCCAGCCCCCCCTAACCCCCCCTCCGCGGATGGGGGGGAGAGGGCACCTCCCTGAAATGAGAGGGACACCTCCCTGAAATTGCTTATTTCAGGTTGGGATCCCTGGCATTGGCCTATACACATACAGCACAGCAATGAAGTAATAAAATGAACTAGGATCACACTAATCCAGCACGTTATTATTCTGAGTTGTCCCACTCGAGCGGCGGCAAAATTTAGTGGGGCACGTGAGATTAATAACGTGATGGATTAGTGTGATCCTAGTTCATTTTATTACTTCATTGCTGTGCTGTATGTGTATAGGCCAATGTAGTTGGATCTGTATGTGCGTTATAATTAATCGAAATTAATCGATTAATCGATTAAAAACCATTCGATTAATCGAACAGGAAAATGTTAATCATTACCAGCCCTAGGTTAAAGGAATGGTTTTGTGTCTGGAGTTCAGCTTAACCTTTTGTTTTATAATGAACACTTCCTATTATGTTGTATTATAATTCATAATTACACTATCGCATTCATTCGGCAGTCGGTGTCTGTGACTGGCTGTGATGCATTAGCTTGGATTAGTGAAATGCACCTACAATACAGCCAGTGCGGCCCTGTCCATGGTGCTGAAATAAACATATCACTGGAATTCCTCTTCTCAGTCTCCCATCTGGATTCTGAATTTAGATCCATTCCTCTCACTCATTATCCAGTCATCATAGTATAGTTTGCGAGTTTCTTTTTTTGTAAGCAAAGGGGTGGGATGCAGTGATGTCATTGACCTTATACTAAATGGATACATGTCTATATTTGGTCCATGACATTCACCTAATATGATCATGTTGCCATGGGGAATGACCATACCACAGCTGAGTGTGTACAAGTGCCCCTGGCACTTCCATGTTAGGTGGAGCTCGTCATTTACCAATCATTACAGAGGGAATACAAACTGGCCCCATACCTGGAGGTACTACAAGACCATAAGGACAGACAAATCCTGAGCCGGTACAGACTGAGCGGCCACAGCCTGGAAATTGGATCAGGGCGTCATAGACAGACCTACAAGCCCAGGGAGAGTAGACTGTGCCAGCAGTGTGACCAGGGGGGCCTGGAAGTTGAGGTCCACTTCCTCCTACAGTGCCCCAAGTACTCAGCACTGAGGGACACTCACTTCCAGAGACTCTCCGCTCTCATCCAAGACTTCACCTCTAGAGAGACGAGGAGACTCCGCATTGTACTGGGAGAAGAGGAGCCAACGGTGAAAATATTCTCCTCAAATGCTTTGGCAAAGCTAAAATGTATTTGGTCCTGCCAATAAAGCTTATTTTAATTGAATTGAAAATGAGAAGAGAGGGAGAGAGAGAGGAGAGAGAGAAGAGAGGGGGGAGAGAGATGAGAGAGAAGAGAGGGGGGAGAGTGAAGAGAGGAGAGAGAAGAGTGGGGAGGAGACAGGGGGAGAGAGAAGAGAGTTTTAGGGGAGAGAGAGAGAGAAGAGAGGGGGGAGAGAGAGAGAGAAGAGAGGGGAGGAGAGAGAGAGAAGAGGGGGAAGAGAGAGAGGAGAGAGAGAGAAGAGAGGGGATGAGAGAGAGAGAGAGGAGACAGAGAAGAGAGGGGGAGAGGGAGAGAGCGAAGAGAGGGGGAGAGATGAGAGAGAACAGAGGGGGAGAGAGAGAGAGAAGAGAGGGGAGGAGAGAGAGAGGAGACAGAGAAGAGAGGGGGGAGACAGAGAGAGAGAGAGAGGAGAAGGGGGGAGAGAGGAGAGAGGGAGAGGGAGAGAGAGAGATAGGAGAGGGGGGGAGAGGAGAGAGAGAGGGAGAGAGAGAGAGAGGGTGAGAGAGGAGACAGAGAGAGAAGAGAGATAGAAAGAGAGGAGGGAGAAAGAGGGGGGAGAGAGAGGAGAGAGAAGAGAGGGAGAGAGGAGAGAGAGAGGGTGAGAGAGGAGAGAGAGGGAGAGAGAGAGGGGGGGGGCATTTACAAAATATGGCCATGTGACCATAGAAGGTCAATGACATTAGCACAGGCATCCCACCCCTTTATATGCAGCCGTGATCCGGGGAATGCCCTGGCCCGCAGCTGATTGAGTAGGGGGCCCATGACACTTCAATTTTCAGAGTTTGGTCCGACCTGAGCTTATCCTATACTCATAATGTCCCTAAATACACAGCCATAAATGCAGAATATGGACCATGTTCAAGGATTCCAGACCCACATAGTCTAAACCAGGGTTGGGCAACTCCAGCCCTCCAGCTGTTGTGGAACTACAAGTCCCATGAGGCATTGCAAGACTGACAGTTACAGGCATGAATACCAGAGGCAGAGGCATGAAAGGATTTGTAGATACAGCACAGCTGGAGGGCCGGAGTTGCCCACCCCTGATCTAAACATTCCACAGAAAGATTTATGCTGGCTTTAAAAAAAAAAAGCCAACTTCCGGTTCCGGCACCGGATGGACTAGCGGTGTTTTCCGTAGCTCCGTCCCCGCCACATCCCCACCGTCTAAAACGAGCTTGAACCGAGCCGCATCGAGCCCTGGATAGCCGCATACGAGTCCCGCAGGTCATGGACAAGTTTGTTGCACGATCACAGCCGGCCCGACGCGCGCTGTCTCTGCCATCTGACCCGGCGGTCGCGCTGCCAGCATCGGCGGCCATGGACGAAACTGATGCTGATGACATGGGGTCGCAGGGTGAGTCGGAGGTGGCTTCTCCCCATGCCCCAATAAACTACCAGCACCTGGCAGCAGCTGTGGCATCCCACTTGAGAACGGAGATCAGGGCCATTATAGCAGACTCTTTGAAGCTGCATTTGGGGCATATATCCGCTGCCCTGGAGTCCCAGGCAAACAGAATGCAGGCTCTGGAGGCCCGTGTCAGTGGGGTGGAGGACCGGGCTGTTGAGGCTGATAGATCCCACATTGAAGAAAAAAAGATGCTCCAATACCTGCAAGATAAGGTTGATGACCTAGAAAACAGATCTCGCAGGAATAACCTCAGAGTAATTGGGATCCCTGAAACGATAATGCCTGCTGAGCTACAAAGCTTTTGTTCCTCTATTATACCACAAGCCATGGGTATCACGTCTGCCTGCGCAGTGGAAAGGGCCCACCGCATAGGCCCCCCTAAAGATCAGGAAAGGCCCAGACCAGTCATCGTAAGATATCTGGACTATTCAGACAAGCATCCCATTCTGCAGACCTATAGGAGGCAATGCCAGCTGGTGGCGGGCGGCCACAAATTGCTGCTTTTTGCAGATTATTCAGCTGAATTGTCTAAAATTTGTTGCTCTTTTCATGAGGTCTGCCAGTCCCTGGTGCATAGGAGAATCAAGTTCGTGCTGGCGTACCCGGCGGTACTGCGCCTGTCAGATCCCGACGGTAACCAAATCCGCTTCACCTCAGCTGCCCAGGCCAAGGGGTATGTAGACAGACATCTCTCTGACCCCACAGCGCAATCCAACTCGCCACTTAAGAGTCCACCGCGGAAGAAAAGGACCTGAAGGCCAGGTCGTCCCTCCATTGTTTTTTTTCCTCCCACCCTAACAGGGGTGCAAAGATGGGCTCGTTCACACAGCTGTGTGTCATCAATGTGCTGTACTTGACGGGTGCTCCCAAGTCGATAACTATCTCCTCTTTCTTGTTTATATATTTTTTTATATTTTTCATTTCTTGCAGTGTTATCATTCATGCTCCGAGATCTTTATATTTTTCTACAGTGGCGGGGCGTAGTAACCGGAAGTTCTCTGCCCCATGAACACTGTGGCTCCTCGAGGGGTTAACCTTTCCCCCGTTGTAGGTGGCCAGACCTTTGTACACCACCATCCGGAAAAAAGGAAGTCTCTGAAAGGTATTTGTTCCTACCTGAAGGTTAAAGTTTGTTGGATGTTCGTTTTTGTTTTTGTTTCCGCACTGTTAGTAGCGAGCGGACACATCTATCCAGCCATGTGGATGAAGACCTCTTTCGACACTCTCCTCACCAACCGAATAATCGTGGGAGTGCAACTCCCTTTCTTTGGTATCGTGGGTTTGCTGCATCAGAGTCGTTCCGGGAGCACTGGGACACAGGTAACGGCTCACATCTACAGATTATGGGTCTGTCACGACCTCATTATCATACCATCACCTCGACAGTTATGGGAACCACCTTAAAAGTTTCATCCTGGAATGTCAAGGGACTTAGGACGCCACAAAAGAGGAGGCAGGTATTACGTCATCTTAAAAAGCATAAGGTAGACATTGCATTGCTGCAGGAAACCCATCTTCTGCGCGATGATATCTCTCGCCTCAAACAATCGTGGGTGGGCACAGTAGTAGGGGCACCCTCGGTGGGACGTTCAGCTGGAACGGCAATACTCATAGGTAAAAACTTACCTCATTTACTCATCGCCCAACGGCACGATTTGGAGGGGGGTCGGTGGTCCCAAGTGACTATACAGATCGGTCAAACTACCCTCGATATATGGAATGTTTATGGCCCCAACCTGGATAACAAACCCTTCTTTGACAAGCTGCTGACGCGACTATCTCCTCCTGCCCCTGACACCTATGTTTTCCTTGGGGGAGACTTCAATGCGGTACCGACTACTCTGGAGGACCGCTCCTGGACCAGGGGGCGCCCTTCTAATGTCACTCTCGCCTCAGATCTACATTTTTCGGCAATGATCCAAGCGGGTGGTTTTGTGGACATATGGCGATATCTACATCCTTTAAATCGTGAGTTCACCCATTTTTCTCATGCACATGACTCCCTTTCCCGCCTGGACATGTTCCTGGTCTCGCCTAACATGGTGTCCAAGGTTTCCTCTGTGGTCATAGAAGATATGGTCATATCAGATCATTCTCCGGTGCTGATGGGGACACCCTCCAGGCCTTTAGTATGGCGCTTTCCCTCTTACCTGAGTAAAGATGATACGTTTCAGGCGCAGTTAACTTCATGGTGGGATGAATTTTTGAAATATGTTACAACACTGTATACTGCTCCTTCTGCACGCATATATACCTCAGCGGCCCTTTCCCCATCCTTCCGTTTATACAAGGGAACTCGTCAAGGTTGCCCTCTCTCCCCACTCCTTTTCAACTTGGCAATAGAACCCCTGTCCCGAGCCTTAGCGTCCTCCCAAACCTTTACAGGATACAGATCTGCTCCCTTCGATACCAAATTGGCCTTATTTGCAGATGACATCCTGCTACTTCTGTCTGACCCCCTAGCACAAATATCGAGAATCTTTGACCTTATCACCCACTATGGGTCCTTCTCTGGCCTTAGAATCAATGTAAATAAAAGTGAACTCCTGCCCTTGACTTCGGACCGAGCTTTTATAACTACCCTTTCCCGCACATACCCATCTCTGATAATGCAGAAACATTCTATCACCTACTTAGGCATCTCCATTCCCCGGTCGGCTAGAGATCTTTATGCCTTGAATTACAAACCTATCTTAAACAAAATAGTTCAAGAACTGCGCACCTGGAAAGATTACCCTATTTCCCTTTTAGGCAGATGTCATCTCATTAAGATGGTCAGCTTCGCCAGGTTACTGTATCCTCTTCAGACTATACCCCTCCTTTTGAAACATAAGGATATCCAAATCCTTCAAAGTGCCTTCACCTCGTTTCTCTGGCGGGGGAAGAGGGCGAGGATCGCCCTCAAAAAACTTCAACAGCCAGTGAGGAAGTTGGGTGCCAACCTCCCGAACATTAGAGCATACAATTTGGCCAGCTTATTCCGCCATATACGAGATTGGACTCATGATACCACCTATTTCACCAACACCCCCTTAGAGAGCCACCTAATGAAACCCTGGTGCCCCCCTGGTATCCTGAACACCCCACTGAAACTCCTCCCCAAGCACATTAAAGATAACATTCTCCTCAGGGACACTGTGATAGCTTGGAGGGAACTCCGGAAAATACTCCACCTGCCCGGTGTCATCTCCCCATTGATGCCCCTCCGAACCTCCCCAGGGTTTAGGGCAGGCGCTGACTCTAATGCTTTTCGGGTGTGGGCAGCTAGGGGTATTGTAGTTCTGGCGGACGTCTTTGACTCCCAAGGATGACTTAAGACATTTCCAGCTCTGCAAACCCAATACCGTCTCCCGGCCTCCCATAGTTACCCATACATGCAATTACGTCACTTTATCTCCAGTTACCTTACAATACCTTGGCCCGAAATGGTACACTCACCCCTCTCTCCACTGCTCTCCTCTCCCCAGACAAAGATGCCACTATCTCTTATTGCCCGGAACATAGTGACATACATACAGGAATCCACGGTACCGTCCCACATTGGTCGCTGGGCGGAATTTTTGGACATCTCCGCTGAGGACACAATTGATATGGTAGAGCAGGGTTGGCAACAAATCAGGAAGGTTATTATCAATGAGTCTTGGCGGGAAATCTACTTCAAAACAGTACATAGAGCATATCATGCCTTTAATATCCCCACTAGGGGGACGTCTTCCTTATTGTTAACTGCTGGTCCGAAATGTCTTCTTCCTCTACCTGACCTCCTGCACCTACTATGGTCCTGCCCCCGTATACAAAACTTTTGGTCCACCATAGTGTCCTTTACGAATGTGCACTCGCGTAAGAACAGGGAGTTATCCCCAAACTTTTGCCTACTCCATGCCCTTCCCCCACCCCCAGATGGGAACCCATCCTGCCCTACCCGTTGGGAACATCTCTATCTGCTGACAGCCAAAAAGGCGATCCTTTGTAACTGGATTATCTCAGGTCCCCCTTCCATGGAGACGTTCCGCCCCCTGTTGAATCGCTTGTTGTTACTGGACAAGCTGGACACGAAATTTAATCAAGCACGCACTAAAACGTTCTTTGCTACTTGGACATCGTATGTTGCAGCAGAGTTTTCCTTACAACAGCTGCAACATCTGATGTCCATTTTTAAGCTGTCCAAATGGTACCTCGAAGCTAAACTGACGGGTTCCCTAGGGCCCCTGGCTGTCCTCTGACCCTTGCTCTACTGCGATCACTCGAGATTCCCACCACCAATCTCCGCCAAGAGTAGTCCTCCTGATGCACCTACCAATGCCCCTAATGGTTCGAATTGGTCTTCTACTCACAGTACCGACCCTCATGGCTATAGGGTCTGCTACTAGTTGTTGGTATTACACATATTTGAAGTGCAACTTTCCAGCGGAATGTATCCATATTGTATGACTCTGGTTAACCAGTTTCAGTTTTTGGCTGTACTTTACTTGACATGTCTGGATTTCAGTCTGCGTACTGAGCTACTGTCTCTGCTGCATACCAATGATTGCTCGTTGTGTAATGTTTTATTTTTGATTATTCTCAATAAAAATTTGACATGCTTAAATAAAAAAAACTTTTTTTGTGAAGGTGATGGGAAAGCATAAATTTTACTGTTGTCACTGGCACAGGAAGTCCAGGGAATTCTTCCAATGGGGACATGTGTCCCTCTCACTTCCTGTTGTGTTTTTCAGAACATAGATGAAATGGTAATCCCCCAACCAGACCCAGTTGTCATGGGTCAATGTACGTTTCCTTTGTGCGTTGCCCTGCATTATTAATACGTTTCTTGTGCATTTTTTAAATCAGTGGGTAGAGTTAACAACCATAGACCATAAATACCTGTTGCTAACACACGCATTTTAATGTGCTGCTATTGACTTCTATCGGCCTTCCGAGCACTAAAACGCAGAAAACTAACAATGCATGTTGTATTTTTAAAAAGGCGCTGCTGCACTGAGATGGGAATGGTGCTATCTTTAATATGAGGAACCCCGACACATACTTCTTAAGGCATCGGAACATGAGCATGGACCCAAAGCCCTCATTCACATTGTGCGCAATGACGTGGGTGAAATTACACCAAAACGTGTGGTAGTAAAGTACGATGCATTTTGGTGCAGCGCGTTTTGAATAAAAGGGGCAGGGACTTGTTTGGCGTGATTGTCGCACGTTGAAATGAGCAGGCTGCCCTATACACAATGCAAGGAAACGCATACACATGTACACACCAGCACAGGTGTGAACAGACTCTCAGCTGCCAGGAACCATCAGTGCAGGTACTCCATCCACGGAGGAAGCCGTAGTTCAGGCTCTAGAAGTGCCCTGATGCTTGTCATCCTGTAGGATTAGGAAGAGGCTGACAACGTTTTATAATACAGCTCAGAGCTGTCTTCTCTTTTCCTCCAGAGGTTTCAATGTACCCATTGAAATGAATAGGAGGTCTATGGGAGCGCCCTCTGGCGGACACTGCGCGCACCTCTCTGATCCTCTCCGCTATCTCCTCTGCCATTTCCCATCAGTAGGCATCAATGTCTGCGCTCACACAAGTCATTTCCCTGTCACAAATTAGAACTTGCTCACGCTTCAAGTGTCAGCAGCAGAAGTAAAGGTTGTCAAAAATGCTCACTCAAGAAAGCCAACAAGAGGAAGGAGCTAATGGGATTAGAGAGATATCATTTAATACTGTCACACAGCGGCTGCAGGAGGGTGGGGAGCTGTGGGGTACGCTACTGCCAAGGGGAGCGACATCCAGACACAGGATGAGTGTCAGATACTGCAAGAAGGGATTCATGTGTTATCCACTGCACTCAGCTACTGACTACCCAGTGAACTACTGCGACCACTGAGTTACTCACTACCCTATGTAATGGGCTGCTGTGACCACTGAGCTACTCACTACGCAATGGGCTGCTGTGGCCACCGATCAAATCACTACCCTATGTAATGGGCTGCTGTGACCACTGAGCTACTCACTACGCAATGGGCTGCTGTGGCCACTGAGCTACTCACTACCCTATGCAATGGGCTGCTGTGGCCACTGAGCTACTCACTACCCTATGCAATAGGCTGCTGTTGCCACTGAGCTACACACTATATATATATACTGGACTGTTGTAACCACTGAGCTACTCACTACCCTAATAGGATGCTGTGACCACTGAGCTACTCACTACACTTTATAATGGGCTGCTGTGACCACTGAGCTACACGTTTACATACTTATATAATGGACTGTTGTGACCACTGAGCTACTCACTACCCCATATAATGGGCTGCTGTGACCACTGTGCTACTCACTCAGGGCCGGCCTTAGGGGTGTGCGAGCAGTGCGGCCGCACAGGGCGCCATGGCAACAAGGGCTCCGTGCGGCCGACACAGCTCGTCCTGGGGGCGGCTTCTCTCCCCCTCACCGCTGGGCGCTGGCCATCC
>NW_017306440.1:1113320-1114997 GCF_000935625.1 Nanorana parkeri | reverse complement strand
GGTGACATTAGGGGTCTTGGAGACCCCTGATGTCTCCATAAAGAGGACCTGTCACATATTTTGCTATCACATAAGGGGGTTTTCTAACCCCCCTATGTGATAGCAATAAAGTTTCCCCCCCAAAAATGTAAAGTTACAAATAAAAAAGAATTAATTTTTTTTTAAGTCCCCCCATACATACACGCATGCAAACACGCAGGCAAACATCGCACAGGGCGCCTAAAGGCCTAAGGCCGGCCCTGTACTCACTACCCTATATACTGAGTTGATGTGACCACTGAGCTACTCAATACCCTGTTTACTGGACTGAAGTGACCACTGAGCTACTCAGTTCACTATATACTGGGCTGTTGTGACCATTGAGCTGGTCACTATCCTGTATACTGGGCATTTGTGACCACTGAACTACTCATCACTCTATATACTGGGCTACTCATCACCCTATATACTGGGCTGTTGTGACTACTGAGCTACTCATCACCCTATATACTGGCCTGTTGTGACCACTGAGCTACTTACTTTCCAATGTTCTGACCACTGGGCTGCTCACTATCCTGTATACTGTGCTGATGTGCACTCTATCCTTCAGACTGGGCTTCTGTGAGCATTGTGCTACTTCCTAGTATCTTGCACACTGTACTAATGTGACCACTAGGCTACTCTGCGATTTTGAACCTGTCCCTTCTCTGTTCACTATCTAGCTGGTACTATGAATACTGACCTACTCACTATCCAATGTACTACAGTTGTGTCGTATCTACTGAAGTGTATGTATTAGGATCACTGAGCCACTGACTATTCTACATACTGTGCTGCTGCTAATGTGACTGCTGGGTTAGTTACTGTATTGTCTACTACAAGGCTACTACCATGACTACTGAGCCACTCACTGTCTTATACACTGCACTGCTGCTATTGTGACCACTGAGCCACTGACTTTCCGATGTATTGCAGTGATGCAAGTGGGACCACTGACCACTACTTACCAACGTAACTATTAAACGTTTGCTGTAAAGCCAATCAATATCCTATCCACTGCATTTCTGCTATGATCACTGAATCACTCATCATCCTATCAACTGGTCTGTTAATGTGCCCATTGAACCATTCATCAATACCCCATCCTCTACATTGCTGTACTAATCACAGGGACACTTGTACTATTATCCTATCAACCACACTGCTGTGGCAGCTGTCATCTCCGAAGTACCCACTATATAATCCAGTATACTGCTCATGTGACCACCATACCAGTTGGTTTTCTGTTCACTTAGCTTTTGATACTGTTACCAGTGAACCACTGACTACTGCGACAGAGCCCACTTGCACACTATCCTGTCCACTACTCAGGGCTGTGACCACTGCGTACACATGGGCCACATAGCTTCCTGTTGGTGTATCTGTTTGTCAATCTACCACCAATCTATTCCATCCCTCCACATGCACAGTGCTCAAAAAGAATCAATTCACAGATCGTTAATGAATTTGAATGAATTAATATTGACAAAATAAATCGAGGTAATGCTACTGGATGTTAATTATATGTCCTTATTTTTCTAATGAATGTAGTGTATTTATATCTTTCCAGTGTTTGAAATAAAAGCTCAGATCATAAGATGGAACAGAAATAAAATAAAAATATAATTATTAAAATAATAATAATTATTATTAATAATA
>NW_017306440.1:1098863-1113212 GCF_000935625.1 Nanorana parkeri | reverse complement strand
TAATAGTAATAATAAAACTATAGTAATGAAAATATAATAATAATACAAAATAATAATAATAATACAATATCAACAATAAGACACCAAAGCACATGGTTTTCTTTTATTATTTATTGTTCAATGTTTAAATTTGTCAGCAAAGTGCTTGAAATAGTCTCTATAATAACGCCCTATCATCATACATTAAATATATAAAATTAAACCTCATCAACATAATAACTTATATACACCAATATGTAGAATAATCAAGTACAATAAAACTGTAGCGGATCTCGTTAATGTCGCTCCAACCCACTCGCTGCCAGTGGCAGCCAAACCACTACCCTGCCCCCGAGGCTGGAGACGGGTCATTAATATCATTGTTTAATTACAATTCCATGGATAAATAATACAATACACTTGTGTATATCGTGAAATCACGAAAAGAAGAACCATTGTTTGTTACAACAATGTAGATTAGTCACAGGTTCTAAATTCCTATTCACCCTGAGAGGAAAAAAGGACACAGAAATATTTTTTGAAATATTTATTTCTATTTTTATATGAAAAAGATCCCCAAACTGTAAAGTAAGTATTAGTCACATGTCTGTTCATTGCAATAGTAAATCCCATTCAGAAGAATAGGATGTGTATAACTAAATACCACATTTTATTGCCTCAATAAGGCTCAACAATTACAAGAAGGACATTAACCTGGTGGCCATCAATGGTGGCCATCAAAACCTTCTGATTAGACTTTGTATGAGTCAAGTGCTTTTGAGATGCAAGTCAATGACTTCATCATTGCTGCATTATATAGGAGGAATGAAAAAAAAAATAGAACCTATGGAGAAACAAAGTATCATAAATTTGGGAAATGCTGTACAGTTCCTAGGCATCATCTAGCCCTCCCCATAGGGTGAACCTAGTCCATGCGTCAAAAGTAGATGGGCAGGAATTAAAGTGCTCCCGGTAAGATTTAGAATCTGCTCAGGTGTCTGACCTTTGTGAAGGTGGTTTAAGAAGTCTACAATTATGTCATCAGAAAGTAAGTAAATTAGCTTTCAATAGATGCACAGATGAAAATGATGTATCTGATATGATGTCATCAGATAGGACTCTGTATGGTCATCAGGTACTACTCGTGTGGTCATCAGATAGGACTCTGTATGGTCATCAGATAGGACTCTGTATGGTCATCAGGTACTACTCTGTATGGTCATCAGATAGGACTCTGTATGGTCATCAGATAGAACTCTGTATGGTCATCAGATGGGACTCTGTATGGTCATCAGATACTACTCTGTATGGTCATCAGATAGGACTCTGTGTGGTCATCAGATAGGACTCTGTATGGTCATCAGATACGACTCTGTATGGTCATCAGATAGGACTCTGTGTGGTCATCAGATACGGATCTGTATGGTCATCAGATAGGACTCTGTATGGTCATCAGATAGGACTCTGTCTATATGGTCATCAGATAGGACTCTGTATGGTCATCAGATAGGACTCTGTATGGTCATCAGATACGACTCTGTATGGTCATCAGATAGGACTCTGTATGGTCATCAGATAGGACTCTGTATGGTCATCAGATAGGACTCTGTATGGTCATCAGATAAGACTCTGTATGGTCATCAGATAGGACTCTGTATGGCCATCAGATAGGACTCTGCATGGTCATCAGATACTACTCTGTATGGTCATCAGATACGACTCTGTATGGTCATCAGATACTACTCTGTATGGTGTGGCCATTCAAATCACTACATGACAAGAACCTCCATCACGGGCTTTAAACTAGCTAGGCTCTGAGGGCTTCTTGTGACATCAGAGCAGGTTAAGAAAATCCAGGGTGCATTTCTGCTGTAAGGTGGGTCCATGTCACTATGGAGCACTTGCACCTTTATGGAAGTCCCTCATCCTTAAAGAGGTGTGCAGTTTCCATGAGAAGGGTCTTTCCCCTCATGAGCATTTGCACCTTATGAAAGTATTTCAGCTCTGTACAGTAATCACACAGAATTCAGTCAGTCAGGGTCCTCTTATAAGTGAGGGGCATAAAAAGCTGGAGCCCCATAAGTCTGGGAACTCAGAACAAACGGCGAGAGAACTGCAGCTGGCCCTGGCAGGAAGGGTAATTGAGCTGTACACATGAGCCCCGCGGGCGCGTGGCCTGGGTAGCCATGGTGTCCGTGCATGCCTAATGGATTGGTCATTGGGGGGGAGTGGCTAATAGGACTCAGTCCACTACCCATACCTCCAGACCCCCCTCCATGGTTGGAGCCTCCTGTGGGGGCACTGGTGTCAGCTCCAGGATTCTGCTTCTTCTTATGGTCATCAGATAGGACTCTGTATGGTCATCAGATAGGACTCTGTATGGTCATCAGATACGTCTCTGTATGGTCATCAGATAGGACTCTGTATGGTCATCAGATAGGACTCTGTATGGTCATCAGATAGGACTCTATATGGTCATCAGATAGGACTCTGTATGGTCATCAGATAAGACTCTGTATGGTCATCAGATAGGACTCTGTATGGCCATCAGATAGGACTCTGCATGGTCATCAGATACTACTCTGTATGGTCATCAGATACGACTCTGTATGGTCATCAGATACTACTCTGTATGGTGTGGCCATTCAAATCACTACATGACAAGAACCTCCATCACGGGCTTTAAACTAGCTAGGCTCTGAGGGCTTCTTGTGACATCAGAGCAGGTTAAGAAAATCCAGGGTGCATTTCTGCTGTAAGGTGGGTCCATGTCACTATGGAGCACTTGCACCTTTATGGAAGTCCCTCATCCTTAAAGAGGTGTGCAGTTTCCATGAGAAGGGTCTTTCCCCTCATGAGCATTTGCACCTTATGAAAGTATTTCAGCTCTGTACAGTAATCACACAGAATTCAGTCAGTCAGGGTCCTCTTATAAGTGAGGGGCATAAAAAGCTGGAGCCCCATAAGTCTGGGAACTCAGAACAAACGGCGAGAGAACTGCAGCTGGCCCTGGCAGGAAGGGTAATTGAGCTGTACACATGAGCCCCGCGGGCGCGTGGCCTGGGTAGCCATGGTGTCCGTGCATGCCTAATGGATTGGTCATTGGGGGGGAGTGGCTAATAGGACTCAGTCCACTACCCATACCTCCAGACCCCCCTCCATGGTTGGAGCCTCCTGTGGGGGCACTGGTGTCAGCTCCAGGATTCTGCTTCTTCCACTTTGTGCGCCGATTCTGGAACCAGATTTTCACTTGTGTCTCAGTCAGGCTTAGCGACAAGGCAAGGTTTAGTCTCTCGCACACGGATAAGTACCTGGTGGACTTAAATTTGTTCTCTAGGGCCACCAACTGTTCATAGGTGAAAGCGGTGCGAGCTCTGCGGGGCTTACCAGACTTGGAGTCTGAGCCTGTTCGCTTTCTTTTGGGTTTGCCATGCTGGGCCTGCTGCTGGTTCTGTTGCGCTTGGTTCTTGCCAGACTCTTGCTGTGAGCCAGGAGATTTACTCTGATCCGCGAGGCCTTCCTCTGTCTGTGAGGCCACTCCGCCTTGATCCCTGTTCATGGTTCCAGAAGCAGTGGAATTGCTGCTCTCTTCACTGCAAAGTTCTTCATCTTCCTCATCTTCCTCTTCTTCCTCCAGGTCACTGCCAGGGCTGGGGCTGAAATCTTGGTTCTGGCACTCCTCCCCAGCCTGTTGGTACAGCTCTGAGTCTTCTGCAATAGAAAGAGTTGGGGTTAGAACCAGGCGCCACCTGCTGGCCATCATAGGAAACACACATCACTGTCCCTCTCACTTTCCCTGTTGCCAGACCTTTTATTACTACAAAAACATTCCCATATGATTATCTGTGCATTTAATATATTCTGTGCATGTTATTTACCTGAACATGCCTCCCTCGTGTAGACATCCAAAAAGCTCTGAGGCTGCTGCTAGGCACCGCCATCTTGCATAGAAAATTAGCAGCCTCAGCTGACTCAAAGCTGTAACTAAACTGACTCTCTACAGTATTCCCCTTCACTCCTGGTAGCTACATAACAGATTATGTAGGAAGGTGAGTGAAGGGATGAAGTTGCTGGGCCGGCACAGACAGTAATTAGACACTCCCAGAAGAGGAGAGGGGTATGATGTGCAAGTAGGGAGGGGGGCTTTGCTAGGGAATTAACTTTTCCTGGAGTAGTCACATTTTTTAGCAAGTTCAGAGGCACCTTGCAAGTGCAAAAACAGTTTATACAAAGGAAAAATGCTTCAAGGAAAATATTAGATTTCTATGTGCTTTTGACTGCATTTGAACTGGTGACAGGGTCTCTATAAATAGACCCTTTAAGTGCCTAGTTGCCAAAGTCAGAGTTTTCCCTTTTTTGTCATTTTATCCCTCCATCTTTCATTCTTTAGCTATTTGTTTTCCCTGATATTTACATATCACAACACATGGTGCCCATTTATTAACCAATTCATGACCAGATCAATGTGGGCTTTACACAACTGTATCAGTTTAATCTTAATTAAGTCTTATTCTGTGAGCTATCCATTTAAAGTGTCTCTATACTCAGGAGTTAAACCTTAAAAATACATTCAAGTACCTTAACTATTCACAAAAATGTATATTATTTGTGTATCAATCGGCTGTAGATCCTCAAATCATCTCTGAATTGGTGCTGACACTGTGCTTCCTTCTGGAGGGTGACTACTTTTGTTCCTCATGGTCCCTGTGTGTGTTGTAAAGTAGTCACCGCTCCAAGCTCACTCCTGTGATGGACTACAATCTCATGTTTAGTTTCCCATTTGTATTGAGATTGTAGTCCATCACAGGAGTGAGCTTGGAGCGGTGACTACTTTACAACACACACACAGGGACCATGGGGAACAAAAGTAGCCCCCCTCCAGAAGGAAGGACAGTGTCAGCACCAATTCAGAGATGATTTGAGGATCTACAGCCGAGTGACACACAAATAAGATACATTTTTGTTCATAGTTCAGATATTTGAATGTGTTTTTAAAGTTTACCTCCTCAGTTTAGTGTACTTTAAATGTAATCATCCATGTCAAATAGGGTTCCCTATTTGTACTAAAGATAATATGAATTTTTCTTTGTGTTCATAGACATATAACTCAAGCAAATGGAAAAAAAATTCATAGGAAATATTTGTATCAAATATAATTTTATATTTCCAGAACGCACCATAGAGCATTTTATGAGCATTAAAGATCAATTGGCACCGCTAGCCATTTGTGTTCTTTACACAATAGGGATCCATTTCTTCCGTATGTTTGGGGACTGATCGCTAACCACATCAACTGAATGTTGGTGATTTTAGTAGCATGACTGAGCCAAAGAAAATCACACATATATAGTTTTAGGCTTAATGTAAACAAGTCATAAATTAAAATAATAATAAAATATAATAATCATAATATAGTAAAAATAAATAATACATAATAATAATAATAATAAAAGCAGTGGGCTGGGTCTTGGGAGGAGTTTTGCCTTGATGGGTAGATGTCAGTCTGGAGAAGTAGGCATTCCTGGGCAGGCAGCATTTGCTAGGTAACACTCACATGTTATATTGGGCCCCTATAGGTTAATGAAAGGGGCGGGCCAGGGACAGTCAGATAATGATGGATGTCCTCCATCCATGAAATGAGGCGGGCTCTATCTGACTTGCTGCAGTTTCGAATGCACGTTGTGAGAAGTTCACAGTGTGCAGAGAAATCAGAGTAAGCAATTTCAGTCCAGGAGAGGAGCCTGTACACCTCTGAAGGGAAGGCCGGAGTTCACCTTTAATAGGTCAAATAAATCCATATAAGTTATATTGTGCTTTTTTTCACACCATTTTGCAGATGATGTAGAAATATTCACATGAATCCTTTCCATTATAAGAGATCACGATCCACTGCTATACACAAGACACCTATACACATGCAGAAGGTTTAGCTTAACCTACCAGCATGTTTTTGGATTGTGAAAGGAAAACAGAGCACATGGCAATGAAAGCTAGTACGTACAAACTCCATGCAGTTCTATTTTCCCAATTATCAACTGTTTTCTTGCAGTCTTTGACCAGACACTGGCTGCTGGCTGATTTGCACAGCATTTGTTTATTTATTTATTGGTATTTATATATCACCGACACTTTACGTGGCGCTTTATGTACTTCGCATTCACGTTAGCCCGCCTCTTTTTTCACTTTTCACACTTTTCTGTGCATTTGCCATTACATTTTTTTCTTCTTTTTTTAATTGGCAGAAAGATGTTTCCCATCTGCATTAAACGAGGTTTCCTTATATAAAAATTTTCACTAGAGCTGTAGACATGCAAACAATTATTGCATGTACCCTGAGGCTGCACAAAAGTGAGCCAAAACAATCTCAATTTAAATAATAAAAAAAACTAAAAGTTATAAGTTCTTAGTTTTAAATAATAATAATGAGAATTTTTTTTTTCAACATGAGGCAAAATGTCCAGTTGGTGAGTCGCAGATTTTCCTGATTGACATCAATATAGCTAAGCAGAGTCGCCCCCATCTGCAGGGAATTGTATATATTTTAGGAGTCACGGTTCTCTCATTTCCTGAATGGTGCAAATCTCCATCATTTACACACATGAATGGAAATATTCAATTGAAGAGGTGACCCTTCTCCTGATTATATCCCATGGAAGAGGGAGAGTTACCATTCTTTGAATCTCTATTTCTATTTAGATCTGTCTAATGTATTTGGGTTAGACAAGCATGCAGGGGTAGATACAGGTGAATAAAACCTTTGCTGATTTGCTCATTCCTTATTTTAATTAATTCTTGTATCTTGTAAAAACTGTAATCTGTATTTCACTTTGACAATCAGATGTACCTGAGAACAAGCTGGGAATGTCCCACTGGTCTACCTGGAGAAACTCTGCTAGCACTAATGCCCTGCCGGTAGAACATATATGTGAATGTGATCAGCTCTGTGTAAGGAACCTCGCCTGTACTTGTTGAAAGTAGAAATTGAAAAAAAAATTAAAAAAGGGAAAAATCTGTAATTAATACAAGTTATTTTTTTTTTTTTTAGATATACCCTGACTTCAAAAACACACACAGGGTTATTCACTAAAGGGTGAATAGTTTGGAGATTGCAGGAGAAGTGAACAATCTCGGACAACATAGCTGAACTGGAAAGTGAGCTGAATTGGAGAATTTTTCCATATCAGCTATGTTGTCCTAGATTGTTCACTTCTCCTGCCTTCTCCAAACTCTTCACCCTTTTGTGGATAACCCTGTAAGATAATAGAGATATAAGGGTAAAAGGTGTAAAGGATTCTCAAAGCCTTTGACTCTTATGTCTCTATTACCTCTATGTATCGGTGTTTGAAAATCCCTGTTTTTATGTCTAGTTTGTAATGATATATGTAAATGGGGCAGCCATATTGCTTTATTATATAGATAGACATCCTCTACTTCTTGCTTAGAGGTGTTGCAGGGTGATTTTATTTTACTGCTCCTCTTTACAGTGCAAGCGCAGGGACAGCTCAATTCAACCTGGATTTAACAAAATATTCTCTAAGTGTGCTATCCTATACATGGTTTTATCTCAGCTGCTGTTCAGCCAGAGTACTTGGTGCATGTGTGGTCTATAGGTAGCCACTAGAGGGAGGAGATACAAATGTGAGGCTAGAAGGATCATATGTAAAAGGTACCTGAAAATGACTTGTAGTTTCAATAATAACTGAACATTTTGACTTACTGAGAAGGTACTGCTTTGCTCTGTAGCTGCTGTAGAGCTAGAAGTCCCAGCATGCTCTGAAACTACTAGCCCTTGTATGCTCTGCTGGGACTTATAGTTCCAGGGCAGTTTAGAGACTACCAGGCAGCCAACACATGACAAATACATCAATCACAATTAGCACTCTGACAGGTAACCTGGTGACAGTGATATACTATATATAATAACTTCTTTCCAAATGTCCTGCAGGATTCTATCACAGGCATCACCTGGTGAGGACAGCTTGTGTCAGTCACCTCTGTGACAATTCCAATGCAGGGTTCTGGAGCGGAACTTTCTGTATCTGGAACAAACCGTTCAGGTTCCGCTGACTCCCCATAGCATGCATCGAAGCGGTTTCCTACGGATATATATAACGCTTGTAGCTGTAGGTCCTGAGTCTAATACACTCCATGTGTCCATCTGTTTACTTACACTTGCAAAAAAGGTACAACTGAAAAATTCCCATGCACCTATTCTGTGCGCGTTGTGTTGAAAACAGTTGTGCTCAAAGCAAAATAAAATGAAACAACATCAGGGCATGCACAAAAAATGAATAAATACATACATTTTAAAATGGGATAAAAAAATATATATAGCTAAAAACAGTACATCGAAATGCACCTGTACATATTTGTGCAGACATTTACACAAGGCACAGCACACCTGTACAGCAGAGGAGATGTATCAGTTGTAGCAATATCTCATCCGGCATAACTTCTATGTGACAGGAAATGTCCCCTTACTGGGGCACTTAGCGGCATTCTCGCTAAAATCATTATAAAATCTAATAGATATTGGCGGAAAACAGGTTGTTAGTTTTTTTAATTAAACTTCGATATACCACAAAGGAATTTTAAATATAATAATTGAATTGTTACTATTATTATTATTATTATTATTTTTACTACTTTTTGTTTTTTCTTAATAGCTATAATTATGTTTGCATGCATTCGCACATAACCAAAGTCATTTGCATATTCCTTCACGGGACAGGACCATATAATAAAATATTCTGATGTAAAGTTCGGATGTGATGTGCTACTAAAAATTAAGAAAAATCAATATAATTATGCCGACGTGTACAACATTTTTGACTTGGTGTCACAGCAGTGCAGAGTGTTTCAGAGCACCCCTGCCTCTCCTATCAGTCAGCCGCTGACTGTATTCTATATGAATCCCAAAAAAGCAGGCGGCAGCCTCAACTCTCCTGTACCGACAGTGGAGACAACAGCCTGTTTTTTGGGGGATTCATATAGAACACAGTCAGGTCACAGATCAATCTTCTACATGAGTTTGTACAGGTCTTCTGGTCCGGGTCACCCGGCTCCTGTCCAGATGAGTCTGTACAATACAATTCCATGCAGGAGAAGAGAATTTTATTGTACAAGCGGTACAGCTCGCCAGAAGGCAATCAATGGCAGTCTTGCATGAGTGCTCAGTCAGAGAAAACACGTGTACACAACTGTATGGCTGGGAGGGACACCGATCCCTACATTGCAGCTGCGGGCACCTTCTGATCAACAAGTCCCTAATGTTCTCCGAAAGTCCTATCTATCTATCTATCTATCTATCTTATGAGTGAGAAAGAATAAAAATAATATATATAGTTTTATTTTAACCTGCATTTTATATAAAAGATTTTAATTTACTGCAGTGAATGTGTGTGAGTTCGTGTGTTTTTCTTGAAGGGTAATTACTTATAAGAGTGAGGAGAGAAAGAGAGAAAGAAAGAGAGAAAGAAAGAAAGAAAGAAAGAAAGAAAGAAAGAAAGAAAGAAAGAAAGAAAGAAAGAAAGAAAGAAAGAAAGAAAGAAAAGAAAGAAAGGAAGAAAAAGAATAAAGCAAGAAAGAAACTGTCTGGCATGACCCTTCCCGGGACAATGCAGGGACTCTGGTGTGCCTGTGTATTAAACATATGCACAGTGTCGTTGTAAAATTGTGATATTATATGAAGTCAGAAATGCAATCTGCTCCCCTAGTCGCGATCAATAGGCGCCCTAATAAGTGTAATAGGTTTTAATCGAGTAATTATCCGAATTTTGACCTATAATTTAGACGTTAGGAGAGAGTTTGCAAGCTGCCTGAAAGAGATATGCACAATTCGTTAATAGAATATCGATCGGGGCACTCGGGGGCTCTTCCCCCCATTATCGGCCTCTCTGCTGCTGCTAAGCACATTCTCCCTTCAGTGAAATCGAAGGAATTTAATTGTTTTTCCTGAGATAACCATCGTTTTCTCACAATTAGTCTGATTTGTTCTTGAAAAGAAAAAAAAAAAAAAGCCGAATTGAATGTGTCGCCCCAAAGCCAGAGGCAAGGTGTCCTGTGAATGGTTTAAGTAGGCTTTAACCCCTTACTGACAGATGATGGACAGAAGAGGGGACAGAAGGGGTCGTTCCTGGCTAGAAGCAAGGGTGAGCCAGCAGCAAGGGTGAGCCAGCAACTGTCAACCTGTGGCTCTTCAGCGGGAGGGAAACTACAAGTCGCAGCATGCCTTCATTATGGTTGCAACAAGAGTAAAGGGAGGAGTGACATTGCTGGAGTTGAAATTGAGTCTGGAGTGTAAACTATAGTGATTCAATGTATATATAATTTTTATATATATTTATGTATATAAAACTCTCTCTATCTCAGTCTCTCTCTCTTCATAGCTGTACATTTAAGACAACGGATACATATTTTCTATCACTCATGCTATAATGATCATCAGTCAGGTTCTGTTGTGAATTTACAGAGGAACAACTTCACATGTTTCCAGGTTAGGTAAATCTGTATATTTATTTCAGCATTATGTTCAAACAAGAAAGTTCGAAATGCATAAATGATAAACCTTTTCTATAACTTTCCTCTTACCAAAGTGAAAACAAAAGTTCAAGTCTGGCAGCTAATACAGGTCAATATTCAACACACATGATCAGAAAGGTGTAGAACTTACTTAGAACATCCGGGGACTTTTTGCAGGTGTCAAAGTCTTCAATGAAGGGTTTTTGGTTGGGCCGGTCGGTGCCAGGCTCCTCATGCTTGTCCTCTGCCCTCAGGATATAGTCGGTGCTGGTCTTGTAGACCATATTGCAATGTCTATGCTTGCTGTTAAATTTATTAGGGTCCAGAATGTCCAGGACTGAGAAGGAGGTGGTTCTGTGGACTGGAGGAGATGCTGCTACCAAGCCCTCTTGGCCGGGAGTGTTGCCACTCTGACTGTCCCCTTGTCTGTCCCTGGGGCAGCCATAGACTGGGAGCTCGTTGGCGGAGAGCCTCTGGTCCCCGTGGGTGTCCATGATGTCTCCGTGCAGGCTGCAGGAAACGCCTTCCACTACTACAGCTGGCTGTGCTTGAGGCATGGAGGTGTCCACTTGAGCCTTGTCCCTACCCACGTTCATTGCTTGGTCACTAGTCTCTAGGAGAAAGTTGGTCCAGCAGGTTTCAAATACCTCCAGCCTAACAGCTCCACATAGGAGTCATATCACCATCTTCCCAAAACTCCTAGCTTGAGGTGGCTCTTGCAGTCTGGTGCCCCTCTAAGTTTGGTGGCCCCGTCAGCCTTTCCTTAAGATCTTCTTAAGTTTAGAGGCTTCAGATTCCGCTTTGTCTTTTGTCCTTAGAACTTTAGGACAGAGCCATGTGGACGTCTCAAACCTCAAAGGCTTACACTCAGGGCCCGGGATCTTCCTGGTTTTCACAGGCTTATGAACCCCTTGGTTTCCTGCTACCAAAACCTGACAGTCCTCTAAGTCTTCTCAAGTTCAAAAGCACCTTGAGCTCTGTGGCTTGCCTTTTGAAAGGCAACCTTAGTCCCCAGTCTTTTGGACTTCAGGAGCTTGCCACACTTTTGCTCCAAAGGTTGTGGGAGTCCAAGACTTGAGATCCAGTCAAGTGTGAACTTCAGCCAGCGTATTCCTCCCGTGTCTTATGTTGAGTGTTCCTGTCAACGTTGGTCCAGATTTCCTGAACGATCATAAGATAAAGTTGATAGGACCGATTACAGTTGTTGCATTGGCTTTTGGGTTCTCAACCTGCTCAAGAAGCTCTTGATGGTGTTAATGTCCACTGGTGTGTGCTGAACTGTCCACTGTGAGCAGCGAGGAGCTGAGCAGTGCCCTCTCCATGGGGTGGGAGAGCAGTGTGATCAGTGCAGAGAGGAGGGAGCTCTATGATGATGTGTGGTACCCTGAGCCTGGCTCAGCTCCTCTCCCAGCATCACATATCCATTCATCTGTGCAGCATCTAAATAGCCTTCTTTGGAAAAGTGGGAGGTGATGGGATTTCTTTTAAATAATTGCGGGATCAATAGCAGGAACTTATATACAAAATGAGACCATCAGATCAGATAGGCTAAGCCTCGGTTAGGACTGACTAAATGGATTAGAACAGTTAGGATTGCGAAATTCGCGTTTTGACACTCGGGAGAAATACGAGGCTGGGGCGCAGGGAGACTTATGACTCTCTTCTGTTTACTGCAGAAAAATGGTGTTTTGGAAGCGATGTGATAGAGCTGCACACATGGCAGGGGTACGGTGTGTGTGTGGCAACAATGGAGGGGTATTATAGAGCAGGGCCATGGTTATTGTATGCCACAATGTACATTGAGAAATCATATAATATCATTATTCAGGGGATGTTGATGTACTACATTAATTTTGAATAAAGCAAAAGCATACATTCATTATTTCTATCTATGTACTATATATATGTATATACTATATACCAGAGGTAAGAATAAAAGATTACTATACAGCATAAAGTGTATGATATATGCAATATTCAGAATAATTAGAACACAATCATCTATACTCTTTAATCTATCTATCTATCTATCTATCTATCTATCTATCTATCTATCTATCTATCTATCTATCTATCTATCTATCTATCATCTCTCTCTTTCTCTCTCTCGCTCTTTCTCTATCACCGTATCTATATCTATCTATATCTATCTTATTTCCTTACTCTTTCTCTCCTCTTCCTTCTTTCTGTCTATTTCTTTCCCCCTTTTCTTTGCTCTCTGTCTCGTTCTGGTTTTCTCTCTCTCTCTCTCTCTCTCTCTCTCTCTCTCTCTCTCTCTCTCTCTCTCTCTCTCTCTCTCTCTGTCTGTCTAAGTCTCTCTTTTCCTCTTTTCTCTGTCACTCTGCACCTCTCTGTCTTTTTTCTCTTTCCCCTTTCATTTCACCTGTCCCTGTTTGTCTTTCTGGATTCATTTTTCTTATGTCTGTCTTTCTCTCTCCAATAAAACTAGAACAAGGAGACCTGTACACAAATGGAGATGTTACCCATACTGGTTTGGATGGACAATTCCCCCTTCTTTTGACAGAGTTTCTTGAGGCAACCTTTTAATATCAACCCCTGTAGAATAATCCCTCTTTTTACCATCTAATTATTGTCATCTATCTATCTATCTATCTATCTATCTATCTATCTATCTATCTATCTATCTATCTATCTATCTATCTATCCTCTCCTTTTTTCTTTATTACCATTTTTCAAGCATACACTCGCACACACATATGTATTTTTTTGTATATGGTCCTGTTTGTACATATGTCATCCCTGTCCATAAACATATCTGGCCACGCACACATGTGGTACCAGGAAGGTAGCAGTGGATGAGCATGCAGTGATGCAGACAGATATTCTGGGCTTCTCCCCTGCTGACACTGACACAAGGACGGCTCTCCATGTAATTATCGGAGGCAATGATCCTTTGGAAAGCAGAAATTAAAAGTTGTGAGGAATAATGATGTAAAACAATCAGAGGCAGTTTGGCAGGGGTGGGACACGATTAGGGGGAGGACTGACCCCCAGGGAATTGTCCCTCTCACACTGCTGGAATATTCATGTGTGGTGCTGCAGATCGCAATCATTCCCCAGCACGCCGAGCATCCAATCTAGGAAGCCTTTAGGATTATGTCCGGGTAATGACTTTCCCTTACGATGGCACCGACTTACAAAGTGTCACATTTGGTTTAGTCGTCTCATTTGGCTGCTTGTAAATGTATGAAGATCCGCAGATTGTGTTCCCTCCCTGGACACCCTCTCCGGGCTCCCAGTGTGCCAGGGGTGAGGATGAGAGGGGGAGCTATGCACTAAAACCTGGGGGAAAGGAAAAGTTCAAAATGGATTGTGTGAGTACAAACCAAGGTCACTCCGGTGTAATATGGAACTCCAAATATTTCCTATTGTATTATGATAATGCTTGATACAGAGTAATACATGATCCAATACAATTATACATGATCTTATACAATACGTTATATAGTACAGTAATACATGATCTCATAAAATATGATATATACAGTAATAAAATACTGTGTGAAATAATACTATAACACATTATATAACGAAATAAATTAGATCAGGGCTAAGAGATAACACTTATAGCACACAATTATTCCTCGACATCTCTTTCCCTGTTATCTATCTGTCTAAACATTTCCTATCGGTGTAAGAATCAAAGATTACATTGAGTAGTATACTATATTAAAAATATACAGTATAAAGTGTATGATATATGCATGTACAATGAATATTGCAATAGTAAGAATAATTTAACACAATAATCTAAACTCTTTAATATAAAAATTAAATAAGGTTTTTAAATATATATTTATAAACCATATACATGCATATTTGTCTAGG
>NW_017306440.1:1084633-1098840 GCF_000935625.1 Nanorana parkeri | reverse complement strand
TATATATATATATATATATATATATATAAAAGAAAAAGACACAGCAGCTTTCTTTAGACGCCAGGCGATGTAAAGATGTTCTATGGCTTCTAATCACAATTGATTGTCAATTAAAGGCTCATTTGCGCAATCTTCATCCATCTGCCATCTCTGGTTATGTGCTGAGCGGACGCTGGCGCTGAGGACTGTCTGTGGGATGACTTGTGACAGCTAATATCTCTCTTATCCCGGTAGATGAGAGCTCCTTCCTGCTGAACACAGAGCCCTCTGCTTCTCATTCCTTCCCCTGATAAATCTGCATTTCCTGGTCTGCTTATTGATTAAGAAAAACTGATTTTGTGCAGACAGAAATGGGGAAACAAATGTGTTGTGGGACACAGGGGAGCTTTGGGGGAACTACAAGGTGCAGCATATACTGGAGGTGGCTGGGGATTGTAGTTCATTAACACATGAGGGGCCTGCTATGGAAAATGTATAATGTTTTAGACATGTTACTATCAGACTGTGCAGTCTACTTAGGTCAGACAAAGCTACAAACATACAAATATTTGGCATTCACAATGTGAGAACGTTGCATTTAGAATAGGAGATGAGAACAGGTTTGGCTACATTGTTTAGATTTAAAGAGGGCATTTCCTGACCATGTAATCATTGTTTTATACAACCTCACCCCTTTTTCTTGGACACATTGGTGTTGACCCACAAAAGGCAGCTGGCTTGGCAAAGTGAGTTTAGTGAATATGAAGAAGCTGGTTCACTTTACCTAATCAAATGCTATTGGGTATGCAAATTGAACACAGATTCACCTTATTTACTAACATTCACTTTGCAGAGTAAACATGCACTTTGCTTGGTGAACAGCCTCTACTCTGGGGGTAGGTCATCATGTTGTCAAGTATTAGACAATTTGTGTGTCAGTGAACAATAGCGTGTGTAGTCTTCAAATGGCCATAAACTAGTTGTTTTTCACTCAATTTCCCCATACCTGCCAAACAGCATGGATGGAGAAATGTCCTGTGCTGGGCTATTGTATTCTGACAGCCAGCAATAGCAGCTGTCAGAATACCTGAACAGTGTCTGCAGCTGACATAAACTACAGTCCTCGGATCAGCCCCAATGCATGAACTTCAGACCTCAGATCAGCCATAAAGCACAAACTTCAGACCTCAGATCACACCCAATTCCTACACCTTCAGACCTCAGATCAGCCCCAATGCATAAACATCAGACCTCAGATCAGCCTCAGTGCATTAAAAGAGAACTATGGGGTAACCCCTTTATCCCATACTTCTCTTTAGGGTCACAGGAGGACGTCCTCCCGTGACCCAAAGCTTAGTATACAGAGGGCTATTGCCGTTATATACTGAGAGTGCCACAGCCAGGACAGATCCCGACAATACTGTTGAGATCCACCCAGCTGGCTGATTGACAGCTGGCTCTGCCTATCTAGAGGCAGAGCCAACTGTGCCCGCCCCTCCCCCAGCCCTAATGCATGAACTTCAGAGCTCAGTTCAGTCCCAATTCCTACACCTTTAGATCTCAGATTAGACCCAATTCCTGCACCTTCAGATCTCAGATAAGACCCAGTTCCTGCACTTTCAGACCTTAGATCAGCCACATTGCATAAATCTCAGACCTCAGATCAGCCCAATGCATGCACCTTCAGACCTCAGATCAGCCCCATTGCTTAAACCTTAGACCTCAGCCCCAATGCATGCACTTCAGATCTCAGATCAGCCCAATGTGTACACTTCACACCTTAGATCAGCCCTAATGCATGAACTTCAGACCTCAGATTGTCCAGTCTCTTTTAAACCCAACTCTGGGCACAATAAACTTATCAGGGTTAAGACAGTTATAAATTCCCCAAAGCAAATCTTCTGTCATGCAGTTTTTCTTCTATCTCTGGCCAATCTGCTTGCTTACATGCCAGGATTGGTACAGCTCCCAATGTAAATGCTGCAGTCGTGCCTCCATCTCTCTTCCCTCCCATCCATTTTCAAAATACACAGCCCCAGGATTCATTTTATATAAACAAGATGGCAGCAGTGAGGTCTATGAGACCCGCATTGCTTTTACCCATGCAGTTTTATTAATCTAGTCATGTAAACAAGCATATTTGCTTTTGAGCAACATGAATATAAATTGCTTTAACCCTGGTAAGTTTATTGTACCCGGAGTTAGCCTTTAAGTCCCCTCGATCTAGTTATAGTCACCTTCACAGTGCTCCTAGCAATATCCTGGGGCTTATGGGAAGTGGTGACATTACCCCTCAATCATATGGCAGTGTTTGATCCTAGCCATTGTTCACTGGGCCAGAGCACTGCAACATTGGCAATGATCAAATACTCCCCTCTACCTGTAAAGAACGGGAATTTTGTGGTGGCTGTGAGGGAAGAAAAAGTGACCGGGGGAGGAAAGTAAAAAGAGGAGGATAACTGGGTCGGATTTTAAAGTGACAACCTTTAAAGGGTACAACCTACCATAGACAAATTTAATTGACTACTAGAAGTTGATCGCTTTTAAGGTTTTGAAACTGGCAGCAGTAAATTTTGATCAAACTGAAATCCGGTGGAAACATCCTTAAACTTATAGTGATCTGATTTTTTGGGGGTACATTTGATTGTTGTTGCTTCATTTCCATTGCCAATGCCATCCACCAATCAAAACTCCCTGCTGGTGCATTTTGTGATTTTGATGAAAATTCCAATAAAATGTTTGTTTAAGCAACTGGAGTTCTAGGCACATGCCTTGCCTTAGAGGTGCCAGTGGTAGTGGAGTATAAAGGGTATTGCACATATGGCACATGCCCAGGGCACCACTTAAAGGGGGAGGCACTGCTCTGTGGGGCAGCCAACTTCTTTCTCTTCCCACCCCTCTCCCATACACATCTCCGTGCCCAGCTCTTAGCATCCAGAGTGGGAGGGGAGATGTGTATGCTGGTGGGATGCTGACCAGAGCATCCCAGGTTGCTAAGAGCCGGGTGGGGAGATGTGTATGTCCCTTACTTATCTCTCCGCCCAGCATTTAGCAACCTGGGATGCTCTGGCTGGCGTGTCCTGCCCAGCTTCTGGCAACGAGTGATTGCAATTTGTTGTAGCTATTCATCTGGCCAATAGCAAGATCTCCCAACGGTGGTTTGTAGCAGAGACCCTGCTGCTCCAAGGTATTTGTTTATTCTGGTTTATAGAAAATCCCTTGGTGTAATGCAACACTGTCCCTGGTTAGCTGATCACCAGAGACGCTGATCTCTCTGCAAGTGGCCGGAGCTAGCCGTGAGATCACGGCTGGCTCCGCCCAGCTGTCAGAAGCAGGCTCTCGGCCAGCTTCGGCTTTCAGCGCGGCTCAGCCGAGCCGAGGCATATGCGTTCCGAAGGGGTCCTGGGGCTGCTACGCCTAGATCCTTCGGCTGCTTCGTGAATAGACCCCTATGATTTGACTGTGTAATGGGTTCAGCAGTTAGACAAAACTGGGAACGACAATAAAGATGTCTCACCACCAAGGATGACTAGGATACTTCGGCCTGGGGGCAGACACAACTAATGGCCCTTTCATGGTTCAGACAGATGTGGGTAGAAAAACTGCATCATTGATTGCAGGGTATGATGAAAGTTGGGTCTTTATATTGCACATGGTTTATTGTGACGCACCTTTTTACCTCTTCCATTGTCAATATTTGAAACTATTAAAGGAGAACTATGGGGTCAGTGTTTTTCCCCATAGTTCTCCTTATGGTAACGGGAGGACACAGACTAGCGTCCTCCCGTTACCCTAAGCTCAGTATACCGCGAGCTATAGCTCGCGGTATACTGAGACGCCGCAGCCGGAGCGGATCCCGACGTAGATGACGGGATCCGCCCAGCTACATGAGTGACAGCTGGCTCTGCCTCGTACAGCTGCCTCGCCAGCTGTACCCGCCCCCTCCCCCGTCCGTTCCGCCAGTCAGCGCTGGCAGATCGGAGCGGGGAGAGGGGAATCCAGCCTTTCCCCCTGTCATGGCAGAGAGCCGTGACAGGATCGAGAGGTGAGCGAACCTGGTATGTGTTCGCTCACCTCCCGATCTACTGAGCCGACCTGTGACCGTCTCATTGTCACAGGTCGGCTAGAACTATGAGGTGAGTGGAAATCACTCATCTCATAGTTCTCCTTTAAGAGTTTGTCACATGTCTCAGAGCTGCAAAGGAAGATGGTGCTGAAACACTTCCTTTTGCAAGATGCTGTGATTTCAGGTCTGAACATGTAATGCACAGAATGTAACTTACTGTTCTCTACACATGACAATCAGCCTAAATGATCTTATCAGTCCTGGCCAAGGGGGAAAATGCCTCCGAGTCCACTCTTCCCATACTCACCACTACAGCCCTTGATCAAGTGCAAAAATGTAATCACTTACAAAAAACATCCCAATCTAACAGATCAGTTTTGCTTGGAGTTTGCCAGTTGCCTCTACTTCATCCCCGCTGCCTCATAGACATGTCCGGGCAGGAGGGGTTACTCTATGGATACGCCATAAGGACATATGTCAGGTTCTATGTGTCAGTTACCAGAGATCTGCAGCATTATCCCAGCACATGTCACTGACTGCGACCTCCCCCCAATTGACGTCTTTCATTTTATCTTTCTTTGTTTTTTTATTTTTTTCTGTTTGATGTCTGAATGGGGCATTATCTCTATTCATAGCGTTCAGCCCAACTTATCTTATTAGTCCTGGCCCAGGGGGCAAATGCCCCACAGCCCAGTCTAACCCCGCTCACCATTACAACCCTTGACAGATATCAGGAGCAAACATGTAAGAACTTACAAAAACCATGCCAATCAGACAGATCAGTTTTGCTTGGAGTTGGCCAGTTGCTTCTGTTGTATCCCCACTGCCTCATAGACATGCCTTGGCATAAGGGGTTACTATCTGGATACACCATAAGGACATATGTCAGCTTGCATGTGTCACTTACCAGAGATCTGCAGCATTATCAGCTGTACAATCAATAGACTAAAATCCTACAACCGAAAACACATTCATCCAATTTGCTGCAGATGCTGAAGGGCTGAATATTATTGATGATTATTGATGGCGTTAATTCAATTAGCTGGATTCAGAGGGGACTCTGCAGACACAGAGGTGAGAGATGTGTGTGGATATTCCGGCTTCGGTTCTAGAAGAAGTTAAGAGATGGATTTGGGGTGGCAGGAGTTGTTTTTCTCGCTCTGCTTTTCGAGAAACCCGTCAAGTGTGAAATTGTGTCATTTCTGTGGAAAGTAAAACTATACGAAGAGTAAAACAATCTGATCAAGTTGTTATCAGGATAGCTTTTATAACAAGAGATAGCTAAATTATTGAATGTGATGTTTTGTTTTTCTGGTTATGTTTCTGATTTTGAATTAAATTCTTAAAAAAAATTATCATCCAATGTATAGCAGGCACCCTCTGGAGGCTTGAATTACTTTCATTGCTTCCATGTGCAAAGCTCAGTGCCTTGGTAGCCAATTGCCAGGCCCAAGCATTGTCACCTGTGTATTGGGCAGGTAGCAATCATTAGGACAGCCTTTCTAAACCAGGGTGCTGTGGTGCATTGGTGTGCCTCCTGGCCTCCCCAGGGGTCTCTCAAAATTTTGTGGTAGTGGGACATATGTCACTGGTTGACAGGAGCTTGGCAGGACTCAAGCCAAAGCATCCTGCTTCGCTCCTGTCCACCGGGGATGTCAGGGAGATAGGCGGGAAACTGCGCAGAGTGTCCCAGGTTGCTGAGAGCTCTTAGTAACCTGGGACACTGTGGCCGCTCCTGCTGGCCCCCCCCACCCCGGCACCTAGCTGCCCCCAATGAGATGCTGCCTGAGGCGACC
Source organism: Nanorana parkeri (assembly GCF_000935625.1). Classification (NCBI taxonomy): domain Eukaryota; kingdom Metazoa; phylum Chordata; class Amphibia; order Anura; family Dicroglossidae; genus Nanorana; species Nanorana parkeri. Next base: position 1,092,999 of record NW_017306440.1, on the reverse strand, counting down.
TGCCTTATAATGGGGGTGGCCCTGATTAGACCCTTTAGTGTCAAGGGTTAGATTTTAGGGCAGACTATGGCATAAATGTATAGATTAGGTTCATGTTAAGATTAAGATGTAGATTGAGGGGTACTTTCTCTCCACGGTAAAACAAATCAAACACAAGGACCTATTTAAAAAAGTCATCCATTTCTTACCTTTTGCAGGTGATGAGTCATATTTTTATTCTCTCTTGAAAATATCTGGGTTTATCACATAATGCATGCCCTGTTGGTTGCTATGGCTAGCCCATTTGCCTATGTATCACTATAGGACGCAGTAGTTTTTCAAGAAAGCAAAGAATTGACTCAATGAATGTAGAAAAGGTAAGTATTAAAAACTGCTCTGCACTTACAGTTTTTTTTATTTTTATTTCTAGTTCCTCCACACTTCCTGTGTTAAAAAAATCCAACATCTACTCACGCTCTCCATGCCACATGCTGTCCTTCGTTTCCTCCTCAATCTACTACCAGTAGTCCTTTTCAGGTAGAACAAGGGTCATGTCATTCTGCTCAATTCCTGTGAGCTCAGCCTGCCCTTTACATGCCCCCTGGGTGCATTATCATGAAGGCCGGACTCACAGTGCAACTCAGTCCGGGGAGAATGCCCAACCCCTGCCTATACCAGGAAAAAGAGGGGCAAACTGCCATGAGGTCACTGGACCACCAAGAAGACTGCAGGAAAAAGGTATGCATGAAATAAATAAATAAATAATTTATGTTGAGGTGGGGTAGGCTTCCCTGATGAGATGAGTTTTCAAGGATTGCCTAAAGGTGGATAGGCGATCCTTGAACACTCATTTCTTCAGGGAAGCCTAACCCACCTTGACATAATAACTGTCCTTTTGCTTCTTCCATCAACTATTATATCAATTATTACCTTCATTTATTACCTTTTGTATCACTTGCCCCCTCTACTAGATTGCAAGCTCTCACGAGGAGGGCCCTCCTAACCCTCCTATATTGAAATTGTAGTGTATCTGTACTGTCCCCCTCTATTTTATAAAGCGCTGTGCAAACTGTTGGCACTTCATAAATCCTGAATAATAATAATAATTATTATGCTGCTGGATCGAGTCTGGGCCACTAAGTAACATTTATGGCTAGCGAGCAGCCAGTATTGCTGGTTTACACACTTTGTAAGGAGCTTTTCTGCTTTCAGAGAGAGAGTGTGAAACCCATCTACGTGTCGCCTGTCTGCACAGACAGGTATTCCACTCTCCTCCTGAAAGTGGAAAACCCCTTAAAAAGAAACATTTGTCTTTTGATTTACAACATGATAAAAAAACTAATTGCATTAAAATGATTGGTAAAGCAGATGCCTAAATTGCTTATTGATGTGATTATACAAAAAATGCAATCGCTCTTTCAGAATCAAGAAAAATTGATGTGTCAATGGCCAATTTAAAATATACCTAAAGGGGGCATTGAATGATGCTGTGTACACAATGTTCATTGACTGCAGATCGGAGCCAGTTGTCATCTAAATGCACTTAGCAAAGAAGTCAAAACAGGGCAGATAAAGAGCAATTTAATAATGATGAAAAGTGGTGTGCTGCAAATGGTAGTAACCAATCCAAAAGGATCCTGTATTGGTGTTGGTGAATCAGTGAAAAATGATTTGTAATTGGCTCCTTTTAGTTACCACATATACAATATAGACCAATGTTCTGGATAATAAATTGTTAAATATTGTAAAATTGCCAAGCAATTAATAATAATTACAACTTATAGTATTTATTTATATAATTCCAACAAATTTCATGTTGCTGTACACAGTATGCCAACACACCTCTCCACCAATACTAGAGTTCCTGTCCAAACATATGCAGGAAAATAGGTTGGCTAGTTAGTGAACTAAAACCTCTTATCCTTTACTGCCAAGGAAGGTGCCATCTTGGTCTCTATTTGGATTGTACTTCCCATGGTGTTGCACATGTGACCAGCTTTCAGGCCATTTGAGGGCTCAAAAGTTTGGTTGAGGGCTGAAATAAGCACAATGGCAACTTTGACAGTTGACATGCCCTAAAAGTGACTGTTTTGGGAGACGTTAAATTGGTGGGTAAAGTTCCTTTTTAAGATGTGCATATTAAAACAATGTTCATCCTCTTCCCCCCCCCCCTCACTGTGCTTACTTAGCCCCTCTCCCCAATTACCTTGCAATTGTGGGTTTATCTAGGGTTTATTTACTGTACATCCCGTTGATGATCTTCGATACAGCAGGTGAGCTTGCGCAGTAGCCATGAGGTTCTACATGGGATTCATCTTCCTATATTAGGTTCACCTTCCCATGAGGTTGTTCGGGTCCAACTCCTGAGCATCTCCTGCCTATAGAACCCTATAGGAAGGTACTGTACATGCATGTCTGGTGGACACAAGATTGGCAGAGGAATGTAAATGATCCTACAAAGGTAAGCAGGCAACTGGAGAGGGGTGACAATATTACGGGCGGAAGGTGAAGTATGAGCATACTTTGAAAGTGCACTAATCCTTTAACCTTAGAGCAGGCAGGCATGGGAAATGCTCAAGTAGTATGAAAAAGCAGGAGCTCAATGCTATGATAAAGTATCTGCATTAAAACAATGCAAAGTAAAAGGACATTCGTGAAGATGGTGACATGAAAGGTGGAGGCACCTTTATACAATAGTGTAAAGGAATGGGCAGAGGAATTCAAGCTGAAGGTAACAAGTATTAAAGACCTTTCATCAGGCAGAACATTGAAGGCAAATATTTAAAGAGAATTTGTCCATTCAAGGTTACGTGACAAAGACTCTTTAAAGCCAGTCCGTGATCCACTGATATCCACCTTCACTGTGCCCTCACATCACTCTGTTCCTATGTATTTCTAAGCTCTGTGTTGGATGGTGTTGGGTTGATGATGTCATCCCCTTAATCATGTGACACTGTTTGCGCCTTGGAAAAGACTTTAAATCTGTTTGCACTGTATGGAAAAAGTCACAAAGTGTCCCATTATAGAAAGACAATTCTGACTTGATCCATAAGGTACCTACAGAAGCAAGAGAATGACTGGTTTCATTAGGATCAGGCATCTAATGTATGACTATATGTTTTCAGTGATAACAGCAGACTTCCCCAGGGACAAGCATTCTCAGAGAATGAAGTGATCAGCTGATTTAGGCTTTTGTTGGCTTATTGTTTCCCTTCATAGATCAATTACATTTTCCGTGTTTGTAGAACAATCATATATAAGAAAGATAGGTCAGTGACCATATTTTGGATGCACAGCTAGCTGACATCTGATGTCTGTAGGAAGCTAAAGACTAGATAGACATACATTTGCACTTAATCACAGTCACTGTGTTCATTTACTAAAATGAGCCATACATACGGTAGCTAAATTTCTCTTGTTCAGCCTCTCTATCCATGCTAAACAATCATATATAGGAAAGACAGGTTAGTGGTCATATGTTGGATGCATAGCCAACTGATATCTGATGTCTTTAGGAAGCTATAGACTTGCACTGAAGCACAGTCATTGGGTTAAATTACTAAAGCTAGCCATACGTGGCTAGCTTTCGCTAGTTCAGCCCCTGCATCCATGCTAAACAATCATATATAGGAAAGATTGGATAGTGGCCATATGGTGGCTGCATGGCCAGCTGATATCTGATGTGTGTAGGAAGCTATAGACTTGCACAGAAGCACAGTCACATGGCTGATTTAGCCATACATGACTAGATTTCTTTTGTTCAAGCACTTCATCCTTTCTAAACAGCATGGATGGAGGAATGTCTTCTGCTGGGTTTTGACTTTAGACAACCGGCACCCTTGGCTGTCTGAAAACTCAAACAATGTCACACTTCCCTATGCTATGATCTGGCGCAGGGTTTTGCTTCCTGTCAATCTGCTTTAAACCTCAGTGTTAAATGATCAGTTCACTTGTTGCTTGACGCTGTTCGAGCAATGCTTTGTTTCACTTGGCCGGACCCCCTGTGTATCGTTTCCTTGGATTCCTGCATATTGCTTATTACCTGCTTTGTTTCCTGTGTGTGCTGTAATTTCCCTTGTGCTCCCAGTGAGATCCTGCATGCCCAGCTAGTGGATGGATATCATCTCCTACAGTGAGCTTGCACCTTTTTCTTACCTGTGAGTCTGTCTTCCTCCTGTGTGGCTGCTTGTCCTAAGCAGACTCGCTCCTCTGAGAATTCCGGATTTCCGTGTTGTTTGGACTCCTACCCCTGTGTCCCTCAGTACCTGTACTGCAGAGGCTTCTCCTCTGTCTGCCTTGTATGCATTACCCCGGTGCTGCAACTAGCCTTCTGAGTCTGTGCGAGTGCGCTAGATGGTCGCAACCTGGAAGCTGTCCGGCAGCGCAATCATTCTCACCATTTGAGGCTCTAGAGAAGACTCGGCCCTTATTCGACTCTGCAACTCTAGTGCGTCCCCAATAATGAACAGACTCCTAGTTCCTGAGTTCCCTGTGACCAGCTTCGTAAACCCCGGAACCTACATTCCCTGGTGCCCTGGTTCCAGATCGTGACAAACAATTTTGCATCCGGCTCTTCTAATTTTTCAGTCAACTTTTATAAAGCTGAGTGGCATCGGCTGTGTCCGTTATGGATCAAATCTCAGCTTATTCAACAGGAATAGGAGCCGTCAATGGCCAGCTTCAAGGAGTAGACTATTGAGTTGACCGTGTGAAGGTGTGTTCACTTTAATTATCTAGCCACGTGGAAGACAATAACCTGAGTTTGAAATTTATCTTCACATAGTTGGAAATCCAAAGTGAACACAGCTTCATTGACATAAGTGAACGTTCTATTTTATTAGTGTAGCCCCCATCACCTTCTGTGAGGTGACTACTAGACATTTAGTGATAGCCAGGGCTGTAGTCAGCCTGGCTAGATTTATAGTGGCAGTTATCTGGTTGATTCCAGGTGTCTGACATTGCCTGTACCCCCCTGGGCGGAGTGTGACTCTGTCATATTGTGGGACAGCCAATGAGAGATTCTGTAGTGTATGTACAGTACAACAGCCAATCACTGGGCTTCTCTCAACCAGTGGTGCATGCTGGGATAGGCTACATATACTGGAGGGATTTGCCAAGTGCTCAGACTAGCCGGGACCAACCATGGAATAGGGCTGGGTCCTGTTCAGCCTGCCCCCCCAGGCTAGGCTTGAGGCCTGGGGGTGGGCATGGGCTGGTGTGAGGGAAAGGTTTTCCTGAGGCCTCCAACATGGTGGAGGCCTGTGATGCTGTTAGATGAAGAGAACCGTGACCAATGCAGGCTCTTGAAGTACCCTGGAACTAAGAGGACTTCAGGAGTATGGTCGGTGTCTTTCCTGTGTTCTTTCCTGCTTATCTGCTACATCAGTTGCCATCCGCTGCCTCCCAAGTGGATCTACACTGCTATACCTACAAGGTCTGGTGAGTCTGAAGCTTATGTGAGTTACCCCTTGAATAGGGAATTTTAAGAGCAAAGCAGCAACAGTCTGTGAGTAGACTGTGAGTAGAGTCCAAATCGGTTAAAAGGTTTATTTGACACACGCGTGTTGGGAAAGGCCTTAGTTTGTCAGGCCAATTACAACCCCACTCTAGTACACACAGTTTTTATAGCTCTACAGAATAAGATAAAAATGAAGCTTACATCATTGTTTCAGTTTAACAGAATTTAAATAAGTCCTGATTCCGCATTATTTGTTCCTCACGTGTACATAGCAAGTGTCTGTGTTTAGATAAACGAAAAACTCCTAGAATGGCAATTCTCTCCAATGACTTTAAGATAACAGCTAACACCCGACTAAAAAGAGTAACTTGCAACTTTGTCTCATGAACAAGTGACAAACCATGTGTTTAAGTGTATATGAAATGTTTTAAAGTCTCTAACTGTATTTAATAGTATGTATGTTTTTCTTTAACCACTTCAAGACCAGGTGTTTACACCCCCTTCCTGGCCAGGCCATTTTTCAGTATTCAGCGCTGCAGTACTTTGATTGATGTTTATTCCGTCATGCAACGCTGTACTGAAATGCATTTTATACCATTTTTTGGGGACAGATAGAGCTTTATTTTGGGGGTATTTAATCATCACTGGGGGTTTTATTTTTTACTATATTAAGGAAACATTATTGAAAATTTTGGGGAAAAAAAGTAATTTTTTCATTATATTAGGAAACAATGATTATTACCCATATTTTTGGTGGTCACGCCGGGTAAATAGACACCAAACATGTCATGCTTTAAAATTGCGCGCACCCGCAAAATCGCAAAAAAAACAACCATACCCAAAATTGACCATAGGCGACGCTTTAAAAGCTTTTACAGCTCATCAGTTTAGTGTTATCAGTGATTGATGGCCCTAGAACTATTGCTCTCATTCCGACGTTCGCGACAATATGTAACATGTGCGGCGTAATGGGCGAAATCGTAATTTTCGCACGTATGCACACCCGACGCCTGTTTGCATGCGTGTATGTATGGGGGGACTTTTAAAAAAAAATGAATTCTTTTTTATTTTTAACTTTACATTTTTGTGGGGAAACGAAAAAAAATTTTCCCAATTTTTTTTTAAACTTAGCTTTATTGCTATCACAGAGGGGGCTAAGAAAACCCCCTTATGTGATAGCAAAATATGTGACAGGTCCTCTTTATGGAGACATCAGGGGTCTCCAAGACCCCTAATGTCACCTAGGACTCCCCTGAAGAAGCTGATGAAGCAGAGATCTGCTTCATCGGTTTTTCTCGAGCATCTGAAGCTGGAGAGTGACACGAGAATGCGGAAGTGATGTAATATACAACACTTCCGCATTCTTGCAGAGGAGAGGGGACCGGAGGGAGCTTGTGTACCGACCTCCCTCTGATCCCCTGTGACAGAGGCAGTATGCTGGCCCCGGGCTCACACAGGGCACAGGGGAGCCCGGGACCAGCGTGACAGCGGGAGGGCAGGAAGCGGGGGGGGGGTGGGGCGCACATCCCGGGACCTCATACAAGCGATCCACCGGCTCTATAGCTTGTATATTAACGGGCACCGCTGCCTCTTTTCAAATATCGGCATTTCCCGCTCGCGCTCGCCCAAGGGGACGCCCGCTCAGATCTAGAGAGCTCCCGGCCGGCCTTTTTTTTACAACGGCCGGCCAGGAAGTGGTTAATATAATATACATCTAGAATATGATCGTATAATGGAATATCTTTAACCTGCCATTTTAGATGTCATATCATTTACTTCTGGTAGTGTGCCTTATCTTGTACCATATTTACTAAACTGTCTTACTTATGAGATACATTCCATAATATGTTTCATTAAGCATACTATTACACTGACAAAATGGAGCCTGAAAATGTGATTCAACAGGGATCATCATTTATCCCTACACACCCTGGAAACCTACAATCCCCATACCCTCTCTCCCCAGCGAAGATGTTCAATAAACCCGTTACTTTGCATTTTACTACTGTACTGGAGTGAACATCAGTTTATGGGCACTAGAAGAAGGGCGGTTAGTGCTAATGGGTGGGCAACTGAAGAACATACCCTAGACAGACTAGAGATGAACCGGACATTCAGGGACTCCTTCGGGGGTGAGCGCTACATTAGTAAATCTAATCAGGAAGCAGACCCTGCCAATGCAATGAACAAACATGGCTGGCCTCCCAACAACAATACAATACGATTACCTACATTTAGCAGATCCTATTAACATATAAAGTTAAATAACATTTTTATTTGGACTATAGTTTCCCTTTAAGTCAGCCCAATTCATGGTGGCTAATTCATATAACCCTTCAGAAAAAGTAGACTGATATGACCATCTGCCTCCTGTGTTTGTTTATGAGCGTTTGTATTGATTGCCGATTCATTAGAGAAAATCCGCTGGATGTATATACAGAGACACATCCGCGTGTAAAGTGGACAAGCCTCCCCGCTGCCCGTTTATCTCTCAGAAGCTTAAACAACCCTGTCATGCATTATAATGTTTTTAAAGTGCTAACTGGATTCTCTCTGCAAATTAATTAACTCAACCAAAGAGGGTTAAACGCGAATGAAAAAAGATTCTGAAAAGGGTATCACGCTTTTGTTAATGCCGAGTGCTCAGAGAGAGATTTGAAAGCCCATGGGAACTCAGGTTAGGATAATAATGAGCTTAATTGCTGTTAATGCTCCATAACACCACCATCATTATTAAATTAATATTATCACGCATGTGAATTATAATTACTGGCTTAAGTGACCTTTATTGTCCTAAGTCCCACAGGGCCTATTGTGCTGTTTGTTTGTAATAAAATTCCCTGTAAACTACAATCTGTTGTAGAAATCTGGGTTTCGAGGGGCACTCTAATGGTTTGGTGCCAATTGTATTTTAGTGTTTCAGGTTTAT
>NW_017306440.1:1075172-1084610 GCF_000935625.1 Nanorana parkeri | reverse complement strand
GGCGTCCCACCTAGCTCACTGATGTCACTGGTTGCCAGGACGCCAGCCAAAGCATCACAGGTTGCTCTTAGGAACCTGGGACTCTCTGGCCAGAAATGGGGCGCCGGCACACCTGCCACCCCCTACACACGTGACCCAATGAGATGCCACCCAAGGCAACCCCCTCAGGCAGCCTCATTATAGGGACGGCCCTGGTTCTGGTAATGAGACTGTCAGGCAGCCTGTATTGCTGGCTGCAGCCCTGACTGGCAAGGGTTTATCAGCCTGTGTCTCGCTGGCTGCAGTACTAGTCTAGTCCGTGGTGGCTTAATTAATCCAACCACACATCTCCTGCTCTGGGATTGGCCTTGTTGCTGGTGGCGCCCTATTTAAGCATCATCAGCCTGTTCCCCAGTGCTTGTGATAGTTCTTGCTATACAAGCTGTGTGCTGTCCCTGCAAATCCTGTGGCTGCAAATTTTGTTTGTCTTTGGTTCTGACCTTTGCCTGTCTCTGGATTACGCTTTGCTGTCTGCCAGCGCTGACCTCAGCTTGTGCTCGGATTATCCTTTCCAGCTCGTCCCTGATTACTCTCTGGTAGTATCCTTCAGTCCGCACCTCGGTTTAAAAACTCTGACCAGCCTGTGGCTTCACCTGATCAGAACATGTAGTTTAAGTCCTGGGGGCATCCAAGTGCCGGTAGGCGTGCTTGCCTTATGGGAACGGCGGCTGCTATAAGCGAAACAACTCATCACTATTTGTTCTGACAGCGTGCGTCCGCAGCTGGTCCTGACAGAGACAACCGGGGGTGCTGCAGCTGCCTGAAAACAATAGCGGGTAGTGGAGATTCTGCCATTCATAGCTGGGGTAGCTGTTGATTTTCTCTTGTTCAGCCCATGGACTAGAATTATTAAAGGAGACAGCAGTGACAGCTTGCTTTGTAGCTCCCTTTGTCTTGTTGACATTTTGTACTAGCCAGTCGATAAGGGATGGGCTACCAAGATGAACCACTGAAGCGGAATTGTCTTCTTCTGTGTGTAAATTGCAGCTTGAGCTACAGAGCTAAAAAAGAGAATGCCAAATAGTAATATGCGTTCTCACTGCACAAGTGAATGTAAATCCTGTGAGCTGGCAACCTCATGTGCTCTCTGCCCATGCTGTTAGCAATTAAGGTTGTTCGCAGTTCTCTTCATGGACTACTACACCTGTTCTAGGGTGATTTGTCCCCTGTAGATAAAGTATATGAAGATAGATACATCCAGGGGTGAAAGTGCCTTGGGCGGCACTTTCCAGAAATGCCACCCCCAAAACAGTCAGGCAAGCTGGGCTGCACAGAATTCGGCAGCCTCGGCTGCCTAATCTAGCGGGACAAGGAGGCAGAGGTGGAGTCGGGGGAGCCGAGGAGGAGCAGCAGCAGCAGGAGGGGGCGGGATCTTCATCAGGGAGGCGGGTCCGGATCCCTTCGGCAACGGAGGACGCCGGTCCCAAAGCGTCGGTCGGGCTCGGAGGAGGCTAGGTCCTGGAAGTGCCAGATGGGCAGTGGAGGAGGCTGGGTGGTCTGCAGTGAAGGAGGCCAGGTCCAGCAGCGGGCGGCCGATGCAGGTAAGTGGATCACACTGCTGTTAAGGGGCAGCATGCTGAGCCTGCCACAGATCCTGCACAGCCCCCGATACCTGCAGTGGCCACCAGAGATCCCGCACAGCCCCCCTGAGACCCTGCGGAGCCCACCATAGACCCCGCAGAGCCCACCATAGACCCCGTAGTGCCCACCATAGACTCTGCAGAGCCCACCACAGATCCTGTAAAGTCCCCCTGAGACCCCGCAGAGCCCACCTGTGTGTGTGGGGGGAATTTATTGGGGGGGCACCTGAGTTTCGTCTTGCCTAGGGCAGGCCCAAACCAGAATACACCACTGGATACATGTAGATATAGTAGTATAGATATATAGTCAAGTGAAGTTAGTAAACAGGAAGTGTGTTACTGGCTTGATTACCAGGTGAACATAAAGTTAAAAAAAAAATATGCAGCCACCACCACATCTAAGGACTGGTAAGCTTTATTATATTAAAATGTTGTTCTTGAGTTTAGAGGTGCTTTAAAGCATCAGTCAATAAGGTGTCCATAGACATTAGTTGGCAGTATTCTCATGCTCCATAGGCATAACCATGCATGTATGGGTGACCCAAATGCATGGGTTATGTCCAAAGTTCCTCCAAGATCTATGGCCACAGAGTTCTGGTGACTACTATCTTTACATGGATTGTTACATGGCGCCATCTGTGTTGTCATTTCGAGCACCAACGGATATTTAGTTTGGTTCAAAAGCTGTATGGTGTGCAGGTGATTCCCTAACGCCATATAATATATAGGTCAAGACTTGTGCTGATCAGTACAGGTCTTCTGACCTGCCCAATTATTTATTGTGACCAAGAGCAGTCAGCCTAGGAATGTGTGCAGGCTTTTAGATATAAAATTATTGAACAAGATGACCAATCCATGAAAAGGAACATATGGGGATAGGCCACAGTGAACATTGCTGCTTTTGGCTCCCTTCACCTCTTGTTCTCTGTAGCTGGAGGATTTTCCATACATATTCAGTAACTGATTTTTAACTTCTTTAGTTAACTTTTCTGTATATGCAATGTTTTTTTTTTCATGTGCTATGAAAAGTAGGAAAGTACTATTCTACGTGGGGATTTTCTAAGCCGTAGACACCTTAAAAGGGCACACAAATGCATGGCACATTTTTGTGTATTTTTCATTCATTTCTCAAGTGTAAAAGCACTAAAAATTCAGAGTGCCTTGGATTAAAAACAAACAAACTGAACTACCTCTGTAAATAAGATTTCTACTTGAAATGATTTTCCATGCAGTAATACATGTCTTTTATTGCAGCAAGTGTTGCCTGAGGGGACAGAAAATTGGTAAATCTTTCATGGCCCTTCATTCTCAGGGGGAAATCTGTCACTATCAGGAAATGAACGAGTTAACTAGGGGGCATACTGAATAGTAGGGATGGTCAAATCAGGAGAAGTGAGGATTCGGCACTTTTTGATTCTCCTGAATATTTGTTCGTATATTGTTTTCTGATTTGCAGAGGATTCTGTGTAGACTGGACAAATCACTTTGTTAATATCGAGCAAAATGAAAAAAAAAAGAAACATTTCACAGATTTGTCTTCAAAAAGATTAGCTCACCGCTTTGTCTGAAAGCTTTCTAAAGGTGCCCACACACCTTGCGATAATCGTGGGAAATCCTGCGATCGTACGATTATCGCAAGGTGTGTGGAAGGCGTGCGACCTCTACTACTGTAAGGTCGCACGACTTTTATCTTAGGAACATGTTCGAAAAAATCGTACGATTGTCGGTGGGTGTGTGGCATGTCCGTAAGATAAATGCTGCACGGGCCGGGGCGGGCTTGCGATCATCGCAAGTACGATCTGCCTGTCCAAGATAGGCAGATCCTATGTTTTTTTAATTACCTTACAACCATCGCAAGACAAAAGTATTGCGATGGTTGTAAGGTGTGTGCCCAGCATTACACATGAACACAATTGACCAATCGTTCTATCGAACACATCTTCCACCCTGTTTGCAATCACATGTGGACTTCTTAGGAAGAAGATTGTACCAGAGCTATAAAACTCCAGACCTGCTGTCGCTAGTTGTCAATTATCTGCTTGTTTATGGAAAGCCGAAACCTGTCAATAAGCAGAAGAACAAGATCTGTGAACTGTTTGAACAATGTAATTGGCAGCCCGTGCCCAAAAACAAACTCCCTAATAGCGTTAATTCATGAAAAGATTATGTAGCATCCTGTGGACAGGAGTGCTATTAAATTTAGTAATTTCAGATTGTAAGTATTCTGATGCTGATTTGTAGTCTATGCTCACCTGGTTTCCCCTAATCAATCTGTCATCATTTGCATCTGCCTGGCCACTTAGCAGAGCAACCAATGAGAGATTACTATGAGTAGGTATGTCTCTCCAGCCAATCACTGTGAGACTAATGGCCAGTGGTGCATGCTGGGGGAGGAGATAAATACTTGGGGTGGACCATGCGAGCTCTCTCTTCCTCCCCGGGCCCAGCCTGTGGGAAGGCTGCTATGGACTGGCTGTGATAGCTAGGCCTAAATCCTAGGGGACTAGCTATGTGCTTACACTGAGGTCTGAGTCTGGAGACCCATTGGTTACTACTGATGACAAGGATGAACATGACTGGTGACTTCTACTTCTACATCTTTTCTTCAAGTGAAACCCGAACACTCTAGCGCTGTGCAATCTTTTTTTCTTCAGAATATAGAGGAGAGCGCGAGGAGAGGCAGCCAGGGGAGGAAGTAAGGAGACAGTCTATAGAGGACTACAAATCCCAGTAATACATTATATAGCAGTACAAAATAATATGAAGCTACATACTCTGTGTTGTTCTGGTTTGGCGGCCCGATGTCTCCAGGTGGGCTGGTGGGCTGTTCGGGCTCTCAGGCGGGCTACACGGCTCTCAGGGCTGTCTGGTGTCTCACCAGGTGTCTGCAGGTGGGCAGCACAGTGTCAGGGAGCCGGAGAAGGAGGAGCAATCACAGATGCGGCTGCGAGGTCCCCGACAAGCGTGATCTCAGGCGGCCACATCTGCCTGAAACCTGGATCTTCCTCTGAGCTGTGGACACCTGTAAACAGGCACAGGCTGCCCACAGTTTAGAAGAAGATCCAGGTTTCAGGCAAATGCATCTGCCTGAGATCGCGCTTGTCGGGGATCTCGGCAGCAGCTTCTGTCAGAAAATGTAAAGTGCACTCGCCACTGAGTGTCTTGTGTCCGGGTGCCTGCTGGTTGGACACCTGGACACAATACTCCAAAACCGGACTGCCCAGGTGAAAACCAGACGGGTGGCAACCCTACACACCCTGCCACTTAAAGGAGTTTTTAAGCATGGATAATCCTAACCCTCAGATTACCGCGTGCATCAATAAAAGTTCTCAGCATCATATCTACAGTCTGAACATTGCTTTTATGTGTTACCATGGAGGGCGGTAAATGCTGATGTGTGAATTGAGTGAAAATATTCCTAGACAAGAAGATTGCTATGTTGCGGTAACCCATAGCAACCGACCCTAGGATTGAAGTACTTGAGCCAACTCAAGGCGTGCTGTGTGCTGTATATTTATTATTGAGGTGCATAACAGGGGAACACAGGGAGACCCAATGCTATATTACTGCATGCTGCTCCGTAAGGGGTGCGATACAATTATCACACAGGATATCATTCCTTAATGTAAACCAGTGCTTTGCCCATGCAGAGCACAGCCAAATTGTTATCCGTAACACTATCCTCCCTGATGTTGGAGATTACCTGGGAATTGCAGGAGCTGTACTAGTCCTCTGCGGTATGTGGAGCCATCTTTACCACCTAAAAGGATCGGGACTTTACAATAAATGCACTTTATCGGTAAAATGACACTAAACTCAGGAGTTTAAGTGCCTTAACTATTAACAAAAATGTATCTTATTTGTGTATCACTCGGCTGTAGATCCTCAAATCATCTCTGAATTGGTGCTGACACTGTCCTTCCTTCTGGAGGGGGGCTACTTTTATTCCCCATGGTCCCTGTGTGTGTTGTAAAGTAGTCACAGCTCCAAGCTCACTCCTGTGATGGACTACAATCTCATGTTTAGTTTCCTATTTGTATTGAGATTGTAGTCCATCACAGGAGTGAGCTTGGAGCGGTGACTACTTTACAACACACACAGGGACCATGGGGAATAAAAGTAGCCACCCTCCAGAAGGAAGGACAGTGTCAGCACCATTTCAGAGATGATTTGAGGATCTACAGCCGAGTGATACACAAATAAGATACATTTTTTGTATAGTTAAGGCACTTGAAAGTATTAGTAAGATTTAACTCCTGAGTTTAGTGTCACTTTTAGGGACTGAAAATTGGTGGAAAGGAATTTGTTGGTTATTTACCAGTATTCACTGGGATAGCCCAAAGAAACCAACCTGGCTGATTATCTTCTGGTTAATATCTTTTTTGAGCATCTGAAAAATGTGTTTGTTTCCTAAAAAAGTCTAAATGGTTGAATTAATGTCTGCGTACTCTTGTTCAGCACCTGGATACTTGCTAATACGGAAATAAATAAAGATAATAACAACAACAACAACAACAACAACAAATACCATTTGCAAACACATTGTAGCCCTCTAGAGCTGAAGTCCGGGAAAGCAGCTAAATAGACCATAAGTGGATCCCAGGCAGGCTGGGTTTCCATCACTGTACCCAGTAGTAACTCCGAAAGGAACACCCACCTGTTAGAAAACACCTCTTTATACAGGTTTATACAAGATGGCTGTATTACTACTGGTGATGGAAAAACGTGTGGTTGATAACTATCCAGAGAAAAGCCGCCTCTTTTTCTTTGCTGCTTATATGCACACACCTACTGTACCTCATGGTATATTAAGTCCTCATAATAGCTCTTTTACTTGCCAAAGAATTTGTATTTCTGTCCATCAAATCCTGAAATATACTTAACCAAGTTGTTGACCTAATTTTTCTCTATTGCACGTAAGCAATGCAGCTTGGTCTCCTTCCCACCCCAGCCTTTGATTGGATAATGAAGGAGCAGCAGAATCCAGATGAGCTCATCCCTCTGCACACTCTTCTCTTTCCTCCTCTTAACATGCTCCTTCTTAGCACATGTGCAGTTGACGATTGGCTCTTAGGCCTCGTTCACACCAGATGCAGTGCGTTCCGGCCCGATTCTGGCCAGAACGCACTGCCTCGCATTGTGGGCGGCTCTCTTTTTTGTGGGCCAGGAGGGGGCATGGCGGGCAGTTTAAGTGAATGGCACCGTAGCCACGACCCGGGGGCCGCAATGCGATCGGCCGCACGGGATCGCAAGACACATTATGCCTGCGGTCCGGTCCAATCAAAATGCTGCAAGCACTATTTTGATCGCACCAGACCGGACCAGCCGCAATGAGAGGCAGTGCGTTCTGGCCAGAATTGGGCCGGAACGCACTGCATCTGGTGTGAATGAGCACTTAGAGCTGCCCCTTACTCTACCAGGAACCCATACCAAGTCAGATTCAGGTACTTTCATTGATTACATTTAAAATACATGAAATTATGTTTTTAATGAACATAATTGTGTTTGTATATCGGAGTGGAGTTTAGCGTTAATGCGCGGTAATCTGTTAATAGACTAGTAGAAAATAGCTTCCTTTTTGCATACACAATAAACACAGATGAGCTGCTCCTAATGCGTCCTGCAATTGTTGCTTAGTCTTCCTCCTATTCACGAGGAGAGAATCAATTAACACTATCAAGTGCAACATCGCCTTTGTAAGCACGAAATAAACAGCAATGGTAATCTTAATTAGAAAATGAGAAACAAATGGAATTTTCTTAAAGATCTCCATTATGGCCAGGCAGATAAACCGAATTTGAAGAGTCCCCGGGGGGGGAATCTGTGCTGCGTAGGCCAAGGTGACAGCCCTTCCCCAAAGGACAACACGGGGTTGGAAGTCTTACAACATCATCACAAAGACCCGGGCCCATGTTCTCCTATACAACTCACCATCTCGCCAGGACTTCCAATAGGCATTCAAGGAGAAACATACCCTTGGGCCTTTAGAAATATCTTAATCCATGTTCTCTGTGCAATAGCGATGAAACACAATAATAATAAAAAAAGCTCAAATGTTGTACAACTAAGCTGCTGCCTTTCTCTGCAAGATTTCCATTTATTTTCTCCTGAAACATGTTTTTTTTCTGATTAAAATCTGACAATTACACATCAGGGTGGCAGATGATGGTTAAAATTACCAGAAATCAATATTCTCACCGGGTGTCCCGGGCTGATAAGAGCCACCAAGACAATGTTGACTATTAAAGCCGACAGCTTGAGATATTACACTATTAGTTATGCTATTTTTAATAATCTATAATATTTGGGCTATAATTAATTAATTATACGGGTCAGATAGTATCTCGGGCTGGAATGAGGTCTGAAGGGTCTATTAAGGTTGGTAATGAGAAAGGAGAAATCTAATCTAAAGGCTAAAATCCGTGAAACATCGGTGACATTAGATACATGTATCTGTAGTGACATAAACGTGGATGTTTGTATATGTGTGTAGGTGTATATATATATATGTGTGAAGATAAACTTAGGGGTCTTGCAAAAAGTAAAAATTATAATTATATGTATTTTATACATACTCAGTTAACAAAGACTCGATTCATAAAAATAAATCAACATGATAAGGATCCTTATTTTCAAATAGGTACCAGTTATTTTTAGCCAGTCCTATGGCTAAAAATAAAGAGCCTTATCATTGTGTAAAGCTTACTAAATTGTGTGGCACTGGTTGGCAGGATTCTGGACAGTGTATATGTGTCATCCAGGTTTCTCACATACACATGGTGATGGACTAAGACAACTTGTTTACTCAGAATAGTAAAGTGACATTAAAGTCACAAATTGAATCCTTCGCCACCCCAAATGCTGCTTTAAGGACTTACCTTAAATGATGCCTCTTGATCCGATCATCTTCTTCCTTCCACTTTTATTCAGCAATCCCTCCAGTCCTGGTGCCAGGCTCTGATCCAGCGCAGACTGCTGTCCCACGGTGTCTGTCCAACGTGCACTGGGCTGCGTGCATTTACCTCCAATGTGTTTCTCCTCTTCTCCTCGCTGAAGATCTCTACTGTGCATGCGCCCGCCCCGTCATCCTGCACGAGCGCTCAAGAAGCTTCAGATCTTCAGACGGGAGCGAGCGGTGGTGACAGAGGTAAGTATTTACCTTTTTGGTAACTTTTTTTATGTTTTTAAATGTTTTTGCATATATCTACTGCTTGCTTGAAGTAGATATATGCAAAAAAAAAAAAACCCCTAGAGTTTAACTGTAATTTAATTGTGTTCTGGAGTCTGGATGCTTTGTAGAGCTTTGGGTAGGATAACGCCTCCATTTCTGGATCCACATCTTTCCTGTTAGCCAGATATCATTATTCATCTCTGTTGTCCACAGGCCTATATTAGGGATATGGTTTGAGTTTGCCACTGCCATGGGTTTGAGGAGTCTCCTGTGGGTTTGTACTTCTCAATCCAGTGAATTTTTGTGCAGATTTGCCCAGGAGAATTTTTTAAAGCTATATTGCAATGCATGGCCTTCCAACAATAGCCAGTGGGCTTAGAATGACAACATGTGGGCTTTTGGATAAGCGTGCCCTTCACTATAAAAGGCGGGCACAGAGCAGCCATAGTGCCAGTCTATTAGAAGCTGTTGAAGGGAAAGAATAGAGAAAGCTGACAAACTGCATAAGGAGAGACTAGGATTATTTATAAACTCTACTTTAATTCTGATTGCTAGCTAGTCAAATGTATTTCTTACTATTGTATGGTTCTTTTGTCCTACATTTCCTTTGCAGTTGATTTAAGGTCAGCACTCACCATCCCATCAAAC
>NW_017306440.1:1070236-1075043 GCF_000935625.1 Nanorana parkeri | reverse complement strand
AAACTTTTTTTTTTTTTTTTTTGTGCAGCAAGGCTTCGCTTAAAAAAAATGGGCTTTTGTTTCAGGTATTTTGTGGTTTTTATTCATTTTTGTGGTATATAATTTTTTTTATTTCTTGTTTATCGGGCCTTTATTTTAGGTTTAACTGTTTTTTACCCCTTTATAAAAAAAATGGACTTTTGTTTTCAGGGGTTTCTTTTTCATGTTATGTTAATAGGGCCTTTTTTTTTTTTAAGTCTGGGGACCTCAAAGAGGAGCATTCACTTGTTACTGTCCAACTGTTTTTTAAAGTGTATTTCTACTTTTGCAGTTAAATTTGAGAAAACACCTCTATATGTTCGTTATGTGTTGCTGTTTACACAGCATACTGAAACATAACTTTAAAAACATGTCTTATACATGACTTAAAGCTGCCTTTGCAGCACATAACTAAGTGCAAGAACAATTTTTATCTAAACCGCCTCATGTTATATCTCTCACATTCTCCCCCTATCCTCATAAATAATATAAAAATTAAGCATACACCAGTTAGGCCTATTATCCATGATTAAAACTGTTCTGCTGCTGGCTAATTTTACACTGCTGTATCCTCTGCAGTTAATTCTTGTAGAAAACCCCCAGCCTGGGCTCTTTGTCTCTGGTAAATTTGTGCTGAGCCTCATTATTTAAATTTTTTTCCCGCTGCTGACTAGTTTTACACCACTCTGTCATTTGTGGTCTTGCAGTAAAACACCTGCCTGTATTCTTTTTCTCTAGTTAATTTCAGCCAGTTCTCCCTCATTAACAACATCTTTCTGCTGGTCAATTGTATACTACTGTATCATCTGCGGTCTCTTAATAGTTATTGAGAGCTTAATACAAATTGGCCAGGGGGAGGTCAGTTTTACATCAGAGAAAACAAGACACTGGCCAATTTCTATCAGTCAAAGTAGGCCTATTAGTGCTTGATGAAAAAGCATGTGTTGCTGCTATAGTTACCTATAAAAGCTTTTTTATCAAACTGCAATGAATCAAAGTGCTATGCTGCCGCTTTATGTAAACCGATCTTAAAGTGACATTAAACCCTCAGATTTTTTAACATAAACCAATACTGTAATGTGTGCTTACTGTAATCCATGGTAGTTTCCCTTCTCTTTGCTGCTCTTCCTTTTAAATCCTCATGTCTTCTCATGCTTGGGGAGAACTTCCCTTTGCAACAGAGTGCCTCTTCCTGTAGTGCTGGCTCAGTTTGCAAACCTACACACAGACACCATGTATCCCTTTCAGAGACAAGGCAGTCTGCTGCAAAACAGAAGTTCTGCTCAGCATGAGAAGTACAGTATTTTTATAGTACATTACAGTATTGTTTTATGTTAAAAAATCTGAGGGTTTAATGTCACTTTAATGTAAAAAAAGATCATTATTTCACAGGCAAACATGAGCTGTTAATGTGCGCTGTGGCTGGGACTGTCTGTGAAAATCATACTGCTCCATAACACCACATAGAGGATTTAAAGGATAGGTGGACTTTAAAACAAACCTCTATGGTGCTCTATTTTGCCAGGCACAGCCATGAGAGAGAACATGGGTCGTGGGATATGAACAAACCCAGGAGGCTGCGGGCTTCGGATCTCGGTAAGTAAACAATTGTGGAGGGGGAAGGTGGGATCTGTTTGGTCAGGGGAGAGAGAAAAAAAGAATAAGTGAGCTTTGCCTTTAAGGCATCCCCAATCATGTTATTTTCAATGTGGCCCTCACATAAAAGGATTCTCTCAGCACAGTGGCGTCACAAGAGGGGTGCGGCCCGCACCGGGTGACACCATTGGAGGGGGTGACACCAAAATGACTGGCAGTCATTTTGGTGTCACCCCCCTCTGAAAAGCCTCGGGACGCCCCTGTCTCAGCACTGTATGGCATTTTTTTTCATTGGTACATGTCCCCTATGGCAGCGCCCAGCTTCTCATGCCTTTTTGACAGTAGTTTGCTTATTAGCCCTATAAATGGATAGAATTTAATAAAAAAAATTTGCCCAACATAGACATCAGTGGGGTTCACCTATAAGTTAGAATTCGCTGATTTGTCGAACCCTTGGCGAAAGGAACCTGGGCAGATTTGCCCATCACTAGCCTTGATATATAAGTGAGCTGACTGGTGCTCAGGGATCTCTCTCTCTCTTGTTCTCTTTTCTGTCGCAAGCCTCTTTGCACATTTTCTGAAGCCATGCCCTATGACTGGTTATAGCAAAGCCATGCTTGGTCACTTGGTCAGGGAATTGTCATGGGGGAGTCCTGTGCATGTTCCAACTTCCACAAGGTTGGTATCTGTTTGCTTGTTCTAAGGTCAGTAAATCATAAAATAATCAAGTCAAAGACAGCCAGGCTATTATTATTCTAAATATTAGGTCAGCAAAGGCAGCCCCAATATTTTAACACAGTTTCCTTTTTATCAGGTGATTATGTATTATGGAAAAGGTTAGGGGGTGATTATGGGGGGAATTTAAAGATTGGGCATATTTTACAGCTGATTCATTCTTTGGCAGCAGTGGAATAAAGTGTATTTAACCCCAAGAACAAAAATTTAATGTAGGTTACCAGTCCTTAGATTGGAAATAATGCATAGTTTTCCTTTTTCAAGCTTTTTTTCCCTTCAGTTTTACCTGGTGATCCTGCCAGTAAAACACTTTCAGTCCTAGGGTCTCAATAACATAGCTGCGACAATGTTGCACAGTACACAGAAGAGAACTGGGAAGGCTGACAACATTACCACTGATTTCAGTTCAGTGCACAGGAAACTACAAGTACACAAGTTTTTTTATCAGAATCAACCGGTGTTGATTCAACCAAATAGGGAAAAGAATTGCAGCCATCACATCTAAGGACTGGTAAGCTGCAATAGGTTACATTGTTGGTTTTGGGTTAGATATGCCTTAATTGTACCTTGGGACCCGAGGTGTTTTCATTCTTGGCTTTAATGGGATTATGCATAATGCATGGTCAGTTACAGGTAATATGTTTATATATATTGTATATGACTATCCCTCTCTCTCTCTATATACAGTGTATATACAGTATACTGTATATAGATAGATAGATAGATAGATAGATAGATAGATAGATAGATAGATAGATAGATAGATAGACACATTTTACCTTCCCTTTAGTCTAATGCTCAGAATTATCAGCCCCCTACTTGTTATCATATTTAGCATTATGCCTGGAGAGCACTTGCCCCATGATGTAAGTAAGACTATCTGAAGTGTGACTGAGTCTTTCTGCTTTGGGGAGAAAAGCAGGTGGATGCTGAGAGATGGAGCTCAATAAACACACCTTTTATTGCTGATAGAAGAAATAAAACAGCTGTAAGGAAAACCTGGGCCTGTTTTTATTGTAGCACTGAATCCAGCTCAGCTCATTTGAGCTCCTGTCAGGTTAGTGAAAAATACTGGCCACTCAGTGTGTGTACACAGCCGCTGACTGGCTCCATCTTTCATGTGAAATAACTTCCTTCTGTGGCTTCCACATCTCGTCCTGCAAGTCTGGCGGAAATATTTCTTTTATCATTATTAAAGTGAATCAGTCACATGTGATGACCAGATCTGAAGGTGTATAACCCTGAATCACATCTCTCACCTTTCTCCCGGCTTTAGTCTAAGCTTTCCATCATCACCACATAATATTTGGGCCTGAGTATGAAAGTCTGAGATAGCTAGTTCACATTTTTTTTTTTTACATTTTACAATTTGAGGGTCCAGTTTTTGCATTTTTAGTTTTTCATTTGGCTCTTTTAGATTCCATTGTTTTCCCTGTATCTTATTTTACATGTGACACATCTGTAATCTGAGAAACAAAACACAGTCTGTACTCAAATATTACCAGGGCATCCAAAGTATTTATTGGGACCTGAAGATTAACAGGGGCATGTTTTATTTTGAACTTTTTTTTTTATGGTGGAGGGTCTAGATTACGTCAGAGGAGACCAATATTGCAGTCTTGAAGCAAAGAAGGGGGGCGAAGGGGTCATGAAGGAACTAGATCAGCTCAGTTGTATGTAAAGATTGTTGCTGGAGTTTAAAGGAAATTTACATGACATCACAGATGACATCAAAGTATATGCCCTCTAAAAATGTGTTGAAGCATTGTGTTATAATGTGCTGCTACAGAGCATACCTAACAGTTCAAACCCAGGAAGTTTAAATTGCTAGTTTCTAATCACTGTTGATTCAGTGGCAATAGCGATTTGTAGCAGCAATTTTTTTCCAATACTGCTCACTAGTCTCCATTGTCATCTTTACGCATGCACATGGTGTTTCATAAAAAGCAATGACCCTACTTGGCACTAGACATGTGCGATTCGTTTAGTTCCGAATCGAAATTTGGACGAATTTTCGGAAATTCGGATGTATCCGAATTCCGAATTACAGATATAACGAATGCAAATGAATCTGAATTTCCGTTTCCGAAATTCGGTAGCGGTAGTTCGTTCGACCGTTCGTTTCGTTTTCGTTTCTTATTCGTTTCTTATTCGTTTCGTTCGTTGGAGCAAAAGGAGAAAAACATTTTCCCCCTCAAATGCCACTTTGCTGCAAACGAACGAACGGATGAACGAAACAAATAAGAAACTAAAACGAAACGAACGGTCGAACGAATTTATTGTTTGCTTTAAAAGAAAAAGTTTATTTTATTAGGTTGTCCTTCATGGACTCCTACTCTTCTATAGTGGATTTACTGTGCAAATACTTGCAACACAAAAACTCTAGTGGACACAGACAACAGCTCATTAAACAACTCCAAGACAGAGTCCACTGCACTATTGGTACATGGAAAGCAAT
>NW_017306440.1:1065157-1070212 GCF_000935625.1 Nanorana parkeri | reverse complement strand
TACTAAACCATAGTGGATTTAGGGTACATACCTGCAGCCTTACCTTGAAGCTCCATGACCTTTTCTTTAAAATATTCCTGGTCGGGTCCTGCATGTGGTGCACAATAGCCACCATCCCCATTTGCTCCTATGGATAGGTCCATGCTTGTACTTCAAATGGACTTCAAGGCCAAACATAGGAATGAACGAGGGCCGCGGGACGCATACACATTGATTCTGTAATATTTTAAGGCCATACAAAGCATAAAAATGCAAACCAAATCCTTGGTTTATACTGTATCTCCTAACCATTCATGGGAACCCTCTAGTTTTGGCATAGAAAGTATGTATGCTGTATATATCTGCCACTCTGCTGACATTCATATCTCTGAACCTAACTTTTGGATACATCTCAGTTCCATGGGGTTAAGGACCTTCCACAGATACAGGGGAGCCTCCTACTCCTCAGGACAAGTTTCTGACCACCAAGGTGATTTACCTCAGTACTTCAAGTCATACCGACCCAAGCTCAAGACCCAAGCTCAAGTCACCTGGTAGTGTCACAGAATGTGTGATGACAAGCATTTCAAGACACTCTAGTGGACACAGAAGACAGTTCATCAAATAGACAGAGTCTTCTACCATCTTGGTACATGCCCAATTGATCCTGTTGTGCAGAATCCTCTTATGGAAATGAAAGAATGATCACACAGGATTGGTTATATTAGAAAAATTTACAGGTCTATTTACTAAAGGGTGAAGTGTTTGGAGAAGGTATGAGAAGTGAGCAATCTAGAACAAAAGTGATGCACCGATACTGGTATTTCGGTATCGAGTACCAATATTTATTTCACGGTACTCGCCGGTACCGAATACCGATACCGGAAGTTCCATTAAGGAAGCTAGGCAGCATGTAATTATCGCCACATAGCTTCCTGATTAGCCGGGAAGCTGTCCCCATGCTACTCGTCACTCGGTGACGAGAAAGCATGGGTCCGGCTTTCTGGCTAATCAGGAAGCAGGGCTCTGTGTAATGACGCTATGCCCGGCTTCCAGATTGGCCAGGAAGCCGGCTCTATGCTCCCTTGTCATTAGGTGAAGAGGGAGGATGAAGCCGGCTTCCCAGCCAATCAGAAAGCCGGGTGCCGTGTCATTACATAGCGCCCAGCTTCCTGATTAGCCAGCTTACTAGCCAATTAGGAAACCGGACAGCGAGTCATTACATGTGGGAGCATGGAGCCAGCTTCCCGGCCAATCAGAAAGCCATGCAGCACGTAATGACTAGCTGCCCAGCTTCCTGATACCAAAAGTATCGGGCTAGGCATCGGAGCATTTGGGCAAATACTCTGCATCGGCACAATACCGATACTAGTATCGGTATCAGTGCATCTCTATAGAACAACTGAACTGGAAAATGAGCTGAATTGGAAAATGTTTCCAAATCAGCTATGTTGTCCTAGATTGTCCACTTCTCCTGCCTTCTCCAAACTCTTCACCCATTAGAGAATAGACCTGATAGTCTTTATTTACAGCTGGCTCTGCCTCTAGATAGGCAGAGCCAGCTGTCACTCACGCAGCTGGGCGGATCTCGACATCGATGTCGGGATCCGCTCCGGCTCCGGCGTCTCAGTTTAGGGTTAGGGTAACGGGAGGATGCTAGTTTGTGTCCTCCCATGACCCTAAGGAGAACTATGGGGAAAAGCCCTGACCCCATAGTTCTCCTTTAAAGAATCTCATCCTCCATGTCCCTGATTAAAAAACCTTGTCTTCTCCTAAAGCCTACCTCCCTAGGCCTACTTATTCACTCGGCAGCCGAGTAAACAACTGAGCCGAAGTGAAGTGAGCCAAACGATGTTCGGCTATTCACTCTGGCTCAGTACAGCTGATTTCAGCCGTACATCAGTTGCCTTCGGCTGATTTACTATGACAACTCAGCGTCCCCAGGTGAGGCGCTGATCTGTCATTACAACTGGGCGGAGCCAGCCACGAGATCACTCCAAGCATGCACATCTTATATTGCAGTCTTATTGTACCATCTCTTTCAGACCTACAACATGTAATGCAAGCACAAAATGTATATGAATTGGATGGAGTGTATGGATATTTCTCTAGAGCTACAAGAAATATAAAGAGATTGTAGAATCTAGCTGTAATATATAGAACACGCCACCAAATAATATGACATGTGATGTAAGAACAGCCATACTGTTCTCATACCTCCCAACTGTCTGGAAGGGGATAGTGGGACATATTTTAGCTCAAAGCAGAGGACCCACTCCTGCTATGCCATTACAATGAAAAATTAGTATGCAAAATAAAAAAATTGGTTAAGCCTTAAAGTGTTTTTGTTTTTACTGTTTTCATCCTTTATACCCCAACAATAAGGATAACCAAGTATGGAAGAGGGACAGAGGGATTTGGCTTGGGAACTATGCATTTCATTGCGAGGAGGTCAATCATATTAGATGCATAGGACCTACTAATACTAAATCATTGTCCTGGCTGTATGCAAAATGCAGACACAAGTAGAAAGCAATGGTTGTGGCTTATTTCTTGCCGAATTTTGGATTTTGCCCTAAGTTCTTTAACGTTTCTTGTGTAGAAGTAAAATACAAACTGTTGGTAAAGAAGTGGTGCATTGTGGGTAACCCAGTTCTGTCCCGCTCAAGAATTTTGCTGTTCTTCCCTAGAACGGGTACAGTGAATGAAATGGCATTTTTGTGCAGTCAGCTTGCCTCAAAGCCTCACAAGCATGTAAAGAGCCATTATTAATTAAGTCAGCCTCCATTATGGGCCTAATTAACAATTAACACAAACATAATTACTACGCGTTGACATTTAACTCATAACATTGTTTTAATAATTTTCCAAAATTGCTCTCAGAGGCATTCTGTCATATTTAAATAATAGCAGCACTTTGTCATGTAAATTAAGTGACATTTGCATCGCATTTTCTGCGTACTCACAGAGAAGAGCACTGGCAGTATGCTGTATATGTGTATAGACGTACAGTCAAATACTGCCACACCTTCTGCTGGAATTCAATCTTTGGGGTGTAGAAGTATTATACTCTATTTACTAAGGTTGGGCCACATTTGTTCACCTGGATTTGCCTAAAGTCATCACATGCTTGTCCACGATTACTGCCAACATTTGGTGGTATTTGTATAGCTCTCCAGCTGGCCTATCGCAGAGAGCCAGTGATATCAGGTGAATGTGCAGTGGCCTGTGGAAAGAAACCTTTTCAGAAAACCTACTACAAATGTGATGTGTATGTGAAAAGAACGGTTATCTGGAGGAAATTGAATCTATTGTCACTGTAGCACACATCATTCGGAATCCAGAAAACACTTGGCGGGGTCACTGGAAGTAAGTGTCTTAATGCCCGTTCCTCTATAACTTTCTCTTTTTGTGCTTTCTATATAACCACTCACATTGTCCCAGCTCTATGAGGCCTTACTGGCCAATAGGATCATGTAAGAGGTAGGGGAGCTGTCAACAATACTAATATGTCTGCAACTGGCATGCCCCAATGGACCAGAATTTAAGGGAATCATGCAGACTGTTGAGTACCTTTGTGGTACTGGTAGGCTTATTTTAAAGCAGAACTACAACTTCCTATCATCCTTTGTAGTCAAGGAAGGGGCCATCTTGGTCTCTGTTTGGATTGCGGTTGCCATGGTGCTGCACGTGTAACCACCAGATTTGAGGACTTTAAAGTTCAGTTGAGAGCAGAAATAAGCACACTGGCAAACTTAACAGTTGATATGCCTTAAAAGACCATTAATGGGAGACCATTAACTTGGTGGGTCTAGTTGCCCTTTAATCCAGCAAAAGACAAAAGATAAATCACATGTATAGTAATAATTTCTTTTAGAGAACATACCCTTCTGGGGATGGAAAAGCATTTCTCTTTTTGTACATTGTTAAAGGAGAACTATGGGGTCAGGGCACAAACTAGCGTCCTCCCGTCACCCTAAGCTCAGTATACCGCAATCTACAGCTCGCGGTATACTGAGACGCCGCAGCCGGAGCGTGAGTGACAGCTGGCTTCAGTGCGGGGGAGGAGAGCACTGTGAACGGCCGGTGTCTCTACTCCCCCACACTGCTCAGCCTCCAGTGATAGATTAGGAGAGCAGTGTGAGGGTGGAGACATCTGTCAGTGCTGTCAAAGGAGGCTGAGCTCTTCTCCCGCACCACCCAGGTCAGCCTCCTGTGACAGATCAGGAGAGTGGCGGTGTGGGGGCAGGGACAGCTGTCAGCTGTCACTGGAGGATGGGCTGGTGGTGTGGGGGAGGAGTCAGCTGTCAGGGGAAACCGAACTTTCCTCCGCGCACCACTCGCACAGTCTCTTGTGACAGTGAGTCAGGATGGAGAGCGGGTACAAGCAGTCAGTGTTCAGTGATCACTGAGTGTTTGTACATAATTGAGGACATAGTATGTTTACTGTGTCCCAATTATGAATGAATGGGAAGTGATCTACATCACTTCCTGTTCATTCAGTATTGTGGACACAGTAAACATACTATTTCCACAAGTTATAAATGAACAGGATCACTCAGTAATAGAACATTCCTGTTCATTTATAACTGAAGCTGCAGAAAATGGGATTGAGGACTCTGTGTTCTCAATCTCTTTTTCTATTTTAAAAGGGAAATATCAGGGGTCTGTTTAGACCCCTAATATTTCCCCTGAAGCCCCCAACATTAAAGTAAAAAAATAAAAATAAATAAATAATTGAATAGAAATAAAATATTTTAATTTTTTTTGAAAAGGTTAGGAAAAAAATTTTTTGGTTTCGTTCTGACATTTTTTTTATTTTCTGTTTCGTTTCAGTTTGGAAAATTTCATTTTGGTGCACCTCTAATAAAAATAGTTAATATTTATATATCCTGCCAGCAGGTAAAACTCCAGGTTACTTGACACACGGTTTTAAGGCCATCCTTAACAGCTTTGCTGAAGAAAGCCTCTTGTTTATAGAGCTCAAGCACTACACACACATAACTGAATGAGTCAGAGCAGCGACTCCTCCCCTTCCCTCTCCATTCTCCCTCCCTGTCTGCCTCTTCAGAGGGA
>NW_017306440.1:1046028-1065050 GCF_000935625.1 Nanorana parkeri | reverse complement strand
TTCAACATGTCTCTGCAACTGGCAGAGCTCCAACATTTCCGGTATGAATTGCAACTTGCTGCAAAGCCCTTCAGACTAACAAATCACACATTTTAATGACTTGGCATGCAAGGACATGCCAAGGTCCATCATCTTTCCGTCGCATCATTATCATAAACAGTCTATAAAGTCCTCAGTGAGATCTGATCATGCTGTAATATCCTATGGGAAAGATTTTATCTACCTGCACTTTCCTATACACAGATATTATCATGGTAAATGTAAAATGCCTATTTACTGCTGTATTGTCTAGAAATTAGAAGGATATTTAAAATTGGGCTCCAGGTGCAAAATCTTACCTTTAAATATATTTCTTAACAGCCGTATAGGATATAAATCCATTTTATGTGCACCAAATGCCTTTGCAAGCCCAGAGATTACATTATAAAAGTAACAGAGACATCATCACTGTGCTGTGCATTCAAGCTCTGGGCGGGACCACCCACTACAGTCTGCCTGCAAAAACTACACGGGGGCGGATACAAGAACTGTCACCCTACGGAAGGAGAGAGAGAAGCAGTGACTGGTCTGTATTACAGGAAACCCCCGCACAGAGGCAGTATGAAGTGCAGGAGCTGTTTCATACTGGATTACTGCACAAATCTGGGAGAAATACACAAAAGACCCCAATATTCAAGTAAGAATACACAAGCCTCTTGTATTTAGACATTTGCTTAGCTCAGAGTTTATCTTTATTATGGCATAGGTTACCATGAAAGTAAAATTATATTCAACATTCTTTAAAAGATCACATGTGATGTTATTGTTTACTGTAAAAATGTAAGCATTACAATTATTATGTTAAAGAACTCCAGGAAAATTGAAAATGTACCCTCATGGCTGCCGTTATTTTGTCTGGGGGAGTCAAATAAAGCAGATATACGTACCTGAACCTTGGTCCCTCCGCCAACATCCATGCTGCTAGACCAGTCCCCAGAGCCTGTTCTCCCTCCTCCCCCCCCTGAGGTCCAGTGGTTTAAGGACTGCTGAGGTCATCACTTCGTATGCAGGGCCATTGACCTGCATTAGACATGGGTTCAGGATCAGGTGAGTATATCTGTTTTATTTGAGTCCCCTAGAATAGCCTTTCTCTATCAAGGTGCTGTGGCACTCTGTTATGCCTCCTGGCCTCTTCAGGGTTGCCTCGAAATTTTGTAGTAATGGGACTGTGATATGAAGAGGCAATGAAGATTGATGTGAAGGGGGCTCCTGATGTAAAAGGGCAACTCTGATGTGAAAGGGGGGACTCTGATGTAAAAGTGGGGCTTCTGATGTTAAAAACGACTACTGATGCAAAGGGTGACTCCTGATGCAAAGGGGGGAACCTTGACTGTGAAGGGGGGAATCTTGATATGAAGGGGACTCTTCAATATGAAGAGGGAAGCTTTGTTGCTATGGGGTACTGTACTTGACATTTATTGGATCAGTATGTTTGTTTTTTTGTGCAATTTGAGGTGTGTAGTGCCTGAAGCTTGCTATTTTTTTAGCCATGTTTTGAAACTCTACTAATGACTATATGCAAGGCTGTCCCCTGTTGAGGCAGCCTGAAGCTGTTGCCTCAGCCGGCATCTCTTTGGGTCACTTGAGCCGGGCAGGGAAATGTGGAAGGGCCATACATATCTACCTTCTCAGCTCTTAGCAACCTGAGATGCTCTGGCCAGTGTCCCGCTCAGCTCCTGGCAACCATGAAGTCACTGGTTGCCAGAAGCTGGGCATCAGGCCGATCAGGGTGGGACGATACAGAGCCTGCAGAGGGCGGCGTCACTCCACCATCGACAACCCCTCCCCCCTTTATGGCAACATTTTTCCTTCCTATATTGTAAAAGTAATAACAACACCCCTTTTAACTATGGACTTTTAACGTTTTTCCCCAATGAAAGCCAGGTGGGAGGTTTAGCGTAGTGAAAATAGTCATCAGTCCAGTAGCTTTGTATTTATGTGCAGCTCTTTCTAGGGGTAATACAGCACTGCATTCCCCCCTCTAAATTATGAACCCAACCTTTTCAATAAGGAGCCTACATACATACATTTTTTTAATCCTTAATTTTCTTCAGAGAATGTGTTTTATTTATTACAAGTTAACAAAGTCAACATTAACATTGCACATGTAAAACTTTCAAACAATGATGGAGAATATATATTTAGGTTTTATGTGCTTTGTTAAGGTCCCTTTCAAAACACTTTATTTCCATTATCAGGCTTCTGTTATTTGTCATGTATTCAATAGACTGAAAACGCCTTATTTCTGGAGTGAAAAAAAATTGTATCAAAACTGCTTTTATGTTTAGTTTTATGTTGTTAAAATAAATGACCTACTGGAGAGTGAGCCCGGCAACTTCAGAATAAACCAACCGATTGCTTCAATAAAGCTCAGTAGGAGCCAAAAATTGATGCTTTAATACACAAAGGTATAGCAAACCAAAAAATGTCAACATAAAAAAATACACCAATTACAGGTTTTATTTGAAAATGTCCTATTTATTTCAGAAAAAAAGTGATCATAGCATTAAATATAAAGCATTGTTATATGAGAAAATTGGGTTTAAAATGAATTCAGTGATTAAAAGCCTAAATAATAATAATATAAATGATGATAACAATAATAATTTTATTAAAAAAATACATTTAAATTGCTTGTACTGCTATCAGTTATACTTACATACAGTTAAATTACCTTTTTTTTTAAAAGCAATGCTATCACAAAATGACTAAAAAAAAATTGCAATTTTTATACTCAGTATAATGGTTGCTGCATTATTTTGTCATGTCTTTTTTTTTTTAATTGCATTATTGTGTATATTAATATATTAAAGCTCATCTCTGGACAACCCCTGACCCACTGCACTTTACCCCACCCCCACCCCCCTCTAACTTATTGCTAGATTACATTAAAACAATCTAATCTAAAAAAAAAATCTGAATTCATATCTAAATCTGCGTTCACCTGGGATAAGCAAATCTGCCTGGGTTCAGTTCACAAACAGTTTTGCAAATCTTGGTTGAAGTTTGTGAACTTTGTGAAAACCCCATTGAATTCTTTGTTGTTCAATTCTAGCAATGTGTAGAGCTAATAAGGAAGCTATCATCAAACAAAAGGCATGGAAAACAAGACACTGATTCCAATGGACCAATGCCAACATTTAAGAAAAACAAAATGTAGAATCTATCCCTAAACATAACTGCCAGTTTTCCCTAACAGCTCCAACACGTACCAACAATATGGCTGCTGTGATATGCTGTTATAGAAAGGGGGCTGGGTTATCCCTTCCTTCAAATTATTGGCTCTTGTAAAAATAGCTGACTTGAACAGTTGGTTGTTCCTTATTTCTGGTGGTAAACCTGCGCCGGAAGTCCATACAAGATCCAGTGGAGGGGTTCTCACAGAGGTCTTACAAGTTCAAGTGGTGGTGTCATGATGTCATAACATAATTGGCAGCAACAAGGCCGATTGGAATGGACTTTAGTGATGATCACCAGTCTCCACTTCTTCAAAACTAGTCAAGAAAGTCATAAAGTTAAATCTTAAAAATGCACTCAAGTTCCTTACCTAATAACAGAAATGTATCTTATTTGTGTATCACTCGGCTGTAGATCCTCAAATCCTCTCTGAATTGGTTGCTGACACTGTCCTTCCTTCTGGAGGGTGACTCATTTTGTCCCCTGTGTGTGTTGTAAAGTAGTCACCACTCCAAGCTCACTCCTGTGATGGACTACAATCTCATGTTTATTGTCTGTGAAGGTTCTCATTCATCCAGGTCATGGTATATCTGTAAAAAATAAGTCAAGGCAACTGGACTTGCTGTATTTTTCTTGAAATGCTGAAATACAATGCTGTTTTAACACCTCTCTGGGCAGGTTAATAACACCTCTTCAACTCCAATTATGCAAATACAACCAACACCTGGTTGTGACTAACAGATTATGTGGATTGGAGCAACATTCACCATATTTATTCCCAGATACTTTTTTGTACAAGTCATTCTGAATTGATAAAGCTGGTAGGGTGACCAGTGAAATGTCTTCAAGAAAAATACAGCAAGTCCAGTTGTCTTGACTTATTTTTTACAGGTATACCATGAAAAAAAAAAGAACCAGAAATAAAAGAATGCTCAATATCAATGAAATGAATAGATGTCATCTTGCGCTTCACAGGTGAAACTGACTGGCAACGATATGCTTAAGACAAATAAATCAAATGTCCAACAGAGTTGTTTAGCTTTGATTTTGGCTGTTAAGTGCTTGTCAATGCTCTAAGGCCCTTTCACGAGTCTATAAAATACAAAAGAATTATAGGAGCTTCAGGGTCACATAATTCATTGCACAGTAGATTTAACCTGCCGGCAAGTAATTCATATTTGTGAGAATTACATTGTTTTCCACTTTCTCAGAGTTATCGCAGTGTCTCTCTTCCAGGTCACTATGGATATCAAAAATCAATTTGGAAAGATGGATACTGTCAGAGGATAAAGCAATGAAGGCAGTGGTGCCTTCAGTCTGCTTCTTTCTTTCTAAATAGATCACCGGAGACAGTTATACTTTCTGCTGAACCTTGGCATTGAGCTGATTGCTCTCATATGGACACTAGGCGCTACAAATGAAACTGTTTGTTGGGTGATAAAGGTCAAGCCCGCAACATATTTTCATCATCGGGGGTCTGACTCTTTTGTTCCATGGTCCGGATCAACAACACAATCACTAAACACAAATACCATTTTCAGGTCAAGGATTCTAAATTTATTTTATGCTTTTGATTGATTTAACTGTTGGAAAAAAAGGAGAAAAAAAAAGAAAATTGATTTGTAGCATCACAATTAGCCAAACTAAGACATTGGGGTTGATTTACTAACCTTATAAACACACCACGAACATGTATACACCTCTGTAGTGTGTTCCCTCCCAGCATGATCTATGGGTGGAATCTAAACACCTCTGTAGTGTGTACACACCCAGCAGGTGTGTTGTGCAAAACCAAGCATTGAATTGCAAGGTGATGTTGTGTAAATTAGCTCTATGTTGTGTTGCTTGCGTTGATGAATGCAGGAATGTAAATGCATGAGCTAACCATTTTTGTCTAAACTGTGAAGCAGCATTATATATGAATCATGTGCATGATTTTTCCATATATGGCATTAGTGGAAATATGCTTTTAGAGACTTTTTGGTTGATAAATACGTTTTGCTGTGTGAAAATCACACGCACCTGGTGCGTGCGTGTGTTTAGGTTAGTAAATCACCCCCATTATCTCATAATAATTATGCTGCACTGGATAGGTAGGGAAAAAGGCACACCTAGTAGAAATACAAGACTGCTTATCTGCACACTTCCCGAATGCACAGGGGTGCTTTACTGGATGACAAATTATGACAAGCCTATATGGTCTGTTTAGCCTTTCATCTGTATGTAACACCCTGTTACTGTGATCTGGGTGTGTAGGGGCTGTACAAGTTTTCCCTTCCTGCCAAGTTACTACATATATATAGCAGGGGAGTTTTCTCTGAATCCCTTTTTTTTTTTTAATGTAGATAGCTGAGCTAGAAATAAGAGCAGTGTGAGTCCTCATGGGATAAACAGGGCAGCAGCTGGAAAAATGTAGTTTCCTGTTTTTTTTTTTGGTGTTTCCCTTAGGTGGGATGCTGTTGTCTCTTCCCCAAGTGGGTCTACCCACTACTGCTGGAAACTCTATTGAGAGAACACTCACCTGTGGGCATAGGTCTGGAAGTGGACCAGCCATTGCAATGGAATTATGCTAAAAATTGACTGTTTAATTTTATCATACATTAAGTGAAGTGACGTTCAACCAGAAGATGGACTGAGTCTCTTCATTCCTGTGATTGGTGGGTGACCTTTACGTGGAGAGCTCATTACAGCAGGAGAGTGCAGTTGTTTGGTGATGGTCGGTCAGTCAATGACACTGGCCAGTCAGGTTCAGCGCACCTGCCACACCACCTGGGCCCCTGTCACTGGGGCCTCAGGTGTGGGACGTGGCCCTCCCAGGGACTGCACCTGGAACAACAGATACAGCAGAAGCCTCCTATGTATGTGTAAGCAAGAACACATTTTTGGGGTTGTTTTATTCCTGGAGATTCAAAAAGCTCTGAATATGTTACCCTTTTGGAATAGGTCCGTCTTACCAGATCACTCCCCTGTTGGCAGTGGGGAAGCTAGACAGTTTGTCACCTGGGGCAAAGGCTCAGAGTTACCCCCCCCCCCCAAGGCAGAAGTTCTCTATCCACACACCCAGTGGTGCCCCTCCTAGAGTGGCACTCGGGACATGTACCCCCTAGCTTTGGCCCTGTAATAGTGCTTTAATTGCTGCTGGTGTCCTTGTTAGGGATCCGTGTTCTGTCTCCATGTCCACACAGGAAGTGAGAGGATTTCCACACTGAAGTCAGAAATAGCTATTAAAATAAAATTGTGAGTATGTGTGTTTAGGGTTGTGGTAGGAACATTATAATGTATACTACACTAGCAAAAGGAACTGATGTATGCTTACAGTACCCACAACATTTTGGTTTTAACACCTATATATCACATATTCATATACTGTATATATCGACATATTGACCTATCAGCCATATACTGTATATATTCCAGGATTTATAGTATACACTGAATATATCACATGATGCTCCTGGAAGATTTTTTTTTGCTATTCCCAATCAAAGAATACATATTATAAGTTAGTTTATTACAGTACAGTTGACTACAACCTGACTGCTTTAAAAGTTGCCTCAATTTCCTGCGAAAGGTTACTCAGCATTTCTCCGACCCGCCATGTGACCAGACGCAAGGGAATCTCCTGGGCACTCTGAGCTTGATTTCTTAATATAATTCTGTAGAATTATCTAAATTGTTAACTCTGATAAGGTTAACATTTGTCTACAGATCTCTGGCTTTAACAGATGACACTTTAATAGACACTGTATCAAGTAACTGTTCCGGAAGATAAATGACGCTGAACAATCGTGCAATCCACATTCATAATCGCTTCAATCAAATTATAAGCAGTCAATGTTTCCTCAAGTTCACGGCGAGCCATTACAAAGCCTGACAATAGCGCTACCGCTGAAGGTTGTGCCAGCTAAATGAATTCTCCCTTTGCTGACACAGGGCAAGAATCTTATTTGGTTCCATCCCTTATCTGCGTTCCCTCTTCCTCTCGTTGCAGTTGTGAGGATTCATGTTTTAGCAGATCTTGACATTCAGCTTAACTGGGGCCTTTGTCACCTCTCAGGAATGGAAAGAGTTAGCGAGATTCACTTTCTGGATCTTATCCATACACCATATTTCTCCCATTTTGTCAACTTCATAAGTGTTTTTCTTTCTGCGGCCATTTATCAGCTTCACTCTTCTATACCTCTTCATCGTTTCAGGGAAATCTGCTGGGCTGCTCATTTTTTGTGTCTTTTTTCATGGTTACATAGTTAAAGCTAAACTCCAGTGAAGTATAACAATGCCAATTAGTGCTGTTATGCATTCATTAGAAAAATATTAAATGTATTTTTGAATGTAACTAATGTAAGTGTATAAGCTTGACTTGCTATCAGCCTGTTGTAAAATCTTGTCCTGTCAGACTCAGAGAACGATGGACAGTACTCTGAGCCACTCAGGCTCTGCTGTATGCACATGTAGGTTGAACACTATGGACTTGAGTATTTTTTTCAACCTGACTAACTATGTAACTATGTGCAGGAGAAGAGAGCAGAGAAGGTCATCGGTTTTCTACTACTCCATCATTGCCCAGTCTACCTCCCTTTTTTCCTTACTTACCTCTGTGGAGAATAAATGTACTCCGTAATCTCTTTTATTACAAGCAACAGACTGCTCTACATAGACTTTGTATGCAATAGCTTCACTTGTCTACATGTGGGTGGGAAATCTGACATAAATAGTTGGAACACTCCTATAGTCAGCTGCTATAATAGCGATCACCCAGGGCCCAAACTGGCTGTCTGCTACCAAGCTCTTGTGGCTTTTCTGAACACTTCTTCATTATCCTATAAGCTGTTTTTAAATGCCATCTGTGCCATGCCTTATGCAAGATGTTGCACAGTAAAATATAAGTTCCCCTCTTGTGCTAGAAAAGACCCTTAATTGGCCTCAAACAATATAAGACAGAAATTCAACCACCCCTTACAGATATATTTATTTGTATTAGTTATATTAGTAGGTAATGCTTCTAGAGTTCATGAAAAAGTGCTCTGTACTCTGTACTCTGTGCTCTGTACTCTGTACTCAGTGCTCTGTACGCTGTATGCATGTAGCATTTGCGAAACACTCACATGCATACAAGGTATAGCATAAAGGTGCCCTATTGGCTGCTAGAACAATAGGCAGCTGGACAACAAAAGGCAGCAGGCAGCAAGGAGCCACCTGCATCATAGCAACAAAGGATGCTAGGCAGTTTGAGCTGCCTGCATTTAGCAACAATGTATGCTAGGGGGCAAGGAGCCATCTGCAACTTGGTAACAAAATACGCTAGGTGGCTCAAGAAGGGTTGCTAGGCCGCTTGAACAGCCTGCATTGTAGCAATTTAGGATTCTAGGCAGCAAGGAGAAACCTTCATCTTAGCAACAAAGGATGCTAGGTGGCTTGTGCTGCCTGCATTTTAGCAATAAAGTACACTACGGGCAAGGAGCCTTCTGCATCCATGAAACACAGAATGCTAGGTTGCTTGACAAGGGATGGTAGGCACCTCAAGCCGGCTGTGTCCTAGCAACAAAGGACAATAGGTGGCAAGGAGTTGCCTGAATCCTAGCAACAAAGAATACTAGGTGGCTCAAGCCTCCTGCATACTAGCAACAAAGGGTGCTAGGTGGCACTTCCTGCTGTTGTTAGGACATAGGTGGCTTCAATAGAGTGCATTTGCACTGTGGGCTATACTCATGTAAACTTTAGCCCAAACATTTACAGTGTAAAATGTTTCTTGTGCCTAGGCCCATAGAAAAAAATGCAGAGTGTTTTTTATGGACGTGTGCATGAGCCCTTAATGCATTTTATTAAATACATATCTGAGTAATGGAAATATTAAAGTCACATGAACATTACTTTTAGGTAAATGGTTCATTAATAACTCTTTATAGTTCACTCATAATATTTGATAGTTTATGTAAAAAACATCCATAGAGTGACCATAGAAAAACAAAGGCTCCATAGATTTTCAGTTCAGGTTTAGTCTGAGCATAATGCTGCAGAATATACAGCCTGGGTGCTAGTACTCAGTACTGACTGATAGACCAGTCATCTCCAAGATACCTGCACTAGTATATCAGAAAATTGATCTATCTGGAACATTGTCCTCAGAGAACTTCCACGTCTCTTGTTGCCAATCTGAAAGTGGAAGAGTCAATAAATCACCCGGCCAGCACCGTGATCTGGCGTTTAAAGGAAAAATATTGTCGTCATATAATGTGAGGTTCCAGAAAGGTTGGGCTAATACTAAATGGCTCTCACTCATGGTCATCTCATTCCTAAACACAGCACAATTGCTGAAGCTACCAGGAATTTCAGCTAATCTCTCAAGTGTCAAAAAAGCCATCGGAGCTATTATACACGGCACTGCTCACTGTGCGCACTTGACTTGTGAAAACTGTACAGCTTTTTCATAGGTGAGTAATGTCCTCATCGAGGGCTAGTTATCCCAGCAGAAATAATGATTCTTTTCACAGCTGCATGCACGCTTGTACCGGGTGCTTATTTTCTAGCAGAGTTATAGGAGAAGAAGGCAATGCAACTGTTCCTTTAAGGCAGGGGTCTCAAACCTCTGGCCCTCCAGCAGTGTTGGAACTACAAATCCCATGAGGCATTGCAAGATTCTCACAGCCACAGACATGACTCCCGAAGAGAGATGCATCATGGGATTTGTAGTTTCACCACAGCTGGAGGGCCGGAGGTTTGAGACCCCTGCTTTAAGGTAGCTTTTATCTAAAAAAACAGAAAATGCAGTCTATTCTGAGCAGTAAGATATGTTTAACAGCAGAGACAAGTTCAAAACAAGAGTCCAGTTCTTACATACTGGAGACAATGCCTTTCTTATGGCTCTGAAGGACCGGTTCCTTTGACAACCCTGTTGATTACTGGATGGCTCTTCTAGTAACACACTGAGCTGGTAAGCCTTCCCCTGAGGGCATCTAGTACTTGTCTTTCCTGATTCTCCTGGTCTCCAGCCCAATCCCAACTGAAGTCCCTGCACAGAACGGGGTCCTGTCCCTGAATACTCACTTTCCACAACAGCAGCTGGATGATGCAAATGGTGCTATTTACAGCACATGTCCAGCTAAAAATGACCAATGTAATCTTGTGAGAACTTTGTGTCACAGCTAGACACAGGTTCTCCCAAGATGGAGCCCAAAGCGTATAGTAGAGGACACATTAGTTCTATACTGGGCTCCCTCTAGTGTAAGAAGTAAATGGCAGTCACATGACCTGAGCTGCACCCCGACCCCACCTGCCTACAAACTTAAAGCTTAAACCCTGGCTGTGCTGGCTTATGGCTTTAATTTCCACCAAGGATATTGTCTGCATAGAGTTTAAATGCTCTCCTTGTGCTTGCTTGGGTTTTCAAGATTAATTGGCTTCCACTTAGACTTGTGCTGGTGTTGGTGTGTGGGCCTGTGTATGACTGTGATAGGAACAAATATTTAGGTTAATTGGCTTCCATTTAGAATCGTCAAAGTGTGTGGGCCTCTGTATGAATGTAACGAGGGTAGGAGACTGTATGTTCCTTTGCAGGCAGTGACTGATGTGAATGAGCCCTGTAAAATGCTGGAGTATTTGTTGGCATTATACAAATGAAATACAGAAGTCCATACAAAACTGTTAATGTATTTTTTAGTGGACTCCAATCAGATCTTGCCGGCTTCTTATGGCATTTAAAACACTCAACCGGAAGATCTACTCCTCAGACTTGGGTCCTAAGCTGTAATCTTCAAAACACTTTGTCAGATATCTTGACTTTAATCTCACTATAATTTTCCCTCACCATCATTTTTAGGAAATCTAAAGCCAAACTTTGTTTGATAGAGTAGGAAACGTTAAAGTGTGTTTACAGCTAAAATGTTTTTGTTTTTTTTAGCTTTGAATAGAGTGGGGAGAGATTAGAATCCATGCCAGGCCCTGTTATAGAGATTCCTTCTAGTAAAAAGGTTGTCCCCAAGACAGGAAGTGAGGGGAAATCTCTTCAACAGCAACACAGACAGAAATAAAATTGATTTTTTAAAAGTTAAGTATGGGAATGCTAGAACTTCTGCCAGCTTTTATTGTCTGTTTCCCTGTTGCATATCCTCTCTCTGTTTTCCCGCCTGGTAAAACGTTGTCCCCAGAACAGGGACTGAGTGAAAATTGTGCAGCCCCCCCAGTAGTAATAAAACCTGACAGGACTTCTAACCTGGTTAAATTTTGGAACTCTCTGACACAAGCAGTGGTATCAGCAGAGAGTATTGCATCCAGGGCCGTCTTTAACACGGGGCAAAGAGGGCGCTTGCCCCGGGCCCATTCATGGCTGTGGGGCCCAAAGCAACTACCCCTTGAGCCCGCTGTCAGCAGAAACTTGCCACGTAGCGCAGGGATCGGCAAGGTGTCCGTACCGCCGCAGTCGTATCGTAGAATCAGCACAGGAAAAAAAAAACCTTCCTGCTATGGGGTCTCACCAGCCTGGTTAAACCCCACAGAGACCTGGTGAGACCCCACAGGCCTGAGTGGGGCCTCATGTTTAGGTTTCGCCTAAGGCCTTGCAAACTCTAGAGCCGCCTCTGATCACAGGAGTACCAAGCAGCTGGTGCCCAAGGTTGAAGAAGGGCCTGACGCTGGGGTAGGGGAAGCTAGGTGAGACCCCACATAGCCCTGGTAGGGAAAATGGCACTTTCGGCATTATGCCAAAAGTGGCATTTACGGCCGATATGTTTCGGCGGCTGATATATCGGTGCATCCCTAATATAAACGGCTGAGCTTGCAATCGGTTTGAAATCCTGCAAAGTTTTTTTGAGAGAAGTCTATGATCTATGTGTGCTGGTTTTTTTTCCCTGGGTGTTGGGGAGGTGAAAGAAATTCCTCGAGGGGGGCGGGGGGCCCAAGAAAATGTTTGCCCAGGGTCCGATCAGTATTAAAGACGGGCCTGATTGCATCATTCAAAAATCAATTAGATACCATCCTCAGAGACCATAACAAGACCACACAGGGACTTGTGCACACACACACATGCACAATCACACACTGACACACAAAGGCTGAACTTGATGGACCTGTGTCTTTATTCAACCTCAACTTGTACTATGTAACTATGTAACCTGTACTATATATCCAAAACCTAAAAAATACGTTTTGGGTATACATACA
Organism: Nanorana parkeri; assembly: GCF_000935625.1. Classification (NCBI taxonomy): domain Eukaryota; kingdom Metazoa; phylum Chordata; class Amphibia; order Anura; family Dicroglossidae; genus Nanorana; species Nanorana parkeri. The sequence goes on along the minus strand of NW_017306440.1, from coordinate 1,052,678 downwards.
CTTTAAAGACCCTGTGAGGTATGAGCATATGCTTTGTGCATATGAAAATACATTTTGAACTTAAAAGGTTTTTTTGCTATCTGTATCCCATCAAAAAGAATTAAGAATTACCTGCACTTCCTTTCCCATAGACACAACACGCGACCAGCGGCTCCCGCAGGGTGATGTGTGTGGGAGAGCTGAGGCGGCGGGGCTGACAGTGTACCAGCGTTATTTACCTCTTCCATAATGCCGCTGCCCGTGCTGTTGTTGTCTAACTTCTGCGTCTGACCGTCCTTTCACCTTCCTGTGTCATGCCACATGGCAGGGAAAGGGAGGAGTCTCAGTATGCAGAAGTTAGACACAGGCAACACGGGCAGCGGCATTGTGGAAGAGGTAAATAACGCTGGTACACTGTCAGCCCCGCCGCCTCAGCTCTCACACACACAAGTCCCACTCCCACTCGTACCATGGTCAGGTGCGTCTAATGGAGCGAAAAATACAGTATATATATCTATATATGTATAGATAGATAGATAGATATATATACAAAATGTATAAGCTTAAAAAAAAATCCCCCTAAACTCCTAAAGTTTTGCTTTTAAGAGAATGTGTCTGGACAACTATTGGGGGGGTTCTCCTAGAAGAGAACCCCCCCAATTTCCAGAAGCGGCATGGGTTCTGGCACATTGCAGACCTCCAAAGTCAATACCCCAGTCACATGTCTGCCTCGGAGCTTTAAAATTACAACTGGAAGTCATACAATGGTAGCCTCCGTCGTTGATGCAGCATAGTAAGCCCAATACAGGAAGTTAGGACCTCACTGCATTTCTGTCAGGATCCTCAGGTATTTTTTCAGTACTTTCAGTGTTTTTAAAGAAAGATAACATAGTGAAATATTCTCGTACTAAATATTTTTTTAGATTTTGTCCACAAGGGGCGTTGGGGAAAGAAAAATGTGAACTTAAAAAAAAAAAAAAATGATCAGCAAAAAAATCCCCAATAGTGTCCCTTTAATAATAAAGTCAGCCTTTGCTTTATTTAAATAGCCGATTGCTGTGCGTCAGGGCAGCCTCTTCTAATTTGCAGGATGATACATTTTCTGCTATTATTACAGAGCCCTAACTTGTGACCTAATAATGGCCTCCGTGTCACAGTTATGATTTATACAAGCACACCGGTGCCCCTACCATCCATTATTGTATTGTATTTGCCAGTCCAAAGTTAATTCTTAAACTGAGGTGATTACTTATGGCAAACGGTCTGTGTATCTGTGCAACTGAGTGATGACTCGCAGCCTGCTGCAGCCTATTAGAGTGGAAACTTGGAAGACCTGCGGGGAGATAGTGCTTAATATTGCATATACCTTGTACTCCGGTAATCAATCATCATAAACTGACTACCCTGCGTGGGAAACGGATGATGAAAAACACCACTATAACCACAAAGGCGGAATTCGGTCTCAGGTACGCAATATTAACACCTAATTACCTTAGATAAACATGTAACAAAAAGCAAATGCGTTAAAACATAACTTTGCTTATAAAAAACAAACCAAACAAACAAATAAAACTTAATAAAGGAATATAATGCTACACAAGCCCATTTTTGTAATTGAAATATAAACATAGTGAATGCCCAATCGCTAAAAACTAATGTAAGCTTAAACGCGTTTATGGAAATTCAAAAGTTACTTTTTGAATCCTCCACCTTGGAGAGACTTAACCAGGTTGGGATGTGATAAAGACCTGATATAGTGAAATGGTGATTCTGAAGCAAGAACAAAACTAGAAAGCTGGGGGTATGTGTGTTCAGTTTTTTTTTTATAGACTAGTTAAGTGGGCCTGTGGGGGTAAAGAGGGCAGAACTGACCCATACGATGCTGTTATGAGGAAAGGCAGGAAAATAGTAATTGGAGTACTTTTTCTAAACTTCGAGGGCCAACTACAAGCACAAAATGGTCATCTGATCCTAACCAGTCATCTCATATCATGTTTTTGGGTATGTTTTTAGAGTTGAATCAGGGCTAATCTACAGCCGAAGAGACAGAAGCAGTGAACAGTCAGTGTGTACTGCAGCACTACTCAGTAGGAAGCATAGTCTGCATATGTACTGAGAAAAAAATGGCTGCCTCCATGTACATACTGTATATATTTACAGACAATACACCGAAGGTATGTTTTGTAAACATACTCACATGTTTTTTTTGTTTTCACACACACACATCTATCTATCTATCTATCTGTAAAACAAATGAGTATAGTAAAGGACTGGAAACTGCTATGACATGCCTCAGATGTCGGTAAAATGGGTAGAAATGACAGACAGGCTGTGAAATGCCATTACTTTATATATTTTATTTGCTTAATTTTTCTTTTTTTTTTTTACTTTACTTCACATTTTACAACATCTAGCTACCCATATTTTATCCAAAAGCACCCTCAACTAAATTATACCACCGACTGGGATTAGTTCTTGGTGCACTGCACACAACGGAGCAGCACGGTGTCATCCCGTGAGCAGGTGTGTCCTGTCCTCTTGACACCCTCAAGTCACTAACAGACCCATTTTGTTTTTAAATTGTAGATTAATGGGTTGGCTTCGTGCCCCTCACCCCTGGGACGTGTGTTGACATTTTATATTAAGAGATAATGGGGCCGGTTAGGTGGCTTAAGAAGACAAAGATAACAATCTGAAAAAATTGAAATCAATTAATATTAATACCCGGAAAGTACAGCAAGAATGGTAAAGCTGCCTGTATTTTTCCACAGGGGCTGTAAGTTCATTTGTTTCCTCTACAATCACTTGTTCACAAAGCTGTACATTGATGAGGTTAAAGAGATGCTTCAGGCAAGATCCTATTGATTTTAATTACTGGAAATGGCCTACGGGGACCAGGAGCTTTGTGCTGTTTATTTAGCCATCGTTTTGCTGTGGCATTGTCCAAAGAGAGATAGCATCAGTTGCTCTCATTACTCTGACTAAAAGAAAAAAAAAATAAGAGCAACTTCAAAGCCTACAAGCAGAATACGAAAATACGAAATAGACGCAAAAAGCTGCTTTTATCATCCCGAGAACCTCAGGATGAGGATGAGATCTTCCATGCCACTTAGAACAATTCATTTAGAAGAAGGCAACGGAAGAAGCCATTTGATAGGGTGCCCAAATCTTGGCGGCTTAGTGACGCGGGTGATTTCTTGAAAGTGATACAATACGGCTGAGAACGGTCGATAACTTGCTACTGGGAGTTGTAACAAATTATAGTGAATGAAGCATGAATTAAAGGACAGCTCCAGCCAAATAGCTTAATGCAAACCATTTGCAATGCCAGAAGCAGACAGACAGGAAGGTACACAACACAGTGTTCAGGAAGTACACTCCCATATCGCTCAACTGTCACTCACTTGGAATCAAATCCCTCTGTCCCTCTTTTCTCCTCAGTTGTCCTTCTTTTTGGTCTGATGTACAGATATGAAAAGGTTCTATGTAACTACAAAAAGTATTATTCACTAAAACGTACCTAGAAATTATTTAGTTTAAAAAAAAAGCCAGTATAAAGGAAAAGCAATGGTAAAAAAAGATAAATCTGGGTTTAACTAACCATTTTAGGCATATACTGTACATTCTTAATGGTCTGCATAATATATTGCTGGAGATGTTGATGAAGATGTGTCCATTGCCTATATATATAACTGGAGATGTTGAAGAAGATGTGACCATTGCCTATATATAACTGGAGATGTTGAGGAAGATGTGTCCATTGCCTATATATAACTGAAAATGTTGATGAAGATGTGTCCATTGCCTATATATATGATGAAGATGTGTCCATTGCCTACATATAACTGAAAATGTTGAAGAAGACGTGCCCATTGTACGGTATATACTGTATAATTGGAGATGCTGAAGACGGTGTGTCTTTTACCTGTATACAGTCATGTGAAAATAAATCTATGAGGTGAATTTGCTGGGACATTCACTCATGGGACAATTGGCTTGAATGTTTTCCACTTGTGAATAATCTTCCTCACTGCAGAATGATGCTGATGTCTTGCCTCCTTGGCATTGTGTTAACACACACCTGAATGTTCCAGACCAGAAAAATGCTAGAACTACGGCTTTTATAGATGTGATTACACTTGCTGATGATCAGTTAATCATGGGATTTGGATTACCAGCACCTGGCTGCTACTTAGCCTCATAATTCCTATGGAAGCAGTAAGGGTGTACTTTCTTTTTCACACAACTGTATAATTGGGGGTGTGGCAGGGGTGTGTCTATTGTCTAAATACATTGTGCTGAAAGGTGTCCCTCTTTCTCATCTCGGAAAGTTGAGAGGTATGCACTCCTACTGAATTCTGTGAAGCAGTGTGTGATTGTTGATGTAGTAAGTTACCGAGAACTTACAGAGGAAATAAAGTACGTAAACCCAATCATGAAGATCTCATAAAATCTTCATCATGTAACATGATTTTACAAGTCATCTACAATATTTATAAATCTGCAAATCTTTCATTAAAGTAATACCTACTAATCCTGCCATGAAGGTCCTTGTTAAGATCTAAGATCATTGCTGATGTCTTTCCTCCTTGACATTGTGTTAACACTCACCTGAATGCTCCAGACCAACATTCTGGTCATTCTGAATTCTGGCTATTGTGAATTGAGAAAGCTAGTTATATGACTAGCGAAACATCTTCAAGAAAAATACAGCAAGTCCAGATGCCTTGATTTATTTTTTTTACAGATAAACCCTGGCCTGGATGGATGAGAACCTTAACAGGCATATCCTTGTTGAGGCACTTCCTGTGATAGACAACACTCTGTCTGCCACCTGTGCTCCTGTGTTGTAACCCTGTCACACTGGCACTGATGAAGACTACAAGTGGCTGTTTTCACAAGCAGGAATCCGCCCTGAGAAATGCCATGCAGTCCTTGCTGGAGTACAAGTAGACAGAAAATGGCTGCAAATAGCCTGAAGGACATCAACATCACTGAGACATAACAAATAGGGATGCACAGATACTTTTCGAGTACCAGTGCAGATACTTGGCATTTTCACGAGAACTACCAGGGTTGCAGTGGTTGCAGCTGGGACCTGGCTCTGGCTCTCCACCATTGTCCTGAAATCATTTGTCTGTATTGTTTTAGAAAAACTGTCACATGACAATAAACAAAAATGTACCAGTACTCGTACTTGTAAGTACTCGGCAAGTACCAGTACTCGTACTCGCAAAACTGGTATCTGTGCATCCCTTTATTTATATTTATAAAAACAAAATCGTACATTAAAACAGAGATGTACAAATCGAAGGAGCTCCGTGTGCTCCTTACAAATGACAGCTGCCTCCTAATTTTTGAATTTTTCTCTAGTGTAGTCTTGGAGCTCAAAAGTATCGGTACATGTACTCGTACTTGTACCAAGTACTGTACTTGGTATCTGTGCAACCCTAATAACAAAGATTGAAAAAAGTGTAAACAAGTGTTTTATTTGAAAAAAATGGCAATTGTTTATTATATGTTTTAGCAAATTAAATATCATTTATTTAGGGTTTTCATCTACACTTACTTAAGCACAATTGCAGTGTTTTGGGATACATTATTAGTTCACTGATTGATTTCTCCTGTTGCCTTAAAATATTTGTAAATGTAAAAACAATTGTAAAAAGAAGCTTTCTACTTCATGCCCCTCCCAGTCCCATGGGTAACCATTGCACTCTATTTGTAAGGTAAATGCCCAGGGTGCTCATCCACAAAAATATCCATACAAATCCAAAGTAGGTCTAGTGGCAAACATAGGTCTTGCAGCAGAGACAAGTTAAAGACTGTAAATAGGTCCTTGATGTGTGTTATGCAGGCTTGTGCTTTTTTTTTTTTTCCATAGTCAATGCTACCCCACCAAGTGTAAAAGAAGATCTCCAGGCAAAAATGTTCTTACCCTTGCAGTGGGGCTATATATAGTTATATATGGGCAGATTGATGGGCATCAACTAGAGGTGCACCGAAATGCAAATTTCGAAACCGAAACAAAACCGAAATAAAAAAAATGTCAGACCAAAACCGAAAATGTTTTTATTTAACTTTTTCAATTTTTAAAAAATATTATATTTTTATTAACTTTTTATTTTTTTTATATTTATTTTGATGAAATATTTTTTATTTTTTACTTTACTTTTAGGGGCTTCGGGGAAATATCAGGGGTCTAAACAGACCCCTGATATTTCCCTTTTAAAATAGAAAAAGAGATTGGGAACACAGAGTCCTCTATCTCTTTTTCTGCAGCTCTTGTTATAAATGAACAGGAATCCTCTATGAGTGTTTCTGTTTATTGATAACATGAGAACAGAGTATGTTTACTGTAACTACAACTATGAATGAACAGGAGGTGATGTAGATCACTTCCCATTCATTTATAATTGAGGATATAGTAACAATACTCTGTCCTCATGTTATGTACCAGTGTTTGTACCACTCTCCTCCCTGACACGCTGTCACAGGAGGCTGAGCGAGCGGAGCGGGAGGAGAGCTAAGCCTCCTGTGACAGCGCGGGCTGTCCCAGCCCATACTGCTCTCCTCTGATCTGTGACAGGCTGAGCGGTGTGGGAGGAGAGATGCTGGTCGCTCACAGCGCTCTCATTCCACAGTGCTCGGCCACCTGCCACAGTTTCTCT
>NW_017306440.1:1039017-1045551 GCF_000935625.1 Nanorana parkeri | reverse complement strand
GGAGGGGGGGGGAGAGAGAGAGAATACACGGATGCACAGCTGTATCAGCCACAAAATGGCACTTTCGGCATTATGCCAAAAGTGCCATTTTCGGACGATATGTTTCGGCGGCTGATATATCGGTGCATTCCTAGCATCAACAATTACTTCTCTAAGCTCATTGCTGATGTCTTGCCTCCGTGGCATTGTGTTAACACACCTGAATGCTCCAGAACAGCAAACTGCTAAAACTTTGGCTTTTCTAGAGGTGGTGACACTTGCTGATGATCAGTTAATCAAGGGCATTTGATGAGCAGCACCTGGCTGTTACTTAGCCTCTTTATTCCTCAGCTACCCTGCACTGCATGGGTTAAGTGCTCATTTTTGTCTAGGTGCTTAAAAGGTTAAACTAACCCGATCCTCTGAGCGGCTTGCTCTTAGATTGGTCCCTGGAGCCCCTCTGCTCCAGTGGTATAAGGATCCTTGAGTCATCATGTTCTATACACAGTGTACCGACATCAGGACACCAAGGGACGCATCTTAGCTGCATAGCTGCAAGGCAGGGGGAGACAGGCTTCATGGACCGGAGAAGCAGCCAGCCGGCTCTTCAGTTCGGGTGAGTGTAACTTTTTCTTTTTTTAGCACCTAGACAAAAAGAAGCACTTAACCCTTGGGTAGCCCCACTGCAAGGGTTAAGAAAATGAGTTCTGCTTTAAGCTCTCGGTGCTGTGGAGTGACAACAGTCATCCACTTTACTGTATCTATGAAGGAGCAGTGTTGTCACCCTAGTCTTCTCTTCTGATTTGGACTCCAATGCCTCATGCTCTCCATATGTCCATAACACAGGTGGGAGTTGTACTGTAGTTTAAAGAAGAGAACTAGGAAGGCTGATGACAGTTTGAGATTTCCGCTCAGTGCACAGGAAGCTAAAAAGAACACTGGATCTCTGACAGGATCGGCAAGTATTTTCTGAACTTCAGAACATGTACCTAGCATTAAAAAAAAGGCAGCCACCACATCTTAGGACTGGTAAGGTGCAATATATTAACATTTTGTTCCTGGGATTAGATATACTTATAGGACTGTTTCTTAATTAAAAAAATGTACAGCTCTGTTTAATCATATTTTCACTGTATATTGGGACATGTCAGGAATGAATTCACGGGCTTGTAAATGTGGTCCACACTAATGTAAAAACTGAATAGTTACCAATTGACAGTGTTCAGTATCTGAAGACAGAAGAGGGCAGTGTGCAAATGTATCAGATATTTTTTACATGTATTTATATGTACTTTATATATGTAGCTGATTATAATATGCAACAATACGACATTATCACTGAGGTTCTGTAAGTGTTTCGGGTGGATCAATAATTACCTGAGCTCACATTTTCAAAGCTACTAGACTCAAAGCAAGGGGGGTATGACAGCTAATGTCTTCCAGGGCAGGCTTCCAGGGACTTACAGCCTCAGCTGCCGAGCTCCAGGAGCCCCATGCCTCAATTATTGTGTACATTCTATCACTTTCAGCACCTTGGACAGCCGCTGCCAATATATAACGCTGAAACCAGCCACCAGGACTTCAAATGAGGTTTGAATTATGTCATAAGTATTGAATCTGCTGGCGATAGTGAACAGTACAGTTCAGATAAATCAACAGTGACAGCTCCCCCAAGAAGCATAGTTGAGTTTCTGACTTAAAGCTAAATGAATACTGATTTATTTCAGTCTCTCGCTCAAGCTGAGCTATGGCATGTTGGCCCTCTCGGTTTCATATTTTGCTGTTCCGGTAATTTTAATCATCATGTCCTTCGATCCCAGTGAATGTGTTTACTATCACCAGGGATATGACCTTTGTAAGGAATATGGTGGCTCATTTTTTAAAGTCTAGGAGTGTTCTGTAGTCAGTATATGACTTTATCTCGACGAAACAAATCCTGGTTTTGCTGTTTGTCATGTTTTAAACTGCAGGATGAAAGGCCTTTGTTCTGCAGAGCGTACAATCTATTTAGCGGGATGTTTGGAAAAACAAAAATCAGAAGTAGAGAAGACTAGGGTTCTGGTGGCATATATTGAAAACTTTCACTAAGTAACACTACTAAATTAAAGCTTTAGGCCCTTGGCACACTTAGAGGATGGTTTATAAAGCCTCTACCCAACTATACATTGGGCAAATGCCTTTTGCATGACCCACCTGTCACTAGATGAAGCCAAGGAGCATAGGAAATTTGCACACCATCCCCCGCTACCAGAAGGAGCTGAGGAGCATAAGAAATTTGCACAGAATGCCCGCCACCAGATGGAGCTGAGGAGCATAGGAAATTCACGCGCGATGCCCACCACTGGATGGAGCTGGGGAGCATAGGAAATTTGCACGGCATTCCAGCCACTAGATGAAGTCGAACAGTATGGGAAGTTCACACAGCATGCCCACCAACAGGTGGAGTCGAGCAGCATAGAAAATTTGCATGGCATGCCCACCAATAGATGGACCAAGCACCATGGGAGATTCGCGTGGCATGCCTGCCACTAGAATGGAGCCGGGGGGGAGCATAGGAAACCATGCCTGCCACTAGATGGCTGGATTTATTGATGAGAATGCCCTGCGAACAGCATTCGGATATCATAATGCCAGGAAGAAGTTTTATAAATTATCCCTTTTGTTATCCTGTAGCTGGCAAGCAACTTGCCGCAACAGGTTTGCTCAGAAGTGGAAAAATAATATCACCCGATTCCATGCATTGCTCCTTTGTTGGCTGCATGAGTATGACGTCGCTCCCTTGCTGATGGAAATGTGCAGATTGCCACTTGCCAATGATGGAGCAATGCCTTGCACATCTGGCCTACAAGGGAGCAACACATGTAAACAGGTGAGTATTTATCTGCCTTGTATAGCTAAATTCATTGCAATCTTTATAACTGATCACTGGAGGATTTTTTTTCCAGTCAAATTAGGGCCATACCACACTGACGAAATTAAAAAGGAAGAGGTGACACTGAGATATTAAGATATTTGTGTCCAGTTAGCGTTATAACAAGAACAAGAATCACCAGCTTAAACTACAAGACAATGTAGTACTTTTGACATATGAGGAAAAATAGGAAACAGTATGGCACTCTGAGTATTCAATTAGTAAAAAATGGACTAAAAATAATTTGTGGCTGTTTGGGAAGGCCCATCAAAGGGCATCAAGTTTACTCAGTGATCCCTGTAGTTTCTAGGTGTAGTGCCAAAAGAAACATAAACTCTCTCAATTAAACCTATGGAAGTTCTTGGATGAGAGTGTTTTACCATGTTCCAAAAAACGTTTTTGTATGAATAGGTTTGTGTCATGTAGCATTCAGTTTGGCTAAAAGCATTATTTTAAATAAGTGTAATTTGAGGTCTATTATGGTGGGCAGTTGGGGCAGATGCCATTTGGCCAAATTACATTATTTATTCCTTAGAAGGCATTTCTGTTGCCATCTATTCAGAGCTGGGGGGCGTTGGCCTCCTGAAATGTCTACATTAAAGAAAAGACCAATCAGCGGATGTGAAGGTCTCATGATACCATCAATTCTGTGCACAAAAGATAAGGAAGATTCCCAAAAGGTTTTTTTTTTATGTTAGGCTAAGATAGGCTAAGATAAGGCTAAGATAGGCTAAGGCTAAGATAGTCTAAGATGTAGGTGAGTTAAATTGGGTTGGTGTGCACTACATTTTTTATATGAGAGTAGCCAGCCTGGGGGGGGGGGTGATTTTAGTAGGATATTAAAAGACAATTATGCCCTATGTATTATCGTGAGCTAGACTTCCCTTCATGATTCCCCCGCTATTGCTTTCCTCAAATGCATTCAGCCAGTGCTAATACCCTTAAGTGCTTTTAATAAGGATTGTTAGGTTAGGGAAGACCATTTTTTGATGGTCGTCAGAAGGGGAGGGGGCACAGGGTTGGCAGTTTTTACCAATTGTGAGAACTTGCTTTAAATAGTAAAGCATTATGGACCCTTCCTCTCACTTAAATCTTCTTTTAAGGCTTCCTTGACCAATTTTATTGGCACAAAACTCAAAAGTCCACACAAGTTTCCCTCGCATAGGATTTTTCAGCAAAACATGCAGGCAAACTTGCAAAATAAACAAATAATCAGTCTCTTGACTTCCACTTTCAGCATCTGGCTGTTTTGACCTGAGTCCTCTGGGCCTTGTCTGTTTTTCTCTCAGACTAGTCCTTGTTGGTTATATGTTTAGAAGAAGCACTGATATCTTGAGGAATGCAGAATTAAGTTTTACTTGCATAGAAGAACATTACATGTAGGTATGCAGCATTGTGAAGAAAACATAGAAAAATCAAAACTTCCTGTATATCATAGATAAGCATGCAAATACAGACTAACATTGCACTACAGCGCCATCTACAACTCACAAGACACATTACAGTCAGCAGTACATTCAGTATATGCTGTTGCATTTCCAACAGTCCTTACCACACAGGTTCTTCTTTCAGTCACACAGGCTTTCCCCAACAACTTAAAACACAGGATGGTTCCAGGGTTGAGCCCTCCTGACTCCTGGGCAGAGACCTCCTCTGTCTCCCAGCTGGAGCAATTCCCTTAGCCGACTGAGAGATCTTTTGGGGCAAGCCTAACAAGCCAGTTTGCTTCGGCTAGTCTTGTTACATCAAACACTCCAGCCCTCTCTGCACTTTGCGCTAGAGGAATAACTTCAGTATAAAGCCTGAATCTGGGACATACATATCTATCAGTCTGGATACTTTTGATATATCCAGTAGAGTGATTTTCTCTTGGTGCGTTCAGCCAAAGTGAGGGATAGTGGTTTGGGGAACAGAGGTTTAGTATTTGGGGCCAAATGTACTTTAAATTATGTCAGGGCAGCTCATATTGTTGTTGTAAATTGTAAAAGGCGGAAAGGTTACCTTGTGAATCCAGTAGGTTCTGGATGTTGAATATGCCTCTCACTGTCCATGTTCTAAGAAAAGATGAATCTGTGTATTGTGGAAAGGTTGGGGTAGAGGTCAGTAGCTGCAGGAGGATATATCCCAGGGGAGTGTAGAGCTTTCCTAACTTCTCAGCAAATGACAATAGTGTATTTTAAGAGTATTTTGTTCTGTATGTTTGAGAAGTAGAGAAAGTGTTGTGTGTAAAACCCCTTGCAAAGTCCATGGAGACAACATTTGACTATCGAGGTCAACTTTAGCATAAAAGGGATGTCACCTTTCCATTAGACATGTGCGATTCGTTTCGTTACGAATCGAAATTCGTACGAATTTTCCTGAAATTCGTAAATTCGGAAGCATCCGAAATCCGAATGGCAGTTTCCGAATTATATCCGAAATACGAAATTCCGTTGACGTATTTTCGTTCCATTACGAACATTCGTTATATTGAAGGTAAAAAGCAAAGTACATTTATATTGGAGTTGATGGTAGTTTTTTTTAAAGTCCGAAATACGGAATTCGGAATACGGAATCCGTTAACGGAATTCGTATTTCGTTTTGGTTGACCAATCAGAGGTTCTCTTCTGCTGCTGAGAGTTGCATTACAAATACAGGCAGGAAATACGAAATTCCGTTGACGTATTTTCGTTCCATTACGAACATTCGTTATATTGAAGGTAAAAAGCAAAGTACATTTATATTGGAGTTGATGGTAGTTTTTTTTAAAGTCCGAAATACGGAATTCGGAATACGGAATCCGTTAACGGAATTCGTATTTCGTTTTGGTTGACCAATCAGAGGTTCTCTTCTGCTGCTGAGAGTTGCATTACAAATACAGGCAGGAAATACGAAATTCCGTTGACGTATTTTCGTTCCATTACGAACATTCGTTATATTGAAGGTAAAAAGCAAAGTACATTTATATTGGAGTTGATGGTAGTTTTTTTTAAAGTCCGAAATACGGAATTCGGAATACGGAATCCGTTAACGGAATTCGTATTTCGGATATAATTCGGAAACTGCCATTCGGATTTCGGATGCTTCCGAATTTACGAATTTCAGGAAAATTCGTACGAATTTTCCTGAAATTCCGAATTTCCGAGCATCCGAAATCCGAATGGCAGTTTCCGAATTATATCCGAAATACGAATTCCGTTAACGGATTCCGTATTCCGAATTCCGTATTTCGGACTTTAAAAAAAACTACCATCAACTCCAATATAAATGTACTTTGCTTTTTACCTTCAATATAAAACGAATGTTCATAAAGTTACAAAAATATACCCGCCACTAACGAAAATTCGTATTTCGTACGAATCCGAATTGAGTTCAGTTACAAATTACGAAATAACAGATATTCCGAAACGAAATGAAACAGAACACATTTTTTGACGGCGCACAAGTCTACTTTCCATTCCCTAACTTGTCCAAAGATGCTGGCTAAATTATAGAGTCTGACATTAGGTAAGTTAACACTCAGACTTTGCCTGGATGTCTGCAGATATTTCAGGGCTAGTGTAGGTTTTCTTCCCTTTCCATATAAATGGCTTTATGGTGGAATAATAAGTCTGACTTGTTTTATGGGTTACTGTAATCTGAACTTTGTTCCCTGCATGCATTGC
>NW_017306440.1:1022765-1037488 GCF_000935625.1 Nanorana parkeri | reverse complement strand
TATATATATATATACATACAGTATATACACTATATTGCCAAAAGTATTGGGGCGGGACACCCCTTCAAATCATTGGATTCAGGTGTTCCGTGAAACTTCCTTGCTACTTTGTTATAGTGGTATTATAACAAAGTGGAAGCAACTTGGAACAACAGCAACTCAGAAGTGGTAGGCCACGTAAAATGACAGAGCGGAGTTAGCGCATGCTTAAGCGCACAGTGTGCAGAAGTTGCCAACTGTCTGCAGGGTCAATAGCTACAGACCTCCAAACTTCGTTTGGCCTTCAGATTGGCACAACAACAGTGCGTAGTGAGCTTCATGGAATGAGTTTCCATGGCCGAGCAGCTACATCCAAGCCTTACATCACCAAGTGCAGGTGTTCCAAAGCGTCGGATGCAGTGGTGTAAAGCACGCCGCCACTGGACTCTAGAGAAGTGGAGACATGTTCTCTGGAGTGACGAATCACGCTTCTCTGTTTGTCAATACGATGGACGTGTCTGGGTTTGGCAGTTGCCAGGAGAACAGTACTAGCCTGACTGCATTGTGCCAAGTGTAAAGTTTGGCGGAGGGGGGATTATGGTGTGGGGTTGTTTTTCAGGGGTTGGGCTTGGCCCCTTGGTTCTAGTGAAGGGAACTCTTAAGGCATCAGCATACCGAGACAGTTTGGACAATTTCATGCTCCCAACTTTGTGGGAACAGTTTGGGGATGGCTCCTTCCTGTTCCAACATGACTGCACACCAGTGCACAAAGCAAGGTCCATAAAGACATGGATGAGCATGTTTGGGGTGGAGGAACTTGACAGGCCTGCACAGAGTCCTGACCTCAACCCGATAGAACACCCTTGGGATAAATTATAGCGGAGACTGCGAGCCCGGCCTTCTCGTCCAACATGAGTACCTGACCTCACAAATGCGCTTCTGGAAGAATGGTCAAACATTCCCATAGACACACTTCTAAACCTTGTGGACAGACTTCCCAGAAGAGTTGAAGCTGTTATAGCGGAAAAGGGCGGGCCAACTCAATATTGAACCCTACGGACTAAGACTGAGATGCCATTAAAGTTCATTTGCGTGTAAAGGCAGACGTCCCAATACTTTTGCGCAATAGTGTATATGTTCGACTTATATCAATAGGATCACTGGGTCTACAGGGTGCTGGGAGACCTTTATGGCCTGCATGCCAATTGGCTCACTAGAACTATGGCTGTTACTGCAAAGGAAAGGAGAGCAACAAGGAAGTACCAGCTGTGCTATCTCCATCCTCAGGTATCTCCCTCTTGTTCAAAGAGATAAGTCTACTGGCTGTGCTGGGAATAGAGGGAGGTGAGGAGAGGTAATCTATGCATTTAAATGTTCTACAGTATTAGACTGCTTACAATGTGGTCCTTTGCAGAATACTTATAAACAATCATATTAACCCCTGCCCAGTGGAGCCTACAATACAATGCTTCTACCCCATTCATACATTTACAAACATGCTCCATAGAGACAAGTACAAATAGAAGCCAATTAAACAGAACTGCTTTAGCTCATTATTCATTAATTTGGTTTTCACAGTGTCATATATGGTGCACTGCAAGGTTTAAGGTACCTCCATGGGGGAGTAATTTCCCTTTACCCTTTTCACTTCCTGAGCCCCATATGTGTCAACCCCATACAATCTAAATTCATTACCTGCTGTATTTCATGGCTGTTAACCTTTTCACTTAAAGATTTTTCCAAAGATAACTTTAAATTGGAAACAAAAGACAAGAAAAATAGTTAAATGAATAGATCTAAAAATAAGTATAACAGAAAAAAAATGGTAAAATACATCAGTGTGGTTAAATATTCAGAAATGTGTCTGTTTATCTATCTTCGGAGACAAAATATATTGGTTTCCATTCTAGAGCGATAGCATGTCTGACTCCATGAAATTGACCTGCTTAACATTTTTCAGTTCAGGCTAAACTATATGATCATGACCGGTGACATCTGTTAGCAATGGTAATTGCTTAGCACAGGAAAGGAGAGAAAAGCCACCAGCCGGAGTGGCATGGCAAGCAAAACAATCAAGATGTTGGACAAGCATGGAGGACAGGTAGACAGTTCCAGTGTCTGAGCCAGACAAAACAATGCAGATTTGCTATGAGGACTCTATCTCACCACTTTGTCTTGATAATCCCTTACTGGGTCTTACTTACAGCCATGTCTAACAGGCAGAAAACCGGTGTGGAGTGGAGCTGTTCTGCGATCCTTGTCACCTGTCCACCCCATCTCCTCCGAAAGCTAAATGACGTTACCATATAGTTAGGAGAGTTAATAGCAATTTCATGGGAGCTTAAAGGATGGAGATTGCAGAACTGGCTTGGGAAGATTGGTACAACTGAGCCAAGATGAGACAATTTATTTATATATTTGTTAGAGATGGAGAATATTCCAGGAGGCTTTCTCTTAGGGCGTGTGATTGTGTGTGCACATGGAATGAGAAAAAAACTTCACAGCTAGGCAATGGCCATTGAAGCTGAAACATTATATTTTTGATTGGAGTAATGCTTTAAAGGCATTCTTCTTTTTGGCTGATCCTTCTGACTTCCTTCTAGAAATTCTAGTTTCCTTGCTGCGGCGCTGAGCCAATGGCTATAGTTTTTGAAACATTGACCTGGACAAACATAAAACACTCAATTTATCAGACTCACCTGTCATTCATTACTTTAGAACATCATCTGTGGGACTCATTTATAAAGGACAGTGATGTGCTTTACAAATGTGGTCTGAGTTCTATTGGCTTCAGGATTCTAAAGTTGAACAATGAAAGTGAAATGTCAATTAAAAAAAAAGACAGGAAGGTAGGAAGAGATCCCAGTCATGTGACCTGTCAAGGTTACATGATTGGCTATCTTCATTCAATAATGGCTATCTCTTCACTTAATGGAATTTCATGGGGCTCCACCAGTCAGACACCTCAATTTTATAAATAGCATGGACTGCAGTTTGTGTAAAGCATCGTATAACAGAGAGACAACAGTGATATCCAATCTATTTTAAATTAGCCCCTATATAGCTGATGACTACATTTCTTGTTGCTCATGGCACTCTGGCTTTGAGAGCTGACTAATTGTTATCGCACCTTGAGAGTTTCCCAGTAGAACTCTTCACATACCTTCTACTAGTTTACCTGTCTACGGCTAAGCAGGCAATAAGCGATAGGCAATAAGCTTTATGGCAGGGAAGATGGATGAATAGTTGATAAAACTGACCCTGTCAAATAATTCAACCAAACACATACCTGTAAAGTACAAACAGAATACTTAACAACTCTGGTTCCTTCTGCTGACCTCCATGTCATTACTGTCTTGTGCAGTGACATGGAGGTCATCAGTAGTAATGAACCAAATGTGCCTGCACTTGATTTGTTTTGATGAACCCAGCCAGAAGTCTGGGTTAGTTGAACATCCAAGTGAACCAAACCAAGGGATGCCTGTGACCTAGCAACCAATAATGCTGTGCAAACTGGTTTTGCTAGGACACAGAGGTTTGGCAGGCAGGCAAACTGGCCAAATTGTTCACCCATTTGAGAAACTTCAAACAGCCTGAGTTGGGTTGAACTTATGTTCGACCCAAACCAGAAGATCGTCCCTAGTCAGCATTAGTGATGAGCCGAACACCCCCCGTGTTCTGTTCTAATTCAAACTTTCGAACATGGAAAAAGTTAATAAAAAAAAAAAAGACAACTGCAGTCCTGTCCGCTCGTGACGAACACCCACCACATAATGGCCTTTTGACAGATGCCGGCAAAACATAAACAATTAGGCGGAGCTAGTGGTGACAGCTAGCTTCGCCCAAATGTGTACAGTTTTACTTCATCTGACAGGTAAGCCATGATTGGACAAAGTCATCATCATGACTTTGCCCAATCCTGGCTCTTACAGAGTACTGAGACCTGATTGGGCAAAGTCTTGCACCTGACCTGTGGTCAGATGCAAGCCTTTAGCCAAGTAGGGCTTCGCAAGGCGCATTGCCTTGTGGGGCGTTCAGTGGTCGAACAGACCATCGAACGGCCTTATAGTTCGTGTGTTCGGCGAACATCCAACAAAAAAATTGCGCTCGACTCGAACATCCAGCCCATCCCTAGTCAGCATGAGAAAACAGCCAGAGCTGTGAGGGACCACCAGGAAGTGTCAGTGGACTTCAGGAGATAATTTCTTCGCAATGGAGCAGCGTTCAAAGGCATCTGGGGCAGGAGAGGTTCTGTATATACACTTTTTTTTTCTTTTACAAGTAAGTGCTTGGTTGAGATGTTTCAATTATGTGGCACGGTTGCTTAAAGGATAAATGTAACTAGCGAAATGACCTAATATTGTGTTGCAATCAGCCAACTGCAGTCCCTTCTACAAGAGTATTTATAG
Organism: Nanorana parkeri; assembly: GCF_000935625.1. Lineage (NCBI taxonomy): Eukaryota > Metazoa > Chordata > Amphibia > Anura > Dicroglossidae > Nanorana > Nanorana parkeri. The sequence continues at coordinate 1,033,100 of NW_017306440.1, read as the reverse complement.
CAATTAACTTATGTCTTGGGCTTAGTGATGGAGCGCGGCTGTCACTGACAGCTGGCAGTTCCAGAGCAAACACCGGCCTTACCACACAGCTTAAACTAAGCCTGTTTTAAAATGGCCTCTACCAGAGAACTACTGCAGACCAAAATGTAGCTCACTCCTGAAGTGGTTTAATGTATACTGATAATGCTTAAATAACGATGGGACAAACATAACATTATGTTTGTAAAACGTAAAAGAGTGTTGTGAAAAACTTAAAGAAAGAAAAAAACAGTTGCTAAGAAAAAGCCAATAAAATAAACCCCCCAAATCCGAACCTGAGTTCCTCCAAACAAGGAAGTGCCGTGGGTACTTCTGCCGAGTCAGTTGTGGGCCGGCATTCCTCAACCAGCGGCTGCATGCAAAAAAGGGCTGCATGCTTGTGCTGAAGTCATCCACCTTATTTGGCCACATAGTCATATTAGTTAAATATAATTTACCAAGTATAGCCATGTAGCCATGTAAGCTCAATTACATCACTACATACCACTTCTTTGCTTACGTCAAGCTGCGGACAGGGAATTTCCCATCAGCAGCTAATTGGGGGCAAAGAATGACCCTCCTTCTGTGTTTGGGAAGAGCTCCTTCCAGGTTCACAATAGTTCAGGTTCAGGCGGTTTCGAACCTGAGCTCATTCTAAATCTAAACCCTAACATGTGCCAGGCACTTAGCATTTTCAGAGGAAGATTAGCTATGGTAGCCTCAGAATTCTCTCAGTATGGGTGTCTCACTTTCTCTGTCCATTGTTGCCTCTCCAGGCACCCCTCTGCCACACCTCGAGGAACCCTCACCCATTGCTGGCAACACAGTTGTGCCAACCATTCCAACCATGCCAACCATGAAACAAAGAAAGATGCCAATAAATAATTACTCTACGTGTCATAATGGAAATGTAATTGGTTGCAATCGATCATGGGTATGGGTGAGGTTTGAATTTGCCCCGACCATGGATTTGTGGCAAATCATGTTCTTTTGAAACTTGCAGTACTGGCAAATTAATGTGTAAATTTGCAAGGCCAATTTCAACCAGAATGCACTGCATGACCTTTGAACCCAGCCAGTAGGCCTAGAAGGGCCAACAAGGGGGCTTTTGGATAAGCCAGCCCATTCACTATAAAAGGTGTACAGAGAAGTTTTGTATCAGTATCCTGTTTCAAAAGACATTTTATGCGATGACATACCTTCCTAGATTCCAGTCTGTACGGACAGTAGGGACACTGATTTAACAGAATCCACAGACAACTTAACTCTGCACATTAGCAGGCACATTAGTTACATTCAATGTAGCTGTTCTTGTAAATATGTTTACAGTCTTGTGAAGTGTAAGAAGACAATTATTTTCCTAAGCTCTGTCTCTTAGATGACCAATAAAATACTTGTTTTCACTTTTCACCCTTAGTTACATCTGAGTCGTGCTGATTTCATGCAGTCTCTTTGCAGCCCCTTCTTGTGTACATGCACTCCAAAAATGGCTGTATGCTATTTCTCAGGATGGCTTTACTGAAGGTGATAACCTAATAGGCTCAACTCACAAAGCTAACACAAAAGGATAAGAATCCTTTGTTTCACAAAAGTAACAAATATTTTTAGTTGAGTCCAATGAAATTTGAAAATTACAGCCACATGGCTAAAAATAGAATGCTGGTGTTGAAGCTTTGGGAATTTAGTCCCCTTACACATCTAGGCATTTTTGTAGCTGAAAGGGCTAAGCTCAGGTGTGCACAGGGGCCATAGATAACTATGAGATTCATTGTGTTGAGTGTAGCTTTGAGCTACAAAGCGCCTAGGTGCGAATGGCCCCTAAGCCTAATGCATGTTGAACCCATTATCTGCATTAGAAACCCATTTGGCAGGATGACAACCTGGGAAAACAACTGAGAGACAGGGACAGAGCATTGTCACCGTATAGCGGGAAGGGACTTAACAAGGTCCTTCATGGCAAGATCACCAGGTATAATTTTAATGACCTACAGCTTTAAAAACATTGAAGAAAGTGTTTGAAACGACATAAACATGTGAAAGCTCCTATGAGATTTTAGTGATTGGGTTTAGCTATACTTTAATCTACGGGCTGAAGATGTCTTTCAGCCTTGGCTACATCAGAATTATGGATCCCGTGTACAGATAAAACCTCTTGATGCTTCTAAGTACATCTGCAGCAAACATGTCTTGTGTTTGTTATATAATTATACTCCATCAAGCTGTAAAAAAGAATGGTATTTTTTAACCAAATGGTCTGCAAATAACACCAAGACAAATGTTCGCAGATCAAATGCATCCAACATTTTGCACTATGAAAGAAATGAGACGCTCCCTTATCAGTATTTTATTTCCACTTGTGTGTCTTTAATTTCCAGCTCCTCATCCCGTTTTACAATTGCACTGTAAATTCTCATTCCATGCACAATTACTTTTTTTTTTTATAACCGCCAGCCCCGAGGATGTTTGCTGACTCTTTATGGTTGTTTTCGTAGGTACGTTCAGCTGTGGGAATGAAATGTGGGCCACATCTAAATGACACAATTGGTTGTTTGTTAGCTCCATGGCCTCAGATTACAATATCAAAGTCATTCTTTAGGCCCATTAAATAACAAAATGATCAAGGAAATCTTGTCCTGCGAATGTTCTTCTTGACGGATACTCTAGAGAATGATACTGTGAGAGTTCCCAGATTGTTTGGTTTACTGGAGCTTACTTTTTACATTAAATTAATTAATAGCTTGGTATACTATTAAAAAGGTCATGATTCGATAACATGACATGTAAACACTGTAATCTACACACATTAAGAAGTCAATGCTGTGCATCACAGTATTTTACTTGGGGACCTTTGGGTTCTTTGTATCTATAGCCAAAATGTATTTTTTAGTTTTGATTAGAACCTGTCAGGTTATTTTTGCATTCTGTGTCCCATTGGAGAGATTTACCTTTATTTTCTGGCCCAGAGACACAACAGAAATAGGGTTAAGGTTAAAAGTTGCCTTAACCTTGGGTTTGAGGTGAATCCACTGCATTTGCAGGGTTTGTGAATCTGGAACTTCTGCCCAATGAATTTGTAGTTTTACTGCCAGAAATTAGCAACAGCCTATAATGCAGTCCATAGTCTCTACCCATTGCTTTCTGTGTCCCACTGGGGAGATTTCCATTTAATTCCTGGCCCAGAGAAACAACAGAAATAGGGATGAAGTTAGAACTCGCCTTCACCATGGGTTTGAGGTGAATCCACTGGATTTGCAAGGTTTGTGAATCAGGAACTTTTGGCCAATAAGTTTGTAGTTTCACTGCCAAAAATTTGCAACAGCCTATAATGCAATACATGGCCTTTACCCCTTGTCAGCTGAGCTACAAGAGCCAAAAATCGGAAAAGGGGGGTGGGTGCTCATAGCAGCCATATTATCAGTGTGCGCTGAATCTGTTAGGAATAGCTGGACATTTTGGGTAGGGGGAGTGTAGGGAGAGATACTGTGCTATACTGCAGCATACATATCATTTGGTACACCCCCTCAGTGTTCCCAGTCCTACAGACCCAACAGTTCCCCAGTCCTTCTTATGACTTATTTTCTGTATCAGCAACAAGTGCACTTGCTTGCTAGCTATTGCTTACCTCCCTTTCCAGCCTTTTTTCCTACATTATTTTATTTACTACTAGGCTTAAACGCTATTTAAAACATTTTATTTTGTGTAGCTAGGGCCCTTTTTTGTAAAAACATTTTACTCCAATTTTGTTGAGAGAAAAAAAATCCCCTCTGGGTAATCTATGTACATTGCGAGGATTTTAACAAACTTTGCTACTGTTTCCTACCTTTTTCTGTTCTGAGCAAATAGCAGTTTGTTCACCATGTCCATTCCAGACAGATTCCAGAATGGGTGGGTCAGCCTCTACTATAGTCACTTAAGCAAATCTCACTTTTCTGATGCGTAAAACTACAATGTTTGCATCCTTTTAGTACATAAGCCTTAGGAAGTATCTCACCCAAAATTAATTTCCTATTGCAGGAGATGCCTAAAACAGCAATCCAATCACATAAGCAGAAAATAACACTTCTAGAGGCATTCTGTACACCAATAGTGTACAGAATGTCTCCAGTTAAACATTTATTGTGGAGAATGCAGGTGGATGCCTCTGAGAGCATATGTGCAGTTTTATGTTGGCAGTGGTGTTTCCAGGGTATGGTACATATGACATATGGCCTGGGTTGCAGTTGAAGGGGAGCACCGATCTATGTGTCAGGGAAAGTTCACCGACCCATGGTGACAGCTAATTTTTTTTCCGATTTACCACCCGTCCCATGCACATCCCCCTGCCTGGCTCTTATCAACCAGTGACGCTCTAGTCTAGTGTCCCGTCCAGCTCCTTGCACCCAGTGATGTCAATGGTTGCCAGGAGCTGGGCGGAACACTGGTTAGTGCATCCCAGGTTGCTAAGATTAGGGTGAGGATATGTGTAAGGGCCATACACATCTCCCGGTCTGGCTCTTGACAACCAGAGTGGGCAGGGAGATGTGTATGTGGGTGGAATGCCTGCCAGAGCATCCCAGGTGGCCCTTACACACCTCCACAACCAAATCTTAGCAACCTGGGATGCTTTGGCCAGTGTCCCGTCCAGCTTCTAGTAACAGAGGCACAATAAGTTGTAGAGTGGACCTTTAATCCAAACTTACTGCTTATACTTATCATTCAAGTATAGGTAGGATGTAACTTCCTCCCATGTGACAGTGCTGATGCTTGGTAATTGGCCTTAGAGGCAGCCAGTGGCACGAAGAGAGTCCTCAGCCCTTCATAAACTTTGACTAGAATTGGCTTACAGGGTTATTCACAAAAGGGTGAAGGGTTTGGAGAAGGCAGGAGAAGTGAACAATCTAGGACAACATAGCTGAACTGGAAAGTGAGCTGAATTGGAGAATTTTTCCAAATCAGCTATGTTGTCCTAGATTGTTCACTTCTCCTGCCTTCTCCAAACTCTTCAACCTTTTGTGAATAACCCTGTCAGTGTTTTCCCATGGCTTCTGCTCTTTGTACCTGTCACCGAAGCAAGGGAAAAGCAAAGAGAACATAGAAGTGTCTTGCCCTGCTGTGCCTGTGTGTTTGTGAATAGTCTATGAACCACTGCACTCCAGACCAGAATCCCATATGTAAGTGAATGGGTGCTGGTATGACCTGCAGATAGTACTGCGTAAGTCCAGATACTGAAAAGCAGTCTCCAGCACTCCAAGGTCCAATGTGTTGAATGCCTTTAATGAAGTCGCCAAACAATCATGGTGACATAAGTGACACACAGCGTTTCAGAACCGTTAGAGGTTCCTTCATCAGGCAAACACTGTCGCAGCTAACATAGTGATCGTATGTTTGGAAACCACTCTGATTGGCTCCCGACTCTCAGTGGGGACTGGCACGGTCAGTGGTAGCCAGGACTGAATGCCACCAAACAGGCAAAAAATCTGCTGGTGGCTTTTATAGGGAGGATTTTTCAAAAGGGAGTTCCAAAATAGGCTAAAACCTTAATCACTGGAAGAACCATGAACAACATCTACCCCCTCACCAAATGCCATGCAATTCTTCTTCATGCAATTTGGTGTATGACCCAAGTACAAGTATAACACTTACACACAAAAAAATGAGGTCTGTCACCAAATAGTCAAAACTCATTTTCCAAATAAAAAATTGCATTTGGTGGACTCACCATGTCCTTGCTCCAGTTTACAAAATAAGCTTAAATCTTCTAGTTCTCCCTTTTAGATTTTGATCAGACAAGAGGATGACTTCTTGTCGTTCCTTTCCATTCACAAGTTTACAATCTATATCTCATCTTAAAGCACTTGACCTTAAACATTGCTATAACCTAACCCTATTAAATCAATGTTCCCTATCATAAACCTCACAGGGTTATGTTAGTCCCTTCAACTCTGGTCAATACCTTCAATTTATTGTGCAATGTTCATTCAGTTGGAGAGTTAATAGTTGGATTGATCATACTTTAATTCATCCGTATAAACATTTTGGTTAAAATCCATTCTCATTCTTGTTTAATGGATTTCCAAAATACTTGAGGAATTTAATGACTGTTTTTTTAAATATACTGTAAGTAAATCTATTTTAAAAATATGTTATTTTAAAATTTAGAATAGAGATTTTGTAATACTAAGCTTAAAACAATCTATCTATCTATCTATCTATCTATCTATCTATCTATCTATCTATCTATCTATCTATCTATCTATCTATCTATCTATCTTTTTAGATAATTTATTTATTCATGGCTGCAAAATCCATTAAACATTCAGAGATAAAATTAAAATATATAATAAACATAACGAAGAATATGTTTCAAATATGTTCACCATTTATTAGTTAAAATACAGAGTGAACTTATGGAAATGAAAATTGAACATGATCAACATTAAAATGTAAATTATTAATCAGTTTATTGTTAAGAATAAGAAACAGTTATAGGAAAGTGGTTACTGTAAACTGTTTCAATTTTTCAGTTTATTATGCAATTTTCAGCCAATAAATGTAAGTATCTATTTAAACACGCCACTGAAATCACTACACTGAGAGCGTCATAAAAACCTCCCTTTCTTCACAATTATTTTGCATTAGGTTGTCGTTCATTGGTTGCTCATTTATTTCTGAACTGTTGTAACATGTGAACACGTTTGAAATAAAAAAAATAAAAAAATCTCACCTGAAATGGATTTAATAAATTCAATAAAACCACTTAATGACTCAATAATTTTACACAAATATCCCTTCATGAATGCATCTATTATGAATTTTATTAATGCTCTGACTGTCCTTTTCCTTAGTCCATAAAGTCTCTCCCCTATACATTTTATTTCACAAAACCTGTACTTTACTGATGATTTTTCTAAGTGTAAATGTTCCATTTTTTTCTTTATTATTTAAGTTTTTTTAATATGGTTTCTTTATTATTTAAATTGTCTTTATTATGGTTTCTTAATTATTTATGTTTTCTTTCCTGCATTAATTGTTTACTTAAAAATGTAATAATGTTAAATTCCCAAAATATATCATGCATTTTTTGTATTTCTAAATTTATTATCACTATACGTGCCATGTAGTATATGGCAGTAATTTGCAATTTTGTTTTCATCTATTCTAAATTTTACTTTTTTCCTTATGTAATATACAAATATATAGGGATAATGTGTTTTTGCCATTCTGTATGATATATAAATTAAGTCGATACGTTTCTATAATTTTTAAGTATTTGTCACAGAATTATAGCCTGTTTACCATACTCTACACAGGTCATTAAGCCGCAGAGAGGAAAATTGCTATACCATTATTATTATTGTATTATATATTGATAGCCTAGCAACTGTTATCTTTGGCTCCATGAATGCTCACAGAAACATATCACCTACAGCAAAGTATCTGTATCACATCTGATAAATACATTACAATGTATTTTACTTCTGCTTTGCATTTTATGTAAGCGTTTGCTTGACAGTGCTGTATGATTGCAGCCAATATACTAAGCAGTTACCCTTACTGCTGTTGTGCAGCTGTGGGCAATTTATCTATGTCTCACCTCTCTTAAAACACTTTTATCAAAATTGGCGGTCAAACAGTACTGAACCATGGTGGCCTCAATCTTAAACACTGTGGTACAGATTTTAATTTAGGAAAGATTAATGCTTTCTCGACTCTTAATGCTGCAGCTCTCTGTTATCTGCACAGAAGAGTGTCAGCTAATTTCTGCAGAGGGGCCGCTGAAGAGGATGCAGAATGCTGATGTTTGAGCCATCAGCTAGGCTTACAGGAAGGCGAGATAATAGAGAAGGGAATGGACTATTTTCACAAATTTCCTCTAAATTACAAAATGTTTCCATGTCTTTTTACAAATCCACTCTAGTCAGTTCCATTTACTTTTGTTCTTGCAGGTATAATACATTCTATTGAGAAATAGATAGTTATTCATGTATTTAGTATTGATTTTATTTGTCTATTCAGTGTCCTAATTAGTTTTTAATTTTCCTAATCTCTATAACATAGATATAGTTGTCTGGCTTAACACTTAAGACCTTTGTTAATGGGTTTTGGTTAAAATTGTCTTCATGATTAAGCTATTTATAATTAATATTTTAAAGTGACACTAAACCCAGGAGTTAGATCTTAAAAATGCATTCAAGTACCTTAACCATTAACCATTAAAAATCTTATTTGTGTATTACTCGGCTGTAGATCCTCAAATCATATCTTAATTGGTGCTGACACTGTCCTTCCTTCTGGAGGGTGGCTACTTTTATTCCCCATGGTCCCCATGTTGTAAAGTAGTCACTGCTCCAAGCTCACTCCTGTGATGGACTACAATCTCATGTTTAGTTTACTCATTTGTATTGAGATTGTAGTCCATCACAGGAGTGAGCTTGGAGTGGTGACTACTTTACAACACACACAGGGACCATGGGGAACACAAGTAGCCACCCTCCAGAAGGAAGGACAGTGTCAACACCAATTCAGAGATGATTTGAAGATTTACAGACGAGTGATACACAAATAAGATACATTTTACTTAAGTTACTTGAATGCAGTTTGAAGATTTAACTTCTGAACTTAGTGTCACTTTAAATTAACTTTTTGTACTTGATCCCCCCTTTTGCAGGGCATTTGGCCCTCAGAATCTAGACCTGGATAAAAGGCCTAGAATTGTGGTTGGATATATGGGCAGTGTGTTTGACTATCAAGCTAATGTTGCAAGAGCATGCATGCTTGTAATGTATGATGGGCAGCACACCAACACCAGATTGATCAAACACTCAATTCACCAAGCACAAGAATAAGAGATTTATTCTTTATTAGCCACGTGAGCAGTTTTCAATCTCATTGAACTCACCTGAAAATAACTTTCCCGTTATTTCCCGTTAAGAATCCTTATTCTGTTGTAATATCTCGTGAATTGAGCCTATTGTGTTAACCCTGGAATATGCAGAAACACTGTTTTGTGTGACCGTATCTTGGGAATATTTATGTCTTCCCCAGACTAGATCCTTTATGGGATAGAGTGGATGTTTATGGATAAACATATAATACCAATCTACTACCATATGTTCAAAAGCTGGAAGCTTGCACTTAAAACTTGTCTTCATTACTCACATGCTGAGAAAAGGGAAAAAAGTTGCTTTCCCCCCCGCCATGTTTGCAAAACCATCATTTTCTCTTGCATTTCTGCATATTCCCAAAGTCAAAGGGTCTCACCCTTTTTTGAAGTATCTGCATTAGAAGTGGACCCAGATCAGATACTGTATGAATAAAAGATCTAACATGAGTCTGTAGGTTGCATTTCCTTAGTATACATAATCATTATCTAAATATATTAATCTACTATTTCAAGCCCAACTTTATTAGTAACGGGTGGACTGGTGATGCATGGTGGGATGTTGTCTAACTTTTTGCTCCTGTAACATGCATGTAACAAGATATGCAGGGAGTGGTTGTCAACAGGAGAACAATAAAAACACTCTGAAAAGTTCTCCCGGCCTTAAAGTCCAACAGCCCCTTTTGTATCTTTCTAAAAAATCAGCCCCCTAAAAGCTTTAAAAATAATAAAGCACCTCTGGCAGCAATATACACCTCCTTCCCAGAGCTGACTCACCACTCTCGTTCCTGACCGCCAATCCCCTTCCTGGGTTGACTGATGCCCAGTGTTATCCAACCAACTTCCTGTGAGCCCTGGCCTTCATGGATACATCCCTGGCATTTCGTTGGCTGGGGCTCACAGTAATCCTGGTCAGCAAAGTGTTTACTGTCCATTATGTGAGAATCGGGCTGTTGAGGAGGATGGACTTCCAGGAGCCACCACCACTGGAAAAGAGCAATGCCCTGTGACATCGGAGAGCAGGAATTTTTTAACAAAATGGTGGGGAAGGATGGAGGGTGAGGGGGTTTAATTCCTCACTGTTCCTGTTAACCTGGGAGTTTTAGCTGCCTGTTCCTGCTCACATTTGTGTATTCAAGTGCCTTCAATTGCATTTTTCAATAAATAAAATATCCAATAATTGCAATAGGTTGGACTTGATGGACTTAGGTCTTTATTCAACCTAAAATACTATGGGGTCTATTCACGAAGCTGCCCAAGGATCTGGCCGTAGCTTCGGCTGATTCTTTCGTCTAGCTTCGGCCCCAGGACCCCTTCGGTTCAGTAGAACCGAAGGGGTGCTGTACGGGCTATTCACAATAGCCCGTACAGCTCCCGATCATGGCCGAGCGGATCGGCCGAGCCGAACGCATATGCATCGGCTCGGCTGAGCCGTGCAGAAAGCCGAAGCTGGCCGA
>NW_017306440.1:964098-1022617 GCF_000935625.1 Nanorana parkeri | reverse complement strand
TCGGCCGAACATGCTGAGCATGTTCGGCCGACCCGAAGCCACATGAAGCAAGCCGATGTACGGCTGATTTCAGCCGATGTACGGCTGAAATTAGCCGTACCAGCCTGAAGTGAATAGCCGAACAGTGTTCGGCTCACTTCACTTCAGATCGGTCATTCACTCGGCTGCCCTCGGCAGCTTCGTGAATAGACCCCTATGTAACAAGGAGCATGGGAACCCCTCATAATAGTCACCATCAAAGAAATCTCTCCAAGATAGTCTTTGAGAGATCTTTGCAATTGCCAGAGTATGTAACTCTCCGCTATGTACCAAAAGCTGAAATATGAATTTTATAGGACCCTTTAGCAATATAACCTGCTGAAACATCTCATTCTGTTTGGAAATAATAAACATGGATGCCTAGTTAAATTATCTAATTACAATGTTACTTAGCATACTTAACAGAACCCAACAAGAATAAACTGAATATTCAACTGTGTGCCATTCTAATTGCTTATCAAAGATAACAAGTAATTAGAGCTTAAATTGTAAATGTAAAGGGGGTGTGATCCATTAGGAATACACGAATACTCAGCTGCGTCTGTCCTGACCTTTCTGTGCCAGGAAAATGGACAGATGGTATCTCGACAGAAGCCAGCCAAGCAAGCCTGGGAAACCGTCAAGAATTCTAGATGTCACTTATGCCTTTCGAAGAAGCTGACATAACATACATTACATTGTGGAAATAAGTGGAATAGTTTATGTAGCTAGAAATATAGATATAATGTTTGCTGCTTCTGCGTCATCCGAGGTGCCATGTTTTCTTCTGTTGCCATTACTTAGAGTGAGACCGCATTGTATTTTCAGTGAGAACATTTTTTTTGGGTTTCGACTTTAACATTTACATAAAATAAATTTTTAATGGGCCCTCATTTTATGCTCTTGTTGTCCATGTTTTGATGATTTGTATTCCATGTATTTTCCTTTTAGTGGCTATGCTTAGATCAAGCGCGACGGGCACCGTACCAAAGCATGCAGTCCAACGTAATAACAGGAGAGGCCGAGACTCTATGTACAGCTTGGTCTTAGGGTTCCAAGGTGTTCGTTCATTTTAACAACTATTGACATAAGCTATCATCCACATAGGGAGTGTGTTGTTTTTAATAAGTCAGCTAAATATCAGACTTGCTACATTGTTAGAAGGGGCAGTAAAACACAACCACTATGTAGCAGTGAAAAGCATGAAGCAGAGCCTGTGTATGGAATTAACACATAGGTTGAGCACCAGTGGAATATACCTTTCCTCATTTACATAAATAAACAAACAGGGCTAGTCACAAAAGGGTGAAGAGTTTGGAGAAGGCAGGAGAAGTGAACAATCTAGGTGTGAGGACTTACCTGCTACCTTTCGTGGGGTCCCGCGCTGTCGTGTGGTCTTCTCGTGCAGCTACTCCCTGCAGCTTTGATCAAGGCAGCTGCTGCCTCTGTCTATACGCCTGCCTCTCTGCCCAAAGATGTTCAGACACTGGACAGAGTGTCCAGTGTCTGAACCTCCTCCTGCACACACACTGGACCTCCTCTTAAAGGGACAGTGCACACCTCTTCAAGCAAGTGGACTGCCTCTGGAAGTGACATCACCTCATTGCCAACAGGTATATAAGCAGGATGGGTGAGTCATTCTGTGCTTGGTTATTGTAAGCTTATCCTTAGAGTGTCTAGCGTTATACCCGTTCTGATTCCTCTGTACCAAACGCTGGCTTGTTCTGTGATATCTTGCTGTCTGCACCGACCTCTGCTACCTTACCAACTTTGATTCTGGATTGTGTTTTGGCTACCATGTTCTTGGACTGCCCATGTACTGGCTACCATGACACATGAGATTGTGCGTTATACTAATCTGCTTGAGTAGAGGTACCAATCGTACTGGCAAGTTCCCCCCTTCTGGACTCCCACCATCACCAACCTGATACTAGCAGCCACTCTTTAATTAAATACCAAAATAACATAGCAAACAGGGTTATTCACAAGAGGGTGAAGAGTTTGGAGAAGGCAGGAGAAGTGAACAATCTAGGACAGCATAGCTGATTTGGAAAAATTCTCCAATTCAGCTCACTTTCCAGTTCAATTGTGTTGTCCTAGATTGTTCACTTCAGCCTTTTCACAACTCTTCCCTCACTTTTGTGAATAGCTCCTCAAATGTTGATTTTCTAAAGACAAATAGTCTGTTCACTTTGCAAAGGAATTTTTCATGATCTTAGCGATGAGGTGAAGCTCTAATTACTTTAATCAGCCAATTATGTGCAATGAAAAACACTTATTTTTTTCTTTTTGTGATTGGCACATGATTGGCTTTTCTTTGTAAAGTTAAATTTCACCACATTCACTAAGCTGAGAGAAAATTCCCTTGGCTATTTTGTCTCTGGTAAATCAACCCCCTAGAGACGAGTTTTTTTTAAAGCATTAATAACACATATTGAAAAGATTATTTATATCAGAGTGATCTATTTTATTCGTATATATCTAAAATAGAAATCTAGAGAGAACGAATATCCAAGATTTCTTCCTGTTGTGGTACTGGCCGGCCTGTGTTTGGCCTGTCCCTGAACTACACCAATCACAGGAAGGTGTTCTGTCAGTGTGGCTTCTGCTATTGTGATTGGCTAAACATTGTGTATAGGTGATTTTTTTTTTGCATCATGAGCAGTAGTTTGGACTACGGATAGACTTAGGGCTAGTTCACACCACCCACAGTGCATTCCGGCACTGGAATGCACTGGATCACATTCCGGTCGGCTCACTTTGTTTCCGGGTGGGAGGAGGTGTGGCGGTGCATTGAAGTCTATGGCACAGCACCCACACCCTCTGGCTGCAAAATGATCGACCACACCCGAATGTGTGGCACATCAGTGCCTGTGTTCCGGTCCGGTGCACTCAGAAAAAATGCTCCAAGCACCAATCATTCCAGAACGCACTGTGGCTGGTGTGAACTAGCCCTTAGAGCTGGAGGCAGTGGAAAACATGATTAGTGTATAGTTTGGGCTAGAATTAATTTTAAGTTTACATTTACATTAAGCACAAGTGTTAGGGTTAGAACCTGGTATAGGATTAGTGTTAGGGTAGGGAAGAGCTAGATTTAGGGTAGTTATAAGATTTTTGTTATCTTTATAACTGGGGATTATTATGGGGAAATGTGTTTGGGGCAAACATGAAATGTATCATCGTGATCTGCTCATTATTCCGGGATCTGCTCATTACATTGTAAGAAAAGCTAGATATGTTAAAAAATATATGAATCTTAGATTTCTATATAAACTGAGTTCTAAGGGTTGATTTACTAAAAGCAAATAGACTCTTCACTTTGAAAATAAACTTTTATTTTGCAAGGAAGTTTTCTATGACTTTAGTGAATGAGGTGAAACCCTACTGACTTCCATCATCTAATCATGTGACAGCAAAAATACTGTTTCTGTTTTTAATTTTCCTCTGTATTTTTAGCACATTCATTAAACTAAGGGAAAATTATCTTTCGAAGTGAACAGCCTATTTGTCTTTAGTAAACCAACCCCCTGAGTGTTGTTCAAATTGTGTACACTCTACACCATGTAGTGTAGAAAGAAATCTGCAGCAGTTTTATGGAGTGCTTTACTTGAACTTGATTGAAAGAGGAAAGAGGAACAAATGTTTACACGGTTGGGATTCCCAAAACTATGGTATGGTATTGGAGCTCCAATACTTCAAAACCCTAATATAGTGCTCTCTGCACCAAAACAGCTGTTTTATACTTAAACTGACATTCGAGTGTAATACTATGCAAATACAACAACCAGTAGGCCAATCCTGAGCCCAAATAGGTATCATGTGGAGACAGCTAGCTGTCAGGCTGAACTAGACTCCCAAAATGTATCCCTTTTCATCCTCAATCCCTCTGATAAGCAATTATTCTCGATTTGCAACTGGTGGTGATGGGCCAGAACTAGACTTCAGGAACTGAGGTTGAGATTTGCATGTTATTATGCACCTGGGTGCTCTGAAAGTCTCTGTAGTATGTTTAAAGTGACCACAGGTTCACTTTAAAGCTGAACTCTGGGCATTAACTCCCAAGCCACCCGGTTGCCTCCTCTCAACTAATTGCTGTGTTACTTACAAACAAAATCTAAGCTAAAAAACCCTTTTACTTAAATCCATGGTTACATGACAAGATGGTTCCTGAGTTCGCTTCTGTTTTCTTCACTGCAGAGGAGGAGGATCCTTCTTTGGGTGTTCACCAGGTCACTGCCTGAGTGATATGGCCATTTCCTATTAACTACCCAACAGTGAGGTCCTCTTAGGCTCTAGAAGACTGTATGATGATGATCAGTGATGTATGGGGACATGGTGTAAATACTGTTCGCCCAAGCCCTCACAAAACTGTGGCTGAAACACCACTCTCCCAGGCCAATCAGATGCAGCAGGAGCATTCTTTACCCTCAGCTACATGTCACAAAGGAGTGGAAAATGCCCCTCTCACAACTGATTGGGCCAGTAAGGAGGCACAGTTTTGCATGGGCTTGGGTGAACTGGGTTCACACCAAGCCCCCGTACACCACTGATGATGAAGCGGCAATCAGTTGGTATGGGCATGGACTGCAGGACTGGATTTCTGGTGATCACTCATGGAAGCAACAGTAGCAAGGGACACAGGGAACGGACATAGGTGAGTGAAAACAATTTTCAAACGCAATTTTTTATAAAACTGGTGAATGGGTATAGGGGGGGGAGGGGGGGTTGAGGTAATGGTGGTAGGGGGTTTAGCTTTCCCCAAAGATAATTAAAATAAGTAGATTGACCTTCTGAAAATGCTAGTTGTGTGACTGCTTTTGATCCATTTCCAATATGCATGACATCTTTTGACATCTTATTGACTGATGTTGCCCTTTAATGGATCCTAGCAGTATCTAAGCACCAGACTCATATCATTACACAATACATTGTATCAGTTCTTCTGACTTCACTTTAAAAGAATAAAAAAAAAAAAAACAACTCAGGATAAATGTAGAGTTAATATATGAATGGATAAATGCCTACTTTCTGTGGGAATTACTCTGTCTGGCTTAATTAAACTGGACTAAATGTATTCAGTGTCTTTCAGAGAATAAAACCGCCAAGCTCTGAGACAAAACCGTGCGCCTTAATAGAAATATGCAGGTGAAAGTACAATTAATTTTAATTACCAGACCATACATTGTTAGTTGCACAGCCATGAGTAAAATTAAAATGGCAATCACAATTAGAGAGTTGCAACCTCATTGTACAAGTAATTAGTCACAAATTAAAAGTCCTGGAACTATTATATGTTCACTCTATTGCTTTATTGTCACAACTGCCTCGCCAGGCATGTAGCACCTATTACACAATGAATGCTGCTTGACTTTTTCTTCTTCTCTCTCTTTTTTTTTAGATTGATTAATAGAAGTTCTGAATTTTTTTCTTTAATTTGTAGGATGTAAAGTAGCTTGTTGCAAAACTTTGCCCATGATTTTAAAATAACAACAAACACACCTTTAGAAATGTTTAGTAATGACAATCTACAAACACATACTTCTAGATAATTGGTGGCTATTTATTCTGTGCATACCTTATTTTTCTTTTCTTCCCCAGTCTTCTGATAGTGGTCATGTTAACTAAGGGCAGATTACTAGCTCTCCCTTTACTTCCTGCAAATCTGGCACATGTGACTAGGACATGTGACCATGCACATCATCTCAGGGGAGAAAATGCCTTTCCTTGAGAACTCATGAGATTACAGATGAGATTTCCCAGCAATGCTATGCCGATGTAACCCTCCCAGGGTTCAACACTTGGGCACATGGGCAGAACTGGACCAGGAAGTGGATGAACTCTATTTGTACGAAAATGAAAAACAAGTTTGATTAACTAATGAATGTAAGATCATTTTAAATCAGCATGCAGAGCTGCATGCTGCTGTGAGTTTTAGCGAAAGGTGGTAAAGGTCTGCTTTAAATCCATTCAAGAGTAATCCCATTATTTCTGCTTTTCTGGTTCCACCCCTGCTGACACAAAGTCCTTCCTCTGAACATAAGCCACACCCCCTGTCAGTTCCAATAATGTTGACCCTTTGTCCACAGGGGGCAGCTGAGACAGCAGGAGTAGTTTACGACAAGATTGTCCTGGCAAAAGACAAGATTAACCTGCTATGCCTGAAGTCTTTATTCTGATTGTACATCTTCCCATTCGCTCCCCTCCGTCGAGGTTGGTTCTCTTCTGGATCCTCAGAGGACCCTGACCAATGGTTATCCAATAGAAAGTATCCATGTTATGGAGGTGCTGACATGGGCACCCAAACAGGAAGTGGATAACCAGAAGAAGTGAAGACTCATGACCACGGCTTAAAGGAGAACTATGAGATGAGTGATTTCCACTCACCTCATAGTTCTAGCCGACCTGTGACAATGAGACTGTCACAGGTCGGCTCAGTAGATCGGGAGGTGAGCGAACACATACCAGGTTCGCTCACCTCTCGATCCTGTCACGGCTCTCTGCCGTGACAGGGGGAGGGCTGGATTCCCCTCTCCGATCTGCCAGCGCTGACTGGCGGAACAGACGGGGGAGGGAGGGGGGTACAGCTGGATCTGCCTCTAGATAAGCAGAGCCAGCTGTCACTCACGCAGCTGGGCAGATCCCGTCATCTACGTCGGGATCCGCTCCGGCGTCTCAGTATACCGCGAGCTGTATACTGAGCTTAGGGTAACAGTAGGACGCTAGTTTGTGTCCTCCCGTTACCCTAAGGAGAACTATGGGGAAAAACACTGACCCCATAGTTCTCCTTTAAGGTAAGTAAAAAAGGGCTTTTAGATAGGGATTTTTTTTAAACTAGTGATCAGATAGTGGGACATGGGAAGGAGGGGTGGATGGGGGTGAATGGGGGGAGGAGACATTTATCCTACAGTTGGGCTAAAAGTAGTCTAGATATCAAAGGTTATTTTAACCTTTGATATTGTGCATGTAGTTAAATGTTTCATTAACTAGCATCATGTAGTTATTAAACTTATTTACAGTTTTTTTTACATTTTCAGTGGGTAAAATAAACCTACAAGATTGCAAAGTGAAATAACAATGAACCATTTGGAAAAGTTCAGACAACTCCCAACTGTTTCTTTTTATAATCTAATTTTATTTTACAGTTAGTGACGAGCATCGTTTCAAAAAACGCAGATCCAGTTGTTTACTTGTCCTCTCCTTAGGTAACTGTTTAATTGTGTGCCTCTTCTTGTACCTATAGTTCTGATTTGATTAACACCCCTGTTAACATCTTTATGACCTCAGTATAGTCACTATCTGTTCATCGGCTGTGTGTTCTCTCTATCCAGGCCTAATACTATATCTCTCTGACTTTTATTACAGTCCTAGAAGAAATCTCCAACTGAGGAGAAAAGAAGCTGAAGATTTAGGTTGACAATGAAGGTTTGATTGGCTACAGAAAATGCAGAGTTTATACTTATAGGGGGAAGACATTATATTATTATTCTATTCACCTGAATGAAATTTTCGACACTACTTTCACATCTTTACTTGCTGTTCCATATTCTGATAGTGTTATTTCAAATGCAGATATGCTAACTCTCCCTCTAGTGGTCATCTAGGGATCAGAGACAGAGGAATGGGTTTGCTATAGGCAAATATGTTTTGCGAGAGCATGTTCTTTTAGCTTAGTGAATGAGGTGTAAATTCACTTTGCAAACGAATACCCAATCATGTGCAAGGAACGTTAAAATAAACAGTATTCTTGTGATTGCACGTGATTGAATAATGGACATTTCCTTTGCAAAGCCTTATTAATTTAACCCCTAAGATATGGAACATTTAATTTTTGCTCCTATGGTAAAGCCATAAACAGTCTCATCCCCAACCCAATGTTGTATTTGGTAGACATTGCATTCGGATTCAGACGAACCTGAAAATCAAGGAAATTCAGTTGATTCGACAGTTCAAATCCGAAATAACAAATGTATTATATACCCGAATATATGACAACTATATCCGGGCATACATAAATTCATTTCCAGATTGTGATGCAGCCACATTGGCCGCCGGCGGGGTGTGCTGATGCGCATGCCCGCCGCCATCTTGTAGGGCATCACACGCTGAACGAGCGGTGGTCATATCGGCCGCCAGCGCATTCCGACATCTTGAAAAAGATATTGATATACACCAAGATGGCGGCGCTCAAACACGTGGGGGCCGCCATTTTGGTGTATACCAAGAGACACTACAAGATGGCAGCGCGCACGAGCACAATGCGCCGGTGGCCGATATGGCCGCCGCTCGTTCTGCAGTTTAAGTTTGCTTTGACGAAACGAATGAAAATGTTTTTTGTTTCCATTTGTTTTGTCCAAAAACAAATTTTTTTTTGCTGTGCACATGTCCAGTATTTTTTTTGCATCGGATAACAAGCAGAGATGATTTTATGGATTTATGACATGCCATGCATCACTTTTCTCTTAAGACTTCGCTATGCATGCCTGTCAGTTATCATTAAGGTAAAATGGACAAATAGTGAAATGTTAACATAAAGGTTAAATAAAGAGTAAGGCTGAAAAAAATACTTCTCCAGGATCTCTTCTGTACTGGCCTCATGTTTATTATTATTTTTTTTTGTAAATTCTTTATTTATAAGAAGCAGACAAAGCTGTATAAGCACAAAAATCATCTGTATAAAGGATTGAAACAAAAAGCCCAAGTTAGTGTAACACGTATCCAGATCGGAACCAGGTCTGTACGTGCAATAACCCAACCAAGCCTAGATAGAGAAATCCAGATTGTTTCTAATCCATTACGCAAAGAGGAAAGACGTGAGAGACTCCATCTACATTTTCTGGTAACATATTTAGAAACTTAGGCACTAGGTCACATGATTTCTGCTTAAGGAAAATGTCATTCAAATTTAAACTCTGCTTCTTACCTTTAGTAGAGAAAATATATTCATATAGCAGTATATTGCATCTTGAGCAGCATTTTCTTCAGGAAAGAAATGCCTATTGCTCCTTCGATTACTCTTCAATCAGCTATCCTTGCAAACATGGTTATATACCTCTAAGCTAACATTTAAGTTAATTCCAGAAAACATGTTTTTCCATACAGTCACTTACCTTCCATACCTTAAAAAACAATGCCAGCCAACAGGAGAGTCGCTAGACTTATAGCTGCTGGAGGGGGGATTTGTGGTGATGAACTTTACCGGGTGTTGGGGTGATGGATGATGTACATTCTTGGGGAGTACTGGTGTGGTGGTGCACATTACCAGGGGGTGGGTTGTTGGAGAGGGTTGCTGCTGGTTCTGGCTCCGGCTCTGTCAGGTGTGCCGCTCAGCTCCTGGCAACCTATGACATACATGAGCTGGGCAGGAAGCCAGCCAGAGCGTCACAGGTTGCTAAGAGCTCTAAGCAACCTGGGATGCTCTGACCAGCAGGGCCGGTGCTGCCACTAGGCAAAGTAGGCAGCTGCCTAGGACTACTCACCCCCATGGCGCCACCCCATCTATTTCAAATTGCAAAAGCCAAAAGCAGGCTGGGTATTGCACCCGCCCACTGAGCAGAGGAGTGGAACTGAGAGACAACTTTCTCTCTTGGGCAGTGCACGTAGCTGGTCTTGCCTAGGGTGCAAAATAGTCTAGCACCGGCCCTGCTGACCAGGAAGGGGTGTGCCTGCCAATCCCCCACGTGAGCCAATGAGATGCCGTCTGAGGCCCTCAGACTACCTCATTATAGGGACCTACCAGCCAAAAATAACAAGATGAAAATGAATAGCCTATTAAAAGATAATATAACAAAAGCTGTGTTTTCTGCAATATTCACCTTTAATCCAGTATATTTTCACATGTTCTAAGAGTTTCTGACCATTGCTGGTCCTAAGACCCTGCACTTCATACATCTGCTCTACTGTGTGCAACAAGTATACATACACACCATCTGCTTTCTTTAACCACTGAATAGCCATTCAGGCAAAAATAAATGACACAACCAACTTTTTGCAGTGCCATCCATGTCTCTGTGGAAATTCCACATTGGTTTGAGGGCTTTGTTAAATGAATCCCAAGGGTGTTTGCCTTGGTAATGTCCCTAACCAAACACAATCAGTAAATGCTGTCTGGAGACAGATCAATATATATTTATTTGCAGATAGTTGAGTGGGTGTGAATTTCTTGGGATTGACACTTAAAAAATAAAAAAAGGGGAATTCTTCTGAGACAAATGTAAAAAAAATCATCAAAAAAGTAATTAGCTTTTGTGACTTAATCTACAAATGATTTTCTCTCATATTTCTGGTTTCATGACAGATATTCTTATCACTTTTTTTTATATTTTTTATTTATTTATTCATTTTTCTAAATGTATTTTGTATACAGTTTTTATAATATACATCTCACATTTAGGAATATTTCAGGTTAATTTGGAGTTTCATAATCCAGTCCAAAGCATTTATATTTATATATGAAAAGCACAGTGAAGAGGGGAGTTAATTTATTTCAACTTTAAAAATGCTAGTTACCTAATGAAATCAACATACGTGTTTCCCCGAAAATAAGACACTGTCTTATATTTTTTTGGCTCAAAAAAACACACTAGGTCTTATTTTTGGGGTAGGTCTTATTTTTATTTTTTTTTAACGTACAACAATCCAAACTTATTCATGTAGAAAAGTCTGCATGTATTCGTGTACAAAATTATGGTGAATTTGCTAACCAATCGCTGGCCAGAATGAGCGAAGCGCACCTTCACTATGGATTCCTCCCAGCCGGAGTGCATTTGGTATCACTCCGCCTGTGACAGGAGCCGGAGCTATAGAGGAGGCATCGGCTTATGCGGCTCAGCTCCCTCAGGTGCCGCTTTGCTTCCTCTAGTGCTGGATTTATTGGCACCGCTGATTCTCTCCTGCCTCTCCCGCGGCTCTTCAAGTTCCCCCTTATGCCACCACCGGCCCTGGGAATGGTCACAACTAGATCTTTTTTTCAGGGTAGGTCTTATATTTTAGCAATTCCCAAAAATAGTACTAGGTCTTATTTTCGGGGTAGGTCTTATTTTCGGGGAAACAGGGTACCAGCCTTTTTTGATAGCCCAACACTTCTACTGCTGATCTTACCTTCCTTACACATGCCTTCTGCAACTTGCCCGCCCATGAAATAACCATTACTTCTGGGTATGGCAAAGCATGTGACTCCCACCCCTTACTCCAATGATGGAGCACTCAGCAACTTAGGGCCCAGTCACCAGTTATGAGTGGGTGGTGGTGGTGGGGAGGGGGTTGAGTGCAGTATAAGCTGTGATCTGGAGCTTTCTCAGCCCTCTGGAGGGTGACAGCAGAGGTAGAGGAGCGAACAGGCAACCAAGCCAGCTTCCAGAATGTGCAAAGTATGAGTTCAGAAATAGGATAAGAAATCACAGTTTTCCTTAATCTAGGTTTTGTTGCAGCCAGAAGCACCCAGTTCTGGGCAGGACCGCACTGTCTTTGCAGAAGATTCTGTACCAAACAACATTCACTTTTCTCTAGCTGAGAAGCATTGGATCGCTAACGTTGGGTGGAATTCAGTATACCCAGTCCACACATTTACAGGCACAGAAGTTTGTATTTCCTGACATTTTAAGCAGTGGGTTGGACTGATGCATTTCTCTGGTGGTGGTGTTGGTTGGAGGGTTCTTTGCAGCTGTTCTGAATAGTGCTCATATGATAATGAGTGACCTGAGTGCAGTAATACTTTGAGCCTGGGCTGTGTCAAGACACCACCCCAGTGGGCAAGTCCACGAGTACCTAGGATTAGAGAAAAAGGCCATCATTAAACCCAGAAGACATCTTGTGGTGGAAAATAAATACTGCAGGGGGACAGCTCTGGATTGAGGGTAAGTATTTAATCGAAAGATACTTCTCTATTTCAACTTTTACTATCAATGTTTATTTTTTTTACCTGGGTTTCAGGTTTAATATTATTACTGCTGACAATGATGATGCTTTATGACATCAACCAAATAGAAGCCAGTTCCCAGCATCTACCCGTAATGTTCCAGATTTTAGGTTCACATCTATGTAGAAAGGTACTCTATATGAGTCCTCTAAAAGAAGCAGGAAAAGGTGGGAACAGATTCAATAACACAGAAAAATCCTTTTTTTTTCAGTGTGAACACCTCTTCAGCTGCTAAATTAGATGTATTCTATTGAATATACATAGTAAATGTATTTTCTGTTCACTAAACCTAACAATGCAATACAAAACTCTATTTTAGATCAAAATAATGGTTTTATTGTCTTCTAATAGTAAAGGATGAAAGAAAATCAAATCCATGATTCTTTTTATCGTGTGAAGGGAAGTATGCTTGACTGAATCCTCTTCATTTTACTTGCCGGACTGAAGAAACAGCATGAAAGACATATAATTCTCTTGAGCCCCAGATGTATTGAAATGGTCAATGGTCCATTCGAGAAATGGTCACCCAAGGCCTTCAAGTGGAAGTTTGCTTTAATTGGTTGAAAATTAAAAAAACATTCATAGCACACAAAATTGTAACCTTTGACCTCACATGTCAGCTTGCCCTGACACAAAACTTGTCTCTGATTGCTGGAATCCTTCGTCCCTATTTAAATGGAAGATCCCGTGGGATGCCGCAGAGCTTGAGTTGTAGTGGCAGGTGGCACAGCAGTGATTGGGTCAATACTCAAAGCAATGCAAGGCTTAGCCATTCCTTGATGGGATTCTTCAGTTTACAAACACTGGATCCAAGAATGTCCCAGAGAGAAGGCTGCGGAGCTTGAAGAACAGCCATTCATTTTTGCTACAGTGATCAGTCAGCATTGTGTTTTATTTACCCTTCAATAAACATGTTTTCTTCCTTTTATAGTGGTTTATATGTTAAATATGGAGAAAACCACTGAATGTTTGAACGCATCCCTTTCCACATTTGATATAGTGTGCCAGCAGTAAGATAATCAACTTCATAGATATTTTTTTTGCAGTCTCATTTAATTATGACTTCTGGATACCTTTCATTTTTGCTTGACAGGCCTTTAAGTTAAAGTGACATTAAAGTCAATTTTTTTCTCCCCCCCATGCTGGTATAAGGACTTACCTTAAATGATGGCACTTGATCCAATCTTCTTCTTTCCTGTAGTTTTCAGGAGTCCCTCCAGCACTGGTGCCGGTCTCTGATCCAGAGCTTACTGCTGTGTCTTCTGTGTCCCACAGAGTCTGTGCGGGTGCATGCTGCCAGCATTGACTTACTGTCAGAGCACATTGAAAACCAGACTGGCCATAAAAAATATCTGGCCATAAGAGGGAGCCTGGGAGTAGTGAGCAACGCTCCAGAGTCTGCTCGAGCAAGGAAGGAAACACGGGTGAGTAAAATGGCAGCCAAGACAGAATGCTGCAAACCAGTAAAGTCAGGGTGGAACCCTGACACTTACCCTGTGTCTCTCCTCTTCTCCTGGCTGAAGATCTCTTCTGCGCATGCGCCTGCCTTATGATCCTTTGCGGCCACCCGAGAATCTTCAGATCTTCAGACGGGAGAGCGTGAGAATTAAAAAAAAAAATGTTTTTGCATATATCTACAACTTGCACAGGCAGGGGAGAGGAGCTGAGATTGGAGGAGACACAGACCAAACCTTACAGTCAGCGTCCAGCGGAGAGGAGAGAAGCTGGGGATACACCGCATTTTCTCCCATTTTTATTCGGCATTTTGCCTATATTACCATTTTTCGGGCCTCATGTATTTAAAACAACTGTCAGCATCTTTGTGGGACACAAAAATAATTAAATATAAAATTTCAGTTGGGAAGAACTAATGTATAACTGACAAACTCACATTTCCAAAATCTGACAACTCCTCTGATCCTGATAGGCTAGAACACTCTTAAAGGAGAACTATGGGGTCAGTGTTTTCCCCATAGTTCTCCTTAGGGTAACGGGAGGACAAGCTCAGTATACCGCGAGCTACAGCTCGCGGTATACTGAGACGCCGCAGCCGGAGCGGATCCCGACGTAGATGACGGGATCCGCCCAGCTGCGTGAGTGACAGCTGGCTCTGCCTATCTAGAGGCAGAGCCAGCTGTACCCGCCCCCTCCCCCGTCCGTTCCGCCAGTCAGCGCTGGCAGATCGGAGCGGGGAGAGGGGAATTCAGCCCCTCCCTCTGTCACGGCAGAGAGCCGTGACAGGATCGAGAGGTGAGCGAACCTGGTATGTGTTCGCTCACCTCCCGATCTACTGAGCCGACCTGTGACAGTCTCATTGTCACAGGTCGGCTAGAACTATGAGTTGAGTGGAAATCACTCATCTCATAGTTCTCCTTTAAATGTGAAGTGTTTACAACAGTGAGTGAATCCCTGAAACATACAAGATGATGGGAAAAATGTTGAATACTGGTTGGTCTGATGGAAATTCACCAGTGACTTTATGATAATATTTCTGCAAAGCAGCAGGAAACAGAGGTAATCTTTCAATGCCATCATTTCTCTACATGATACAAATAAGGCTGTACTCAAATGTAGTAATACCTCTATACAGATGTCATAGTAAAAATTCCAGCATCACCTTAGCAACCTTGGTAACAGATATATGCATGGAGCTTGCTGATAACTACAATCTTTATGCTAAGATAGCTCGTGCCTAAAGGGCATACATACCGTTACCCTCTGGACAATTATTAAGAGTCAAAAGACTGAAAAGGAATGAAAGTGAATTTGATCCTAGAGCAGAAGTAAAGACAAACCATGCTGGAACAATGGGCAATTCATAGGTGAGAGAATAATGAATTACACCCCTCCATAATACAATATCCAAGATCCTACCATGTTCTTTATGTTATATCATCAAATGCTGATATTAAAATGAGAATAAAATCTGATTACTTTGCATAAGGTGAGCTCGGGGCTTAAGCTCTATTATTACTTTCTAGCCTTCTGTAAGCCAATATTACATTCTAATTATGGCAAATCAATCCTGACAATGAACTGTAATTTTTGACAGGAAAAAAGAAGGGTGTAATAATTAGGTATGCAATCTGTTATCAAGGCTTCCTGGGACTATAAAAGGTTGATAATGGTTGGAATATCTTTGCTGACGACACCCCTTTACTTTCATTGGTTACACACATGGGCAGCCATACCCTTAGTAATGCAGGTCCTGTACAGTTGGCTTGTTGAAAGTTACTGATGAACATGATATTTCATGATATATACAGTAGGCCCGTTTTAGAAAACCCTTTCTCACTTTTTAAAGCTTAAGACTCTGGTGTTATCCAGAACAGGTTTTAAAAAGTTGCCCTTAAAGCTAAGACAAATACAGTAGAACTTTGGCTGATCAATCTGTGGTTCCACCCCCCACCCCCACCGCACATGCCTACAAGACATAATAGAGGGTTATTCACAAAGCTAGCTGAAGGTTCAGCCGTAGCTCTGGCTTATCCATTGGCTAGCTTCGGCCGCCGGAGCCCTTCGGTTCAGTCAAACCGAAAGGCTGCTGTATGGGCTATTTACTATAGCCCGTACAGCTCCCGAAGGCGGCTGAGTGGCTCGCCAAGCGGCACACAACTGTGGGACCTGCTTGAAGACTCTAGCAGGTCCCAGCCAATAGGAAACAGTTGGGTGGAGCTAGCTGTCACTGTTAGTTCCGTCCAATTGTTTTTTTTAATAAATATTGCTTTTTTAAGATGTATCATTTATTTACATTTTTAAACATTTGTTTTCTACTTTTATTTTTTCAAACTTTTTACACTGATTTTCTATTCTGCTCGGTACCATCGAGGGTACCGGGCAGAATAGCCGAGACGAATGTCGCTATGAGAATAGGCCGAATGGAAGCAAGTTGCCTGCCGGAGGTTCAGCTCAGCCAATCCAGATGTTGGATCGGCTAAGTCGAACGTGTTCCTCAATTCGGCTCAGTCGAACATGCTGAGCGTGTTCAGCTGAACCGAAGTCAGCCAAAGCGAGCCGATGTACGGCTAATTTCAGGCGATGTACGGCTGACATTAGCCGCACTGAGCAGAAGTGAATAGCCGAACAGCGTTCGGCTCTGTTCACTTCGGCTCGGCTATTCACTTGGCTGCCTTCGGCAGCTTTGTGAATGACACTCATAGTAATGATCTGTGGGTGGGTGGATGGAACAAAAGTGAGAGAGCAGGAATCTAACCCTCCTAGAAGTGTGGCACAGTGTGAGAGAGATTAGGGGCTGGTCGTCCCTGTGAGGCTGCTGATTGGCTCATCGGCACCCTACCAACTTTAGAGGTGGATGCCGGAAGAATTGCTTCACACCGCTATGACAACCCGACGCTGCCCTGAGAGGCGGGTTCATACATCATTGGGCTCCGCTCATTGGTCTTGCAACATTACACATCTCTTTATATTGCTGTAGGCAGAGGTCATGTTCTGACGAAGGGGGCGTGGCCCCGGAAACACATCATCAAAGGAGTCCTGTGCTGTTACACAGGTGTCTGTGCAGCCGTTTTCAGATGTCGTCCAGGCTTGCCTTTTATGCTTTTACTGATTCACTTTTGTGAGTATGATTTTATCCTGTACTTCAGCTTTTATCATTAAAAAACCATCTACACTAGGGTGGGCGCCCTTCTTTTTTGTTTTCCCCCTCCTAGAAGTGTGTAGGATGTAAAGATTTTTTGTAGCTAGTGGAGAATTTTATAAATAGGCATATTCTATTGTTGGCAACTTTAAAAAAAAAAAAAACATTTTCTGGATAGCGAAAGAAAGAGTTACCTTAAAACATAGAATGATTGCACAGATAAACCACATTTTCCTTCTAGTGGCTAATCTATATTTGGAGGGAAATGTTAATGGGTTTGTGCCAAATTTAATTGAAGTTAAGTTTTTTTACACTGGTGTTTATATATATTTTCTATCTATATTTCTTGTAACCTTTATTTTGCAAATAAAACGTTATACACTGCCTTTCCAAAAAAAGAGTCACACACTCTAATATTTCATTGAACCACCTTAAGCTTTGATTACGGCACACATTCGCTGTGTTATCCTTGTGATAATCTTATGCAATGTCACAACATTTCCTTATATGAGCTGACAATGGGTTTGCTGATAGGATGAGAAAACAGATTGACAGAGAGTGGTGCTCACTATCATGCTGCTTCTTCTTTTACTGCCCTGTCACGGGATGATGCAGGTCCATGACAACCTAGACCAGTGTTTCAAAACCTTTTTTCAGTCACAGCACCATTTAAAAAGTATTCAAAATCTTAAGGCACCCCAAATTTAAAGTGCATAAAAGTAAAAAATGTGTTGCTTCTCCAAAATCTAAAGCAGACTCTAATCCTAGATAGGGATCTGGTATGGATTTTAAGGGAGGACCCCATGCTAACATGCAAAAAAGTGGGGTTCTCCCTCTTGGGAGTCTTCCCTCTTGCATTAGGAGCCATCTTCATATCAGGGGTCCCCCATTCACATTAGAGTCCCCCATTTCACATCAAAGCCCTTCACTTCAGAATCCTACTATCACATCAGGAGCCACAACTTTGGCAGCATTGCAGAGGGTGGGAGGCAGAGCAGGTCTGGATGGAGGAGAACTTCTGCCACTTTCTGAATGGATCCCCCCTCCCTAGATTAGCATTCCATTCCATGGTGATGATGACCAGCCCGCCTGCACCATGGATAGGAAGTCATGGTGCAGGCACACTCCAGGCCAGAAACACCCCAGGGAGCCAAGGCACCCTGGTTGAGAAAGACTGACCCAGACTCAAGAGAATGTCCTCCAGACAGACATCCATCTAATGGTATAAAAGAAGAACTACAAGGGACAGATCTGGATTAAAGGTAAATATTGCATCAAACGCTTTAGCCTTTAATAAACAATTTATTTGTATCTTGTTATATTTTGTCTGCTTTAGGCACAAGATTGCTCAGCCTTCCTGCATGGGAGAAGGGCGGATTCTTTTTGACTTTAGATCCATTCTAATTAGACTGAAGTTCTTAGCACTTCTTAATAATACATTTTGTTAAAAATCTACATTGTACAAGTTGAGTATAACGAATCAAATAAAAGGACAAAAAAAACAGAAAAAACCCCCACAGCCAGTACTATAAGTAAGAGCTTAGATAAAGGTTCGACAGGATGTATACAAATATACTTTTCATCCTTAACACAAGGCTGTTTTCTATAATGCAGCCATTAGAGGACAGAAGAAAAGGGCTCTCCTACGCTCTGCTTTTCGCCTTCAGACGAATGCTGCACATTTAATTCTGCTCTGCTATGAAATAATAGAGTACTGCTGTATCTGTTACAGATGTAAAGAGATCTAGACTTTCTCCGGCTTCCCGGCGCACACTGAAAGCCCTAACAAAGCTGGGCATAATAGACTCTCTCTGCCATTATCCATTCAGCTAGTGTTATAAATGACTCGGCCACCGCATGCCATATACCACCCAGCCCTGATAACAGCTGAAAGGAGAAAATTAAATTTTGCTTTTGTTGAAACATTATGATTTATGTATTTGCAATATAAGCTGTGGTGGGCAATTGAAGAAAAAAAAAAATAGCAGATGGCTGAAAATACTTCCAGGGTTACTGATTGTGCCACAGGCCACTTAAAATCCTAACGCTACATTTCTTTATTTCATTTAATACAGAGGAATGCAAATTCACATAAACCTTTTTTTTTGTGTTACGAAGAGATGTATCAGCTTTCATTAAAAATCAGTTGTGGTTGGTTATCTTAAGGGAAGGGGAAAAAAAATAAGCTTGCTATCTTTGAAATAATTCAAATGTGCGAAAAAAAAAAAGATGAATGTAAGCAGGAAAACCTGTTCGCCATTTATACGGTTTTAATCATTTTTTTTCTTCTTTTTAACGGAGGGGGCCGAGGGCCCTTAGAATGGATTGCCTGGAGGATCGAAGGTAAGGTATTCTTTTGGAGTCCTCAAGACTACTATATCTAAATGAAGGAAGATAATTAACTCCTCTTACCTTACAAGGCAAGATACTGAAACACAATTGTCTCACTTTGTTACGTGTAATATTTCAACGCTGCGCTTTAGCCGTATGAAAAGGTATCAGCGTTACCGGCCCTGTGAGATATAAATGAGTTTACTTATTCTCTCTAACACCATATTTCATCTTGGTGATTGTCTATGGTTGTAAAGGATTCTGGGAAGGTGATGCTGCGGCAAAGGATGTGGGAACTTGTTTAAAGTGGACCATTCACTAAGGTTTAAAAATGTATCATAGGCCAGCACAGTTTGATAAGCTAAAGTCCAACAAAAGCAGCACTCCTCAGGGACTCCACCAGTATAAAATCATATATTGAATACTGAAGCAAGTGTAGCCCCATTGCCCAAAGTGGAGTGGTTTTTGAAATTTAGGGGTTTATTCACGAAGGAGCCGAAAGATCCGGCCCTAGCTTCGGCTGATCCTTCGGCTCTCTTCGGCCACCGGAGCCCTTCGGTTCACTCGAACTAAAGGGCTGCTGTACGGGCTATTCACTATAGCCCATATAGCAGCCGAAGGCGGCCGAGCGGCTCAGCCGAACCGAAGGCATATGCCGAAGCCGAAGTGACAGTGGTTCTCCCTGCAAGTGACAGCTGGGCAGAGCCAGCCATGATCTCACGGCTGGCTCCGCCCACTTGATATGACAGATCAGCGTCCCCAGGTAATTACCTGGGGACGCTGATCTGTCATTAAACAATAACAACTGGGCGGACCCGGCCGGGACCTGCTAGAAGACTCAAGCAGGTGCCGGCCAATAGGAAACAGTTGGGCGGAGCTAGCAGTGACAGCTAGCTCCACCCAATTGTTTTTTTTATTATTTTTTAAAATATCTTTATTTACTTTTTAATTTCACTATTTATTTACATTTTCTTAATTTACATTTTAAATAAATATGATTTTGTCTACAATGTTCACTATTTTCTATTCTGCTCGATACCATTGAGGTACCGAACAGAATAGCCGAGCTGAATGCCGCTCGGCGGCATTTGGTATTCACTCACTGCCATTCTGCCCCTATGTGAATAAGGGCAAATGACAGCGAGTGAGCTGATCCAGAGCCGAAGCTCCAGCCGAAGGCAGCCGATATACGGCTGATTGCACGGGCAGGACCCTCTTTACCATCTTGTCTTGAATTGTATTGTGATTGTAATGTCTTCCTTATATTGTAGAGCGCTGCACGAACTATTGGCGCTATATAAATCCTGTATAATATTAATACTGAGCCGGAGTGAATAGCCGAACGTTCACTTCGGCTGCTTAGTGAATAACCCTGATAGTGTTGCTGGAACTGTAATCAATCTGACTGCTTTGTAGTCTGTGATCATTTGGTCATTCCTAGGTGTTGTGCTATTGTCTGCACCTCCCTGTAGTGGGGTGTGAGCCTGCCACAGAGTGGGGTAGCCAATGGGAGAAAATTGGGGATGCTTATGTCTTTTTAGCCAATCACTAGGAGTTTAATGGCCAGTGGTGCATGCTGGGGAAGTACCTAAGTACTCAGGAAATGTTATATACTCAGGGCAGTCTGACCCCGGGCGTAGCCTGGAGGTAGGGTGTATACAGTCAGAGAAGCTAACTAGTCCTGAAGTCTGCAGGTGCTAGAGGTGCCAGAAAGGTCAGGAGGGCATGGACCTCAGGAACAAGTCTGGTGTCTCTCCCAGAGAAGATCTCAAGTATATGCTCTATCCAGCTGTGCTTCTATTACATAGTGTCATCTTCTGCTCAACTAAAGTATTCATGCACTGTGGAAGATGGAAGGGACTGGTGAGTCTGGAGTCTACTTACTGTAGTTATCATTATTATTGCCATTCCGAGGCATTACATGTGCTAGGAGCTTTGTGAGATATTACATAAATGCTGAATATTTACACATTTACTATTTGCTTGAGTTGAATCTTCATGCGCCACAAACAGCAGTGTCCGCCTTTTACAACTGATAGACATTTGTTAAAGTGGTGTCAGTTCTGCTTTAAGTATTGGGGATAAGATGACTAGCAAAGGAGGCTTAGAGGCTGAGACTCAACAAACTATCCATACTTTGCTAAAATATATGATGCAATAATACTGTATATTGCTCACTTTTAAGGAACTGTTCCAGCTGCAAATAAAATCACTCATGTACATGATTATAAGTAACTTCTGCATCCGCCTATGAAAACTTATGTGGGTTCCATTACCTTTGATGCCTACTGCCTTTTGCAAACTATTAATTATCTGGCAATTAACTGCTACATGAGAATCTACATATTAGTTTCCTGTAATGGCATTTATTTACATCAATTAGCGAGCTACTGGAAACAGATTAGGTATGTAAATTAGCTGTAGAATGGGATAGACATGCCTGTAATTACAAAGTGTAACAATAATGCGTAATTACTATTTACTGGATAATTGAACATGATGAAAAATAATTCTGGACGTATTTGTTGGGTGATGTACTGGGAACAAAATGTGTCATGCCCATCTAAATATAGGAGAAGTGCGCAACATTGTAAATTCCTGGGGTAATGAATCAGATTTTCAATTTAATCTTTCTTAAATGGGTTTTCGGGTAGGACAGGACTGTGAAAGTATAAGCATTAAAATAAATTCTCCCTTGAACTGTTTGCATTTGAATGGAGCGCATAACATAACCCCCAAATGCAACATTAGAAGCTTCCCCACCTGAGGAAAAAGCATACTAGGGGTCTGTATATGAAAGATTTAATGTGAAATTCACCCAGTGAATCCCTTATTGACATTCACCCATGTAAGAACGCAGGAGTTGGTTGCCACTTGTACTGTACATGTAAAATATAGTACAGTATTTACCCCACAGTTGAATCTGCTAGCAGTTGCTCTCCGTGGTTCTGAAACTACGTCTATACACAGTTTGAGCTCTAGGAGGGTTCTCCGTCTGTTTCCAATGTACCGTAATTAAAAGATTTAAAAACATAAAAATAAAAGAATAAAAGGGCCCCCCCACCCATAACTGACCAGACATGCGTTTGTGGAATGGTTTGGAGTGAACAGGGACTAACTGGCTTGTGTCAACCCTCTAAACTGCCAATTTTGCTGGACAGCTTGGCCTGTTAAAGGAAGTTAAAAAAGAAAAAATAACACTCACTGGCGGGATCACCAGCTAATACAACTATGTTACAGGGGGAAAAACAAAGACTGCTGTTAATGTTAGTGACAGACTACATCCTATATGTCCTTTTTTCTTTTGTCCATAGTTCCATTTTAAGGTTTAGGTTGAGGGTTATTTATAGAACAGATGACTTAAGATGGCTGTACAGTATTCAAATTTCAGCCAGTTCTTGATGAACAGCCCAGGCATGTGGGCTGGTATTCTCATAGCGAGGGAGCAGCACTCTTGCCCTTCAGCACTTGGGAGCTGCTTTTAGAGGGATTTCCCCAATAAAAGGGGGGCCCTCTTCCCAAAGCACTGGTGCCTGATGCTTATGGACACAGGGCTCTTTGTTGGCCCCCGTGGTACCCAAGAAGGAGTCCTGGCAAGTATCACCTACTTTCTCCCATTGGGGAGCAGCTAGGTGGTACATAATCCCCCCTCCTTCACGGTGAACTGGTTTTAGGTGTCCCTCAGACCCCTAATCAGTTCACCGCGTATGTGGGTAAGAAAATCAAATAAATAAAAACACTGCTGAAAAAAATGATTAAATAATCGATATTTACCTACCAGGTTCTGGCTTGCGAGGTGCCTAGTAAGTGTCTGCTCTTCCTCACTGCTCATACTCCATACTGAGTAAGTTCTCACCATTGGAATAGTTTTACATGCCCCAGGGACTCTAATGCAGACTTGCATAGTAAGTGATAGGTCCACTTTAATTTTCTGATACTGCCAATACAGAGATCTGAACAATGTAGGGGAGAGTATATAACTTTTTTTTTTTATCAATGGTAGTCTGTCAGTGGTTATATGTTGTTAATTGGCCCATCTATGGGCTCCTTCCATGCAACTTTTGTTAGTCTGTAGACATCTTTTCTCAAAATACTCATTCTTCCTGCTGCTGTACATGACTCACTGTTTAGAAAAATGGAGTAAATACAGCTTCACTGAGCTATGAAAAATAGAGTCCTTTAGAAAATATCCGATGTACGGCTGATTTCAGCCGATATACGGCTGAAATCAGCCGTACCAGCCTGAAGTGAATAGCCGAACAGTGTTCGGCTCACTTCACTTCTGATCGGTCATTCACTCGGCTGCCCTCGGCAGCTTTGTGAATAGACCCCTAACTCTCCCAGATGTCTGCACAGAGCATGACATCAAATTACAAATTTGTATTAACCCTTGCAGTGGTGCTACCTCCGCACTGCAAGGGCTAAGTGGTTGCTTGTGTCTAGATTCAAAAATAAAATTTTTATCATCACCCAATGCTCCAAGCCAGCTTGCTCTTAGACAAGTCCATGGAGCCTGTCTTCCCCTCCGCTGCAGTGATCTAAGGTCCCCGAATCCCCTTAATCATGTCTTATATACTGTTTATAGGACATGAGGATGCCAAGGGACATACCACCGCTGCAGGAGGCGGAGAGATGCAGGAGGGAGCGCTGTTACAGCCGGCTGTCTCTGAGGATCTGGTGAGCATATCTTTGTTATTTTTTAAACTAGATACAAATTAATGCTTAACCCCTGCAGTGCGGTGGTAGCCCCACTGCAAGGGTTAATAAAACCCAGGAATTCTGCTTTAAATGCTTACTTGCAGTGGTTTTCCTTTACATAATTTTTTTAATTCACTTGTTATGTGCCTTTCAACTTGGTAGAAAATTTGACAACTCCAGGGGAGTCATTTGCCCAACACAGCTCCCTACTTCCTTGCCTGTCATAGTCCTCTCCTCTTCTGGGAGTGCCTAATTACTGCATGTACTGGCCCAACTCCTCTGCCTCTCTCCTCTTCTAGGAGTGTCTAGTTACTGTCTCTGTTACCTTGCTACATAACCTTTAATGCAGCTGCTGGGGAAGAAGTCAATGGGAAAGTGTCACTTGAATGACAATTGAGTCTGCTGGGGATGCTGACATTACATCCAAGATGGCGGTACCCAGCAGCAATATTGGAGCTTTTGGATGTCTACACAAGGTAGCCTTTTACAGGTAATTGCTATGCATAAAACATATTACATTCATTTTGGTACTCTCTCTGGTAGATAGGCCAAAAAGCCCTCCCTGATCCATTGGATTGTCCTCTGAACTGCCTGGCATCTGGTCTACTAGGCCTCCTGAGTTCTGCCTTTGGGTGTTTTTGGTGGCTAGCTGTTGGGGGAAGGGTTGGCCATAGCTAGCTGCACACTTCAGTGTGTCCTTATTTGTGAGTGTAGCGCTCACCCCTGAAGAAGCCGCTGGAATAACCCGGGTCACATCACTAGTCTGTCTAGGGGTTTGATCTTGAGCTGCCCCACTAGCATTCAACCACCCTCTTCTAGTGCCCACAAAGCTGATATCCACTCCAGTAATGCAATGCTGAATAACATTTTTATTAAACAACTTCACTGGGGAGAGAGGGTGTGGGGATCCTAGACATCCAGGGTAGTACAGACATAGTACACTTGTGGTACAGTGAACGGTAATTGGAGTAACAGATGAGCAGGAGATGAATACTGATGCTCAGCAGGAGAGACACCAGCCATGCTCCTGAGGTCCTCTACATTCCAGGCACCTCCAGCAGACATCAGCTTCCTGGTTCTCCTCCTCTGATAACAACACAGGCCTCCTCCATACTTGAGGCCCCAGGGAAACTCTTCTCGCACTCCAGCCTCTGCCCACCCCCAGGCCGCAGGCCTAGCCTGGGGGTTGGCTGGACAGCACTCATCCCTAATCCATGGCTGGTCCTGACTAGTCTGAGCACATGGCAAATACCTCCAGTATTTGAACCCTATGCCAGCATGTACCACTGGTTGAGGGAAATCCAGTGATTGGCTGCTGCACTGTACATACACTTACAGTATCCCTCATTGACTATCCCACAATACAGCAGGGTCACATTCCACCCAGGGGGGTACAGTCAATGCTAGACACCTGGAATTAACCAGATAATTGCCAACTATAATCCATCCAGGCTGACTACAGCCCTGGCAATCACTAAATGTCTAGTAGCCACCTCACAAAAGGTGATGGGGGCTTCATGAGTAATAATTATTTTTCCTTTGTTTTCTTTCTTGCTTTATTGTCTCCATTGACTGTGACTTTGTGTCTAATTTTTTTTATTGTAATGTACTATAAAACAATTGTTAAATGTACAAATAACCTAATGGGAAGAGGTTTGCTAAAATAAATGGTCTGATGGCAGGGTCTCTTTAGCACCTCCTCTTTAGCGCTCATTTTTAAAGATTTCAGCAAGAACCCTACAATGGCTTAGTATCCACAAAGAGGAGAAGGTAAGAGCCTGCAATAAAGTTTGCCAAAAGCCTGCGGCGTATTAACGAGACATCAATCAGCAATCTATTAAAATGTTTTAACCTATATTTTCCTTTAACAGAGCAAGACGGCCATTTGTTACTGTCCGAAAATTCACTGAGAATATATTCGGGGGAGGAAAAAACCTTCAATACAGCTGTATTTCACACCAACAGAAGAGCAAAAGAATAGACGGACTTATCAATAGGCGATCAACAGTATTGATGAAGCCACAAAGCTAAATCAGGATTTGTCTATGAATTACATACCTCATTAAGCAAACACACTTTTGCTATTTAAACATTTAACTTGTTTAAATCAGCGATTTTCTAGTGATTTTTCTCTTAAGTTTAAACAGAAATTGAGGAATAAGGTACGTCGATTATAGTAATAATGGTGAACGATTCTTAGTAATGATATTAACTGAGCCTTGGGATGAATAATACATCAAAATACATTTCCTCCAATCTCAAAAAAGATCACTGAGATGTAGAACAGAATCAAACCATGGAAAACATTGCATTAAAGGTACACGCCAGTCAAAACAGAATGTGATTCATTGCTGTCACTATGTCTTTGCTGACATGGCAGTCCTCATTCTCCTACGTGTCTACCTCGAGCCGTTCCCTCAGCTTTGAAATGTGATGTGATGTTCAGAGCTGTGGCAGTAGTTTCAAACACAAGCACCAGCTGCGGTTTGAGCTGTTTTAAATAATTTCTTTTACCAGTTGTAGAAAATGACTGGTTTTGATACCCCTACCCCTTACAGGCGGTGGGAGTCGGCCCTTTAAGGGAATCATAATGCCGGAAGCATTTGCGTTTGCACCTCAGGTTTGCAAAGAGATGGTTGCTTTGCTCAGCTAAGCAAGTGTAGACAGACCTAAGTGATTTTCTGACCCTTTATTATTTCTCAATTTTTCTTACCTACCAGTTTTTTTTTTAAGATGTGTTTATTTAGGAAAAAGATCTGTAATTTCAATAAACAAAATAAGAACAGCTACTCGCAGGTTGCAAAGCACGAACAATCATAATATAAAACTTTTCGTATCTACCTTACTCGCAATGGAATATTGGTATGGGGAAACGTTTTGTAAACAGCACGCCTAGGCTGGTCAAGATTAGTCAGACTTGTTGGCACCTGAACTGTTGATGGCATTTATGCTGCCATCTAGAGTTGAAAAAAGTGAGATACACCTAGCATAGGACTTAATAAGGGGCAAAGCCCACAGGTGTGCTACCAACTTTTCAGAATAAAAGCAGCAGCCCAGGTTCAATAGAGTGGGACTTCACAATGGAACTATGACCAAGGGGGACTTCAGAGGAGGAGGACTTAATAATGAGACTCCAACCAAACAAAATGTCATTGGAGCAAAGGACGACTAAAGCCCATGCTTTGAGAGAGACTGCAAGAGAAGCCAGAAGCCATTTTCCTGCAAATGCTTAATCGCCACGAAGTCCTGTTCGAAAAGGGAATTTGTAGAGCAGCAACTGGAAGCTAAGTAACTTTAGTGTATCCTCTTATAGAAACTATTCTCTGTACTAGAAAGGATGGATTGGTGGGTGCATGTTTGTTTGTAGTCAGCCTTATGTTTGTTTTGTATTGCACATAATGTTGATGAACCTAGACCTGACCAACTGAAGCAACCCTAGATCATAACACTACTCGAAATCCGGTGGTGACTTTTTTTTAGCGTGCACTGCATATGGGTACGGCCGGTGGGGAAGGGCTTAAAGCTCCATCCCTATGAAGAATTAATACATTTAATCAACTCCGAACAACACAATTCCATCACAGCATCCACCTGCCAAGCCATTGAGTGCTTTTCCGTGGACCGTGCCCTTGCTCCATAGCAGTAAAGTGCTTTGAATGTGTGATTAAGCCTGTTTGGGTGCAGAAATAACTTCTAACAAAACTAACAAAATCTTCAAATGGGGACCCTTGTTCTGCTAACAACTATCCAAAGTAACAATTTTCTCACTTTGGAGAGCTTTCCTCTCATTTCCTGTATTGTCTACAGCACAAGTGAAGGGAAATCTCCCCAATTAGACACAGATGGCAAAAAAAAACCAAAAACGGGAAAGGGTTTTAACCCTCTTTTATATCCAGAATAAAAAAAAATGGCCGGGATAATAAATAGATAATATCTAAGTTTAGATAATAAACTTTTTTGCTTTGATGTCTTGTGAGCTACTGCTTCCCAGTATTTAGGAAACAGAGGGTGTAGGATGTGTCACCAATTCACAA
Source organism: Nanorana parkeri (assembly GCF_000935625.1). Lineage (NCBI taxonomy): Eukaryota > Metazoa > Chordata > Amphibia > Anura > Dicroglossidae > Nanorana > Nanorana parkeri. Next base: position 995,025 of record NW_017306440.1, on the reverse strand, counting down.
ACAGCTGCTATAAACCCTCAGGACACATGCCTTCCATGCACCAGATTCACCCTAATAAAAGCTGGCACTTGTCTCTCTTCATTCACACAGCGCCAAGTAAATAATCATCAATTTACCCAAACAGGCCTCAAGTTCCCGGCAACAAACAGCAAATTGCCACTTCACGGAGCTTCCTTTTCTCTACATGCTAAGTTGGAATATACTGACGTTATATTTTATTCCTCCTATTCCTTCTCTCCAAGGAGCCCAGTAAAAGAACGCATTTGTGTAAAAAGAATGCATGAAAAACAGCGTAAAAATGTTTTTTTTTCCTGAGTTGTTAACCAGACCGCTTTTAACCAAGATCTCTGTTAGAAAAAGCACGGAGAGACCCTATGGAAGAAAATACAGAAAGACTTAGAATGTATTTCCATCTCCATCATTGTTTCTGCTCCCCATAGAATGTATGATGTATGCATATTTATAAACCCCACATGCTTTACTTTACATATATCAACATTAAGCTTAAAAAAATGAATATTTAGATGTCAGGATTAGACAGCTTCTAGTTAACTCCAGATGGAAGTGTTACAGGTCACATAGACCCCAGTTCTGGGGTTGTGTCTCTGCCCCCCCACCCCCCTTCTTCTGGCCATGCACAAAATAAAGCCTGGGGCCCAGGGCCATCCCGATAGTGATGCAGTTCAAGGGATGTTGCTTCAGGTGGGATCTCCTTGGGTTACATAGGGGAGGGGGCAGCATGCAGAGTGGTATGGTCGCTCTGCTGCACAATTTGTTTTGTGAGTGGCTAGCGGGTAATCATGAAATCTAAACAAACTGATTTTCAAGACATGAAAGAAAGCCTGCATGATGGAGGTTTGCTACTGAGGCAAAGGAATGTTTGCTGCTGTAAACCTGGTGAGCAAAAAAAGCAATAAAAAGCTTTGCAAGCATGGTAGGTCAGTCGTGGGTTATCTGTGGCAGCTAAACTAGCGGAGGCTCCTCAGGTGGGCCTCTTGAGACGTGGAAGAGTTGTGTAGGTCGGTGAGGAGCATTGTAAAGAAAAATCTTAAAAACATCAGCCAGTTCATGGATACTATTGTGTTAATTGGTAAATACAAGTTCATAAAACATTTGCCAGCGTGTTTTGGGAGATTAGGGCTTCCCTCTTCTTCAGGACTCCTTGAGAATGTTACAGCAGTAAGCTGTGGAGAATGGAATAAGTGTCCATATTGTTTGTTCTTTGTGAAGCATCTGATTCAATTTGCAGAACATGAACACAATGTTACCTTTTAAATAGCTAAAGTGTATTTTATAGTGCTTCTCACCTACCTTTGCTCTGTTGTCACTTTCTGTCGGGGGACACTCTTGTCGTTATGATAGTGAGAGAAAATCTCTCTAACTGAGCCATAGATAGCAGTAAAAGCTAAAAGCCATCTCTAGGATAATTCCCACCCCCCACACCCCTCTAAGTGACTGCTAGATGAAAAAAACCCACTAAATGTCCTTTTTACTTGCATAAAGCCCCAGTCATGTGACACTCAGAGTCTTCTCTCTTCCTTTGTTTACTTTCTGCAGGGTCTTTCTTTGGGTGTCCATATCACTGTCTATGTGACAATACCTATTGGCTGTGCAGCAGAGGGGTCTTCCTAGAAAACGAGTGATATCATGCAAGGGGACAGTAGGGGATCGGCAGTATCACTTGCATCTGCAATGCTGAAAGACCAGAAATGGCGGCTGTGAGGGACCCTGACAGTGGTCTCAGGTGAGTAACGCTTGCTTCAACAGGTAAGAAAGAAAAATCCTTGTGATATAGTTTAGAGGGGAAAGGGGAGGGGGGGGGGGTGGGAGGAGAAAAAAAATTATCCTTGAATGGGGCTTTAAAGACAGGCCTGGAGCACAAAAAGTAATTGTGCGGAGGGGCAACATGACAGGAGGAGAAGCTTAGCAGGATCACACAAAGTTAAGTTTCAAGTTCAGGGATAGTTCAGAAGGAGGGATCACTTACCTGACTGGGCAAGAAGTTCTGCAGAGAGACATTTTCTAAGGGTGGTTCGTGGGAGGAGGAAGAAGAGTTTCTGATCATGTGAGAGTTTCCCTCCCACCTTCCTTACGTCTGGGTACCGGACCCTGTGTGTCACTTGCCATGGCAGCGTTTTGGGGGTTTGGGGTCCTTGATGGTGGTCTTTATTCATGGTTTATTGGAAAATGGTTGGGGATTCATTCTAGGTGTAGTGTCCTCTTCAGGGAGACATATCCTAAGGGTGGTTTGCGGGAGGAGGAAGTATCCAGTCGAAGACTTTCCGATCATGTGAGAGTCTCCCTCCCACCTTCCTTATGTCTTGGTTCTAGATCCTGTGTGTTACTTGCCACAGCAGCGTTTTTGGGGTCCTTGATACTGGTCTTTATTCATGGTTTATTGGGCAATGGTTGGGGATCCATTCTAAGAGCAGTGTCCTCTTAGTGGTTTGGTCCAGTAGTGGTGTGGGCTTTAAGTGTCTGTGGTCAACAGATATTTTCCCCAAGGCAGTGGTATTGTGGCTGGGGCCTATTGTTAGGTGGCTGAGGCCACAGACTTAGGTTATGGTGTGCCTTTGTTATGTGAAGTGCCTTCAAGGACCCGGAAACCAGTAATTTATTTTCTTTATATGGTTGTATTATTTTCCAGGCTATTCACTAAAGGGTGCAGAGTTTGGAGAAGGCAGGGGACGTGAACAATCTAGGACAACATAGCTGAACTGGAAAGTAAGCTGAATTGGAGAATTTTTCCAAATCAGCTATGCTGTCCTAGATTGTTCACTTCTCCAAACTCTTCACCCTTTTGTGAATAACCCTGTTTGCTATGTTATTACACTATTTGTTATATTTATTTTGGTATTTAATTAAAGAGTGGCTGCTGTAGCGTTTTGAACTCCACATTGGTCTAAGTGTATTTTATTTGCAAGGTAATCTGAAAGGCGGTTGGGGTAATTAAGGGGTTTTGGGAGAAGCAGGATACTTCTAATATACCCTAACCCTGGTCAAGGGGTTTCAATCCTGCCCCACTCCATTCATCATTTAAAAAGTTTTCCCGAGACCCGCTTTCCATAAAGACAAGTCACAAGTATAGCAGCCCCCTCGTGGTGAGCCAGCACGTCTTTTGTTATGCTAATTGTTCCTCAGTTGCCTGTCCATTGTGTTTGGAGTGTAATAAGGGACAAATTAGTAACAATTTAGCTCATTGTCTTATGACAAAGAAACCGTTCTCTGCTTTTTTTCACTAGTGCACATTGCTGCAATCTGCCATGTTCCAGGTAGAACCTCTCCAGAGAAATGATCCCGTCTTATGTGTTTAATTTACTTGTACAGTTAGTTAATGGTCCTGTGAATGAACCATGTGTGTCAAAACATTGAAATATCCCCAGAGGGAAGGGGATTGATTCACAAAACATGTTTAAGAAAGAGAACTGAAATACAAATACTGAATGCAGGTCATGTATTCTTTATAAAAGATGTATCGTGATAAAACAGCTGATATAAGTACCTGATGTTGTTAAATTGCCTTTCTCCAATCCCTTGGACTGAAAGACTTAAAGGGTTACCGAAGTGAACAGAGCCGAATGATGTTCGGCTATTCACTCCAGCTCAGTACGGCTGATTTCAGCCGTACATCGGTTGCCTTCGGTCAGCCGAACATGCTCTGCATTTTCGGCTGAGCCGAAGTGCAGAAGGACTTCGACTCGGCCGATCCAACATCTGGATCAGCTGAGCCGAAGCTCCGGCAGCTCATTCGCTGCTGTTCGCCCCTATTCACAGTGAGACACTCGGCTATTCTGCTTGGTACCTCCGTGGTATTGAGCAGAATAGAAAATAGTGAAAATAGTAGAAAAAAAAAAAAAGAAGGTTAAAAAAATATTTAAAAAATTTAAATAAATAGTGAAATAAAAAAATAAATAAAGATTAAAAAATCAATTGGGGCCGGGCTAGTAGTGACAGCTAGCTCCGCCCAACTGTAACGGCAGGGTGTTATTTTAGCTCCCTAAACAAGCAATAGCCTTGCAGTGCGGGGGGTAGCCCCACAATTTTTTCTTGCTGCAGTTTTTCTTTCACTTACAGGTCCCCTCACCCGGTCTCTGGGCAGCAAAAAGGAGAAGCAGCACATTCATGAGCTTATCTCTCTATCACTTTGCTCTCTCCTTCTATTAGCATGCTCCTTGCACACCTGTTTGACTCACTGTGCTGCTTCTGCGTCTCCAGTCTGAGGATATTACCAACTCAAATTCAGATACTTATACTGCTTGTGTTTTTTAAAATGGTTACAAAGGTGAACTAATTTGTGAAATTTGTAACTGGAGTTATGTTTTACACTGTAAGTTGGTAGTAGCCAATAGAAAGACTCACAAGAAGGGCCCTGGCTGTAAAATGTTAAAGTGGATAACCATATACTCCGATCAGCCATAACATTATGACCATCCACCAAATATTGAGTAGGTCCCCTTTTGCTGCTTTCACAGCCCGTACATCTGACTCCGCCAGCCCTCTGAAGGTATGCTGTGGTATCTGGAACTGAGCCATTTGAGCTACAGTAGCTGTTCTGTTGGATTGGACTATAAGGGCCAGCCTTTGCTCCCCACGTGCATCAATGAGCCCATAACCCTGTCACTGGTTCACCAGTTTTGGTAGGTCCTGACCACTGCAGACCGGGAACATCCCACAAGAGCTGCAGTTTTGGACTTGCTTTGACCCAGCCGTCCAGCCATCACAATTATGCCCTTGTCATAATTGTTCAATTCCTTACACTTGCCCATTTTTTGTGCTTCCAACACATCCACTTCAGGGACAAAATGTTCACTTGCTGCCTAATATATCCCACCCACTTCCAGGTACCATTGTAAGGAAATAATCAACGTCAATCAATCACCTGTTAGTGGTCATAATGTTATGGCTGACCTGGCTATTATTCCCCCCCGCCCCACCCCACACCAGCCCATCAATCATCATAATACTGCCTCATTATGTTGCTGGCTCTTGGGGTGGACTTTTACCTTCAGAAGCTTAAAATGGTTGGCAGGCTCCCTTTATAGAACAAACAGAGCGTAAACGGAGCTACTGTAACGTGCAGGACATGGTCATATATAGCAGGCAGATATTTCATTGCTCCAGTATTAAACCGTGCCATGGAGGTCATAACATCAAGGGTAAGTTTGGCAAGTGTGTTTATCAAAGGAGCACACTGTGTGTTTATTACCTCCTCTGCTGTACACACAACGAAACTTAGCAGTTGGAAATCATTAATGCAGCTGGCTGTTGGGTCATCCATTGTATCCCTCTTGTGTCCGAATCTATATGTAATTTTCAAAGATAAGGAATATTAGCTGCACTGTACACAGTATATCCGGAGAGCTATATCAATGTCTGCTTGGAAGTGACTTCGGCAAAATGTTTTCTACTGCCCTTTTATATGGCTACCGTATATATAATTCACTGTTTATCTGCACTCTTATTTTTCTGTTGGCTTTTTGTGTTATTTCAGAAGATGATGTCAGCAAGAAGGTTATATAATTTCTACTTAGCAAAATAAATTATTTGTTATAAAGTATATTTCTACTTTTGCAGCCAAATTTGACAGAAAAAGCCTCTATACGTTTATGGGTTCACATAGTATAATGAATTTTTTTTTTTCAAAAACGTCTTACCTTTCTAGGTGTGTCTTTTAGAGGTGTTCTGCCTCGCCACTCTACACATTGAAAGTGTGATCTCTGTGACTTACAGGGTTATTCACTGTGACTAACTGAGCCAAAGTTAAGTGAGCCGAACGTTCTTCGGCTATTTACTCCAGCTCAGTACGGCTGATTCAGCTGTACATTGGCTGAAATCAGCTGTACATCGGCTGCCTTCGGTCAGCCGAACATGCTCTGCATGTTCGGCTGAGCCGAAGGAGTTTGACTCAGCCAATCCAACATCTGGATCGGCTGAGCCAAAGCTCCGGCAACTCACTTGCTGTCGTTCGCCCCTATTCTCATAGGGGCCAAACAGCAGCGAGTGAATAGCTGAATGCCACCAAGCGGCATTCGGCTCGGCTATTCTGCTTGGTACCTCCGTGGTACCGAGCAGAATAGAATGAAATGAAATCAATGAAAAAAATTAACAAAAAAGTAAAAAATATGTTTTTACATTTAGGAAAATTAAAAATAATTTAAATAGTTTAAAGAACACAAACAAATTTAAAAGTAATAACAAAAAACCCCAGCATAGATGCCGGCAAAAGAAAAACAGTTGGGAAGAGCTAGCAGTGACAGCTAGCTTCGCCAACTGTTTCCTATTGGCCGCCACCTACTAGAGTCTTCCCGCAGGTCCCGGCCAATGAATAACAACTGGGAGGAGCTGGCCGTCATGTCACAGCCGGCTCCACCCAATTGTTTTTCTTTAATGACAGATCAGCGTCCCCAGGTCATTTGGGGACACTGATCTGTCAATACAAGTGGGCGGAGCCGGACATGAGATCATGGCTGGCTCTGCCCAGCTGTCATTTGCAGGGCGAATGGCCGGCCTTCGGCTGTCACTTGGGCTCAGTCGAGCCAAAGCATATGCCTCGGCTGCTGTATGGGCCATAGTGAATAGCCCGTACAGCAGTCCTTCGGTTCAACTGAACTGAAGGGCTCAGGCGGCCGAAGAGAGTCGAAGCTATGGCTGGATCCTTCGTCTCCTTTTCATGAATAATCCCCTTACAGTTGTAGTGAGATGTCAGTAACCCCAATCTCAGTGAGCTGGCAGACAGTTACCTCAATCCTTTATAACACCTTGAAGACCGTTTAAGTCAAACTGTGCAGATCTTTACAACGCTGAACATAGGATAGGTCAAACAATCATAATATGATCCACTAAGCAAAGGACATGTGGCTGAAATGCAGATTGGAACATGATGAAGAAGGGCTGAGCTACTGTATCTACACAGAGGAAAAACTGAACTATAGGGAGGGGTAGAGACAAATACCAGTGAAAGATAAAGCAAATAATATTTAAAGCCATCTCACAATGCAGTTTCAACATGACTGGAGGCCTTTAGGCAGACTAAAAGCTACTCTGAACAATTTTAAGGTGAACGTAGAGAGGGACATAGTGGATACAGACTCAGTTTCTTCTCATTAACATACAATGCTTCTAGATCTTTAACATTTGTTAGGACGGACAGTGTTTAAATCTAGTTTACAACTGATGAGACAGTATAGACAGGGTTAAATATGGTAAAAATAACTCCCCAACCCCCTACCTTAATCTTCAGTTTTGGACTTTTCAGAATAGAGTGGGTAAAATAGTTTTTTGATGTTATGCTATGTCAATGGGAACATGCAACAAATATAAAGTACTGTAGGTGTATCCATATTTGGCTATCCTATGCTCCTGAGCTAAATCTAGTGGTCTAAGTGAACTCTCTGGCCGAAATATGATTCTTGTGTAAGCCAATGTTTTAGAGTCTCTGGCAAAATGTATTTTATTACAACAATAGTAGGAAAACAATTGATAACATGATGACAATGTCATGCAGTAAAAACATTGGTGACAATCTGTAAGATTTTCAATATTAATAAAGGGCTAAAAAAAGACTGGGGCCAAAAGCAATGAATCAAGGGGCAGTGATTTATGATAAGAGATCCATTTGGCTCTATCACTATCCTGGTGTCAAGAGACTGGAGCTCACATGGGAATTCCCCTTGTTACTCCTGTTGGTCGAAAGGAATATCAGGTGATCCAAAGAAGGTGAGTATATGCTACTGGGCAGGGTGGCAGTTACTACAAGGAGATTGCTTTTTCCCTGCATGGGTGAAGCACAGATTCACTTTATGTGTTACACAACAGGAGTGATTAGTAATCTTAATGTAAAGGTGTGCTATAGAAAAGCTACCGTGTTTCCCTGACAATAAGACCTACCCCGAAAATAAGACCTAGTTGTGAACATTCCCAGGGTGGTGGTGGTGGCATAAGGGGGGAACTTGAAGAGCCGTGGGAGAGAATCAGCTGTGCCAACTAAGCCAGCGCTAAAGGAAGCGAGGCGGCAGCGGAGGGAGCAGAGCCACATAAGCTGATGCCTCCTCTATAGCGCCAGCTCCTGTCACAGGCGGAGTGATACCAAATGCACTTGGCTGAAGAAATCACTGACACCTGTGTTGCCAATGCACTACAAGCAGGCTACTTGGACAAGAAGTGTTAATTTAAGGAGAACTCTATTGCTAGTCATGAAAGACGTGGGTCAATGGTTCTCCAGGAAATGGAGTCACAAGAAAATTGGGCCAGAATTCAGGATTTGGAGAGTTATGACGATGTTCCAGAAGATGACATGACTATTTGAATAAATGTACAGTATATTTTTGTACATGAATAAGTGTGGATTGTTGTACATTAAAAAATAAGGCCTACCCCAAAAATAAGAACTAGTGTGTTTTTTGAGCCAAAAAAAATATAAGACAGTGTCATATTTTCGGGGAAACACGGTAGTAAGAGTGACGCTGTACAGCATGTGTTATAAGGCGCCTGTTCCTGTGCGTTCAACCCCATTCTACTTCTGGAGCCTCAGTGTTCTTCAGGGTATGGGGCACATGTGTACACTCCCTCTGCCAACCACAATGCAATTCTTAATACCTAAACTACCAAACACAAAGCTTGAGCACTGTCACAGGGGAAGGAATAGGTGTGCCATACACTATGCACATATATACATCAAAAGTCTGAATTTCTAGGAGCCTCCTAGGATCAATTGGTGTAGAGAAAGGTGATGAAGAAGGCTAGAGAAAAATCTGTATGGTGTCATTCTTATGTTGTGTTTCCTGGATCCCCTAGTGACCACAGGGATATGTTTCAGTCTTACACTGGCTAATGTATATATAGTACAGGTTTAACCTTTAAAAAAAGTTTATCTTAAGACCAAATGCACAAGGAAACTTCAATCGAGTTGAGCACCTTGGTGACCAGGATTGCAAAAAGGGTTGAACAATAATTTTGGGTTCCACCTTTAAGACTATTATTGAGAAACAATAACCAAAAAGTGACAGTTCGGTTTCCAGAAAATGGCAGCCCAGCACGTAATGTCTCAACACTGGAAAGACTGCAAAAGCATAATTATTACTTATTTTCTATAACAAACCACCCCTACAGACCCTGCCCCTGAGGAGCTTGGAGACTAATTTTTCTGTCCATCCTTGTACAAGAAAGCATCAGTGATGTGGTACAAGCTTCAATGCGGCCAGCTTTTCTATATAACAGATGACAAAAAAAGTTGCAGAGAACATTGATCAGCATTTATGTGCTGTATCTCTGCAGATGGATGCTGTGTGCTGGTTTAATGCTTATGTGACCCCGCAGTTTGAAGCTGTTTGCTGGTTTAATGCTTATGTGACCCTGAAGGTGGAGGCTGTGTGCTGGTTTAATGCTTATGTGACCTTTACTGGACGTCTGAGCACCCATGACTCAACTCACCATGTGTGGCCAAAGTGTTATGCCTGTGAAATGAGCTCACCTAATAATGCAGCTCTGCAGATATATCAGAATAGGGAAGGATGCCAATACACCCAGATTAATGAACAACAAGGCAAGAATAATGTTCAAGAACAATGTTCTCACAATAACCATTGTAAGGGGGGCCGGCGCAAATCAAACCATGGACGAATCAAGTTGACCCAGGAACAGTCCAAGCAGGTTTGTCCTGCACTTTAATTTAGTAAGGCAGTATACAAACACAGTTCTATGCAGGAGAGCTTTGTACAGGAACTCCATAAAACAAAACATCTTATAAGACCATGGCTGGCCGCACATGTGATACATCACATGCGCATGCTCCTGTCTACCGCATTCTCGGAAAATGTGCACAGGTGCGCAGGCGCACACAACATAGCATATGCGCAAATATGCGCTGACTGCTGGTGCACAGAATGTGACGAGCTTCCCCTAATGGTTGGGCCTATATAAACCAGTCTGCCCCACTCACAATTGCTGAATGGTCCTTGTGATCCTGATACTCTGCCATTTGTTTGCTTCCTGTGTTTTACCTGGATTGCATCTGACCTTGCCTAATTGCTGCCTGCCCCTGACCTCTGCTAGTTCCTGGAGTCTGTCTTCTGCCATTGTACCTTGCTGCCCGTGACCCCTGGCTCGTTTGACAATGCTTCTGCTTCCTGTCTTGGCACTTCGCTGACCACCTGCCTTGAGCTTGGACTTGTCTGACCCGCTCCTGGATCTTGCTTCTGGACTGTCGCCTGACATGGTGTCTGCACACCTCTTGGCACTCATGCAACTCTTTTGTCCTCTCACTCCCTGTTTCCACTTCCAGGGTTGCGGGATAAAAGGTGCAAGGGAGGCCTCCTCTGCTATTCGGTCTTCTGCCAGGTAAGTGATACATCTGCTTGTTCAAACCACTAACTATACCTATGTCAGTTCTTGACTAACATGGTGCTGCCCTAATGGGTTCTCCAAAACAAAAAAGCAGTACCTTGTTAGTGTTCCATCAGCCTTTTCATGCAGTATTAGCTTCCATGGCAGTGAGAGTGTGAGATTGGATGCCCCCAGCAGAAGTAAACTATCAGATGTGGACCTAGGAATGGAGGCTTTTCTCCAGCCAAAGCAAAATACAAAACCTCCAGACTAAAAAGTTTAAAACTTTTCGGCATTCTGTAACATTTCCCTGCTACTTTGTTGACATTCGGGAGAGATGGAGAACTGTCACAGAATAACACACAGCTCTCTGCTCCTTTGTTCCATTATGAATGACATTCTGGAAACATTTCGATACATACAAATTTCGTTTTCAGAAACATTTTTTCTGTTATTCGTAAAGTCCAAATACATCAGAATGTCCGCACATGTCTAGTGATTATTTCACTGTCCTGTAAGAAACGTAAAATTGTTGTCCTTTAAAAGGGAGCGAGCTTGGAGTGGTGGCTACTTTACAACACACACAGGGACCATGTGGAACAAAAGTAGTCACCCTCCAGAAGGAAGGACAGTGTCAGCCCCAATTCAGAGATGATTTGAGGATCTACAGCCGAGTGATACACAAATAAGATACATTTTTGTTAATAGTTAAGGTACCTGAATGTATTTTTAGGAATTTAACTCCTGAGTTTAGTGCCAATTAAAGTGACATTAAACCCTCAGATTTTTTAACATAAAACAATAGTGTAATGTGTGCCTTACTGTAATCCATGGTAGTTTCCCTTCTCTTTGCTGCTCTTCCTTTTAAATCTGTATCTGTTCTCATGCTGGGCAGAACTTCTGTTTTGCAGCAGACTGCCTTGTCTCAGGAATGGATATATGGTGTCTGCGTGTAGGTTTGTAACCTGAGCCAGCACTACAGGAAGAGGCCCTGAGCTGCAAAGGGAAGTTCTCCCTAAGCATGAGGAGACATGAGGATTTAAAAGGAAGAGCAGCAAAGAGAAGGGAAACAACCATGGATTACAGTAAGGCACACATTACAGTATTGGTTTATGTTAAAAAATCTGATGGTTTAATGTCACTTTAAGGTTTATCAAAAATAAAAGATTCTTATGGTCTAGTTTATGATACTTGTATGTCTATTTGCCACCATAAAAAGCCCCTTAAAGGAATAGGATTTTTTTTGGTATACGTTGAATTTCCAAACTCTGCTGGCTAATCTAAGATACTTACATCTGAAAATCTTATATTTCCATAGCTCGTCTTTTAGTACTACAATGTTTGAGTCCCAACAAAGTGATGTTTTCCTCATTTCCTACACGCCCTCCCTTAAATGTATTTTTGTTCTGGATCATTGACCAGTGGGGTGTGAATATCATTAGGCGAGCTATGAATGCTTTTAGCTCTGGCTCCTTTAAATTAAGCAGGATGAAAGGACAGCACATTTATAATTTAGCGTGTCCGGGACGGCGTGCGCTGTGCTGGGGGAGGACCTTCTTTAATTACAACTTCACCGTAATACGATGAGAAATGAGTAGGCAAGAGAGTTGTGCCGGAATGAGACATGATAAATCAGTTTGTCCAGGAAGCGCGCTCGTGTCAAATCTATCACCGCGTTCAGAAGCGTGCTATCTTTCTTATTTCAATAAGGAAATCTCATGGAGAAATTTTAATTGCATGCGATTAGGTGAAAGTCAATGTGCCTTAATGAGGAAAGTGAAACCTGCATTTTTTCTTCCTTTATCTTCATGCTTTGAGTTCTCAAGGATTAACACAAAATGATTTGGGCTTCAATGGCACTCTTTTTTTGCTCATTTGTTTGAAAGATGTAGATTTTAGGCCATTTAAAAGGCCTCATCTCATTCTCTATTCTTCATGTCTCAGAAGCAACTCAGTTCTAGAGAAAGAAGGGGGAAAAAAAAAACATTCCAATTTTCGAGCCATCTATTGTCAAGGGTGACTGAATGGCAGCCTGCAATTATATGATTTCAATGTAATCCTTTCAGCAGGGAAGAGGCAGGTTCACAGTTGCTTGGAGTAGAAGATTGGCGTTGCCAGCTGATTAATTTACAAAGTTTAGAGGCATTTTCAATGACATACCGGGGGAGCATGTGACATTGACAAGTTTCGTATTTTTGGCCCTGGTTGTTTTTGTAATTGGAGTTGGTGGCTCTTGGGGGACCTTGGCGTTTGAAGATTTTTAATGTGTATTTGTAATTTAATATCGAGACTTATTGAAGAGTACAGAGTTTCTGCTGTGGAATGCTTTGACTAATCTTTTGAAGTGGAAGTAGATTTTTTTTTAAATAAATTGTCAGCAAAAATGTTGCAGGGTTATGTAGTGGGTATTTAACTGAAATTTGTGTTTGATTTCTTCAAGTGCAAAATGTAAATGTCTAGTAAATGGGATTCTGGGGCAAGCACAAACCTTAAAGAGAACTGGTCACTTTGCCCATTCAGGGAAGGTGGCATGTTTTCCTAATAACACCTCACCTCCCACTTATATTCTGCCTCGCTGGTCATCTCTGCCACTCAGTGGGGTTGATTTACTTAAGGCAAATAGGGTGCTCACTTTAAAAGGGAAGTTGCACTTTGCAGAGGCAGTTATTATTATACAGGATTTATATAGCACCAACAGTTTACACAGTGCTTTACAAAATGAAGAGAGACAGCACAGTTACAATAAAATTCAATACAGGAGGGTTAGAAAGGCCCTGCTCATAATAACTTATAAACTAGAAGGAAGTGTAAGCGAGTCAAAAGACATTAATTGTGAGGGACGAGAAGATGGAAGAAGTAAAAGTACAGTTATTTGGTGGAGGTTGGGTAGGCTTCCCTGAAGAGATGAGTTTTCAGGGATCACCTTTAGGCAGACAGAGGAGGATTGACAGAAGATAGCTGGACAGGTTGGGGTATGGAGTTCAAGAAGATAGGGGAGGGCTCTGGAGAAGTCCTGGAAGTGAGCATGGGAGGAGTTGATGAGGGAGCTGGAGAGCAGGGGGTCTTGAGAGCACTGGAGAGGACGGTTTGGGTGATATTTTTTATATGAGGTCAGCTATACAGCTTGCGGCAGAGTTGAAAATGGCTTTGTATGTTATTCTCAGTATTTTTCTTTTTCTTTAGGAAATTGGGAGCCAGTGGAGGGATTGGCAGAGAGAGGCAGCATGCTCTGAACGGTTGGTAAGGTGGATGAGTCTGAGAGTAGCATGCATGATACACTGAAGGGGGAAAGCCTGTGTAAAGGTAGAACAATGAGGAGGGAGTTGCAATAGTCATGGCAAGAGATTACAAGGGAGTGAATTAGAAACTTTGTGGTGTTGTTTGTCGAGAAGGGGCAAATGTTGGAAATGTTGCAAAGGTTAATTTGGCAAGATTTGGATTAGTGATTGGCTGTGGGGCTGAAAGGAGAAGTCAGAAACAAGAATTATACTGAGTACCCTGGCCTGAAGAGAGGTGGTGAACGTTGTACTGTTGATTTCAGTATCAAAGTCGTGGGCAGCAACAAGGAGGGGAAGAAACATTTTGAGCTCAGTTTTAGACAGGTTGAGTTTCAGAAGTAGTAGGACATCCATGTTGATATGTTAGTGATACCTGAGGAGACAGGAGGGGTGAGCTGAGGAGTAGAGAGATAGGTTTGGGTGTTGTCAGCATAGAGATATTGGAAGCCATGTGAAGTTATCAACTTGACCCAGGAAGGAGGTGTAGATAGAGAATAGAAGAGGCCTGGGGACAGAGCCTTGGGGGACCCTCAAGGAAGAGGAAGAGGAGAGGAGGAGAAAGAATTGTAGATGACACTACAGGTGCGCTAAGATAGGTAGGAGGTGAACCATGACAGAGCAAAGTCTTGGAGTCCAAGGAAATCAAGTTTTTTGAGGAAGAGAGAGTGGTCTACTGAATCAAAGGCAGCAGAAAGAGCATACATCAAAAATATATTTTGCTAATATGCTTAATATGAGAAAGATAAGCTGCAAAAGTGAAAAAATCCCTTGAAAATATATATGTTATTTATAAGCTGCGCTGTGTAATCCAAGTCTGGAATTATTATGCAAATATCATACATACAATACAAAAGTGCATATATAAATTCCACCATTAAAATGCATGCTGAAATCCACTCACTTTTTATGAGGACCGTATCATAAAGGTCTGAGCTCGCTTATACTCTACACTCAGATCCATGGGCACTCTCAGTCAGGTTTATTTACAAATTTGTATCAGCATTTCACTCCGTATGCTGATCATAGGTAGAATAGAAAACATCCCATAGTGCACACCATCGTATTAAAATGGATTTTATTAAGTAAAATTACTCACATTAAAAAGAGTTTCAATCACATTTTTGAACACAAACAATGGAATAGGCGTTGCACTGGTGCTGTTACAGTTTCCGGAGCCGTCTCATGTCTCCTAGATTCCACCCATTTCCGTGACCCTACATACATTATATCACAATTGATTTAATCACTTTTGCATTGTATTTATGATATTTGCATAATAAGCCAACACTTAGATTACACAACGCAGCACATACATAAGGTATAGGTCTAAGAGCATGAGTATGGAGTAGGGGCCGTTGGTTTTAGCAGTTAGTACATTGTAAGTCATTAGTAGGTTTTAGGAGGGCAGCTTCTGTAAGTGTTGGAATGAAAGCCAAATTGAAAGGGCTCGAGAAGGTTGTTAACAGTAAAGTAGACTAGGCGTTTGAGAAGTTTGGAGGTAAACAGAAGCAAGGAGATGGGTCTTAAATTGTTCAGACTGGTGGGATCCACTGAGGGCTTTTTTTTAGCTTAGTGCGTGATGTAAAATTTCACTTTGCAAAGAATAACCAATCATGTGCCAGGAAAATTGGAAGGAAAAAAACATTATTATGGCTTGTGTCTGTGAAGGTTCTCATTCATCCAGGTCATGGTATATCTGTAAAAAATAAATCATCTGGACTTGCTGTATTATTCTTGAAGACATTACACTACTCATCCAACTAGCTTTCTCAATTCAGAATGATTTGCGCAAAGATTCTCTGGGAATAAATATTATGGCTTGCACATTATTGCAGTGCATCACCTCATTTACTAAACTAGGGAAAAACTTCCCTTCCAAGTGCAAATTCCCTTAGAAAGTGAACAGCTTATTTTAGTAAATCAAGCTCAGTACATAGATGAATGCCCACTCAAAGTCTTTGTATTCATTGCTGTAACTGAGCCCAGGTAATTGCCTGCGTCTACTCATCTCAACTCACATACTATGCATAAAGAACTTTTGTGAGCCCCACACAAAGTACAGCCCTTTGCAATTAGGGGCAATGTTGTCAGCCAGCCCTGATAGCTCTTTCAGTTGACTATTGGGCTGCCTATCAGGCCCATTGAGTATTTCAAATAAAGGAAAGAAAGACTATAGAGAATACAATGTATGTCCCTTTGCCCACCAGGTCTATTAGACAGGCAGCCCAATGGTCAACTGAAAGAGCTCATGGGCACACAACAGGCTGACAACCTTCTTCTGTGCAGTGGCTTAGTGTCAGCCTGCTACAAGAAGTTCTGTTACTGGCAGAATCCCCAGGTAAGATATTTTAAAAATGGATTAGAAAAAAAATGACTTGCTTAATAAAACCGCATTCAGGGAGGAATTATGCCAAATGTATGGAGGAGTATGTAAAGGACATTAAAGCGGAATTAAAGACCACGCATACCTCTGCTCCAGCAATGTGATATCCGCAGACTCCCTCACCAATATCTTCTCCCCGGCTTCTTCTGCGTGCCGGGTCTTCGGCCTGCTAGATTGGCTCCATGTAGCCTACTTCTGGATATTAAAAAAACTCCCCTTGCAGTGGGGCTACACCTGCACTGCAAGGGTTCACTAGTCATTTGTTTCTAGGGGGATTCTTTAAAGCAGTTTAATTTACCTGATCCCCACTTTCCTCGTGGTCAGCGCTCACCTCTCTCCCCTCTGCACTGGCTGTGGAATGACCCTCGCCATCCTCATGTCTAATGCAGGGCTATGGACCCTAAATTAGGCAAGATGACGGCAGCACGAGTGGAGGGGGGAAGAGGATGTGGGCACCGGCCTTGGAGCCAGTGACAGCAGGGATCAGATAGGTAAAACTGCACTAAAGAATCCTCCTAGACAAAAAAGCAGGTAACCCTTGCAGTGGTATTTTTTTTTGTATCGGAAGACAGGCTTTAAGCTATTGGACCAAAAGAAGGGAAAAGAGAGAGAAACCCTGGCCTTCAAAAGGGAGAGAGAGAGAAAGAGAGAGAGACCGTGGCCTTCAAATCGTTGGAAAAGGGAAAGAGAAAAGGCAAGAAAAGAAAAATCAGCAGAGGTGGAGGTCCCCTAAACTATTGGACCAAAATGAGGGAGAATGAGTATATACAGATTTCAAACCCTGGATATTAAAGGGTTGAATATTGATTTTGTTAAATTTTAGCTTGATGACATCGTTTGAATGTTGTTTTGATTTGAATGATGCTAGTATTTACATAGGTTTGTATGATATTTTTTGTTCTTTATGATTCTACATAATATAGAAACATAATGAAAAGTTATTATGGATACCGATACAGGAAGTGCTTTGTGGCAGATCCCTCTCTCTGATGAAAAACTGTTCTCAGTTCAAAACAGGTTGAGGAGAGGGATCAAAGGTTTGCTGTTGTAACTCATTAGAAATGGCCTAAGCATTAGCCAGTGATTGTGGGAAATCCATCTATCCACGTCAGAACATCTTATCATTCTGCCGCATGCATATGCTAGATTCAGGAAACTTATGGCTAAGTTTACTATTTGGACCATGTATCTTGTTACACCCATATTTAGCATGTAACATAAAATATGGTGAGTAATCTCGGGGTTCTTCTCCCTGCAGGCTGCTGCTCTTTTTTTAATTTGTGACTCCTCCCACAAAGCCGCATTATCCATTCACTGAACCTTAGACAGGATCTGTGAATGGAGATACTGCAAGACCCATCAGCCACCACAGCAGATGGAATGCAAGTGGGGGTGACGTCACCATGCATTCTTCCTCCCATCCATGTTATTGAATGTCTGTACAGAGGTATTGACAAGGGCTGGAGAAAGAATCTGCTGGAGTCAGAGCACTGCACACGCGATCCACTGATCGCGGTTGCAATGCTTTAATGGCTCCGGTGCAAAAAAAAATACTAAATGCACTTTTTTTTTTCTTTTATGAAGATGTCTGCATTGATTGTTTTTTTTTTTCCAAAAAGTAGACTTTACCTTTAAATGTAAGTTTGGATTTGTTTTCAATACAAATGGATGATTTACTTTTCATTGGCTGTGCTTGCTGAGGAATGGGAAGAAAGTCTGAGAATCCAGCACTGTGGGCAAAGGACAGCGAGGCTTGGTTTCCAGGGAGGATCACCCAGAGAAAATAGAGTACCAAGACTAAGAGCCGAGGAAGAGTAAACAACTGCTTGCAATGAAAGAGAGACAAAGAGCCCAGAATGGGGCTTTAATACCAGAATTAAGATACTGCAGAGTATACAGCAGTGTAAAAGTAGGCAACAGCAGTACATTTTTATTCAAGGATAATAGGCCTAACTAGTGTATGCTCAACTACTTAACTTTGGGGATAGGGGAAGTGCAGTGAATGTAAGTGACATAATATGAATTAATTTATTTGCACACTGTCCTAGCACTTTTTTACTTTAAACAATGATCAAATCGTAATAATTAGATGGTTATAACAAGTAAATGCTCTGCTTTAAGCACCCCAGAAAACACGCCAACATAATATTAAAAATAAAAGAAATGAAAACCCCAAAATAGCACTCTTCAATCAAATGCTTACTTTTATAAAGGGAAAACTTGCATCAAAAATAAAGCCAGTATACGAACAGACCGCACTATCCAGAGAATTCCAATACTGCAGACTTTATTTAAATTCACAGCAAATCCAGTATGTCTTATATTACAATATAAATAATAAATATTAAATATCATAATATATGCTCTAAGAACATCAAATATGAGAGATATTATCTGGAAACTACACTACTAAGGCTAGTTACGCGAACAGAGAAACCCACAAAAAAGTAGCTAGATGGTCCTAGGTTTATTTAAAATACTATATTATAAGAGCCATCAAGAAAAAGAAATTCTAACACAGGTGTCCCAGGCAATTGCCCAGAACCTTCTCAATATTTCAGAGAATGCCAAAAGTACAAATATATTATCAAGTATTAAATAAAGACCAAAATCCATCAAAACTCATAACTGTTCAAATCACTCATAACTGTTCAAATCACAATAATATGTTTTTTTTTTAACATAAAACAATACTGTAATGTGTGCCTTACTGTAATCCATGGTAGTTTCCCTTCTCTTTGCTGCTCTTCCTTTTAAATCTGTATCTGTTCTCATGCTGGGCAGAATTTATGTTTTTCAGCAGACTGTCTTGTCTCTGAAATGGATACATGGTGTCTGTGTGAAGGTTCACACCCTGAGCCAGCACTACAGGAAGAGGCACTCAGCTGCAAAGGGAAGTTCTCCCCCAGAATGAGAAGACATTAGGATTTAAAAGGAAGAGCAGCAAAGAGAAGGGAAACTACCATGGATTACAGTAAGGCACACATTACACTATTGTTTTATGTTTAAAAAAATCTGAGGGTTTAATGTATCTTTAAGTGAGATACTGGTCTGTATTTGTTACCTCTATGAATAAGCCTTCGGGTGAAACATTTGAGAGGTTGTAGTTGGTTGGGGGTGTGCAGTGCTCGCATTTGTTGCTTTATACACTTTTATTCACTGTTATACTGGATTTGCTGTGAATTTAAATAAAGTCTGCTGTATTGGAATTCTCTGGATAGTGCGTTCTGTTCGTATACTGCTACATTCCAAGGTGGAGCCGCACCTATTGGACCAGCACCTGGTGAATCCTGATGGTGGCTAAGGAATTGGAGTGGTGAGATTTTCTTTGGCTCTACAAAAATAAAGCCACTTAACCAGCTAAAATCGACCATTGAACTCTAAAAAAATAATGAAAGACAAAAAATCCCCTAATTATGAGAAAAAAGGCAGCAAATTGTCCATAAAGCTAGCAATCAAAATTAAAGTAAAGTTTCCTAACGGATCCTAATCTCCTCCTATGCAGGTTGTCAGCTTTTCCTATATGTTTTCATACAGTGGCTTCCATACACTAACACTATGGCTGCTCTGTGCCTTCCGTTTTATAGTGAGGGGGCTGGCTTATCCAAAATACCCCTATGAGCCCTTCTAAGCTTGCTGGTCATAGTTCAAAGACCATGCATTGGATTATGGCTTAAAAAAATTATCCTGGGGCGAATCTGCACATAAATGTACTTGGGCCGCAAATCTCAAACCTGCACGATGCTTCTTGAACCCATGGTAGCGGCAAACCTCATCCCTTCTTAACGGCTGGGGAAAAAAAAGTCTACCAGTGCATGCCCAGTTTTTTTCTGAATTTGTGCCTAAGCAGTCATAGGTTTCATATTTGCAGAGAATTGATATTTCCAACAGCTACATATTACTTACTCTTATGAATCTTCTAAGCAGCCCTCACAGCCCCTCCACCATCAACTGTTAGAGTTACCCCATGAGCACCTTATAGCAAATATAATCATTGCCACATTATTCAGTTCCTGGGAGGTGCGGTAATTTGCATTTAAACCTATAAGTGCCTTTCCTATCGACCTGTACTTTTCCCACATCACTGTTAACAATGCCGCTTGGTTACTTGTAGCAGTCTTTGATAACTACATAAAACGCCAACGGGACTGAGCATTTTTTTTTTAACCTTCTATATTTCCACGGTCCCTGTCGGTAGATGCAGGCTATTTAAATGCTCCATTGGAGAGGGATTAAAGTTTATGCAAGGTCACTGGGGATGTGATAATTATAATCACAGGTTTTTTGGCTGCACAATGATGGCCATTTGTTATCTTCGCTTGAGTAATTCCTACAGCATGGAGCTGTTGACAAGCATGCACTGATTTACTGGTTCCCCCCAAGTCCCAAGGCAGAGTCCGCTCTGGAGCCTCACACCCCAGTGTGCATCTCCCGCTGCTTCTGCTATCTTTCCTGATATGAGTTTCTAAACCCTCTGAAAATTGGAGAGAGATATTTGTGTGATCTCATGATGGGATCAGAAAAAGAATATGAGGTTACTAACTTTGACGATCTTATCCACATCTGTTAAATTCCAGATATTATTCTCCATGCTATGCAATAAATGACTGTCATTCACTGAGTTGCCATATTGTTTTTTATGGCGTTATATAAAATACAATGGGGTATGAGTAAAAAAAGATAAAAACCACCCTAATATTGTTATATTAAAATACAGTTTTTGCTTATCTTTGCAGCTGTGGACAGAAATATAAAATTAAATAACCAATTAGCTTGAATAATAACAGGATATGCTGGCTTGACACCACATGCAGGGAAGGAGTGCAAAGGGTTAATGTGGTCCGATCAAACCACTTACATTTTGCATCTGACATGAGGGCACAGGTCTATCTTTTCCAATGTTTGGGTCTTTTGCAGTTAGTTGGGCTTTACTATGCAATACTGAGATCTACAAATCTTACAGAGGATCTTTAAAGCTATGCAGTGATTATGAATGGTGAAGCTTTAAAGAGACCCTGTAGAAAGATTATTCATTTTAAAATATTCCCAAACAATTATATTTGCATTTAACATACTTCATGCATCTTACCTGTAAAAGGCTTATTTGTGTAGATATCCAGTTGACTCAGAGCTTTGCTGGACCAGCTAGAAAGGTGAGTGATGACTTGTTTTAAAGCTCTTTTACTGCTTGTTGAGAATATGTTAATAGTTTAGTGTCCGTATTCTAAACACGAATGCATTTAAAAAAAAAGTAGCTAAACTATAATGGTGGTTTACAAGCCAAATGCAAGGAATCCTTTCATACACAATGAAGTTGATTTATAAGATCTCCACTCAGCCATATGCTGGACAAATGCCGTTCACACAGCATTCCCACCACTAGACGGAGCTGAGGAGCATTCAAACTTTTATAAATTAACCCTTATGGAACAAAATGGAAAAACATTTAAAATATATTTTCCACTTGAAATACATTTTAAAAATATCAATTATGCTCACCTCTTCCAGAACTCTTCAAAGGCATAGGAAGCAGAATTTATACACCCTTCTTTCACATGTATGGCTTGGTGCAGAATTTATGTATAGCAACACCTGTCAATGGCTGTACTTACTATTGTGTTTTTGTCGAAGCAACACAAGGGTTGTGGGGAGGCTAAGGGGTTGTTTGTGTAAGGTCTCTTACACAGGTTTTACTTTGACGGTGGCCATCCGTCGACTACTGAGCACCCAGGATACTTTGTTGGACGTGCGGTCAGGAGTGCAATGGGTACATGGACTGTTACACAGGTGTGGCACACGTTACCTTTAGCAATCACCATTCAAGAATGTTCCTATGTAGGTCACTGGTGGTTGGCTTGCCCCATGTCTTTAGCGCCTGACTGAGATCTTATCAGACCATATCAAGAGGCCATTCCCCAATGAACATGAGTTAAGGACTGGAGTAATTCAGGTAGATAGTCAAGGACATTGCTGGGGCTAACTAGAGCCAAGTGTTAAATGCCAAATAGTTAAGCAGGGACATAGAAATGAGCAATGCCAGGGTCAGGGCAGAAGGCATTCTAGCAAGGCCAAGACCCTCAGATGGTGAAATCCAAGGAGTCCAGCAGGTCAGGTATAAAAGGAAGACAGGAAAAAGGCATTAGAACAAATCAGGAGTGAAAACAAACTGGGAGATGAGAGTACAGAGACTGGAACTAGGAACACTTCAGAACCATGATGACAAGAGCAAGGACTGAGACAGAGAAAATAAAATGTGTACAGGATATCAAAGTTGCACTCAAGCTGAACCTTATAATGGCTCACTGGAAATGTGAATAGTAGTGAAAGCAGCAAATACTGTGTTTCATGCCTAATAAAAGTGACTTGATCAACCCCCCCAAACTACGTATTATATGTCTTGGTCATGACAGAAGCTGATTGGTCTTATTTTACCCTGAGTCCAGATTTTCACTTTTTTAATTCTCTTTTAATTTTAAACAAAGCCATTATTGTTTCAAATGGTTTAAATGATAGGGAATGCTGTATGATAATTACATCATTTAACGTATTGATTAGTAGAAAGTCAATGGTAAGGATTCTGCTAAGCTTTGTGCTCATTTTGTAGTTAAAAACAGGTTTTGTTCAGTTTCTGAGTGGTAAATGCTGGGAACACCGAGCACAATAGCTGAGAGTGTGATGAAACAAAAGTTTCATTATAGCAACAAAAGAGTACTTTGCACAGCCAAAAAAAAATCAATGGAACACAATTAAGCAGGGCACATCTACCTAACCCGAACAACAAAGCAGAATAGAATCAAATTAACCGGCGTATTTAGAATACATAATTAAAATAGCTATTTATACTGTTACCTTGTAAAAAAATCTCTTTTAATCTCCAGTCACTTTTATTGCTATATGTGGCATTTATTTCTACAATTAGGCCTAATGGTACTTGACAATTTGTGTGCATAGTCTGTGCATTTTCCTGAGTATTTAATAAAGGACGGCAAATTCTTAACAGATTAACATTTTGGCACTTGCAGCACCTAGGTGCTTGGCAGGCCTCTTCACTGTTTTACCCTATTTAAAGCAGCCATTGTGCCTACAACCAAGCAAAGGCCAGAAGACATTCACTTGCTGGCCAATGGCACTGCTGCTAATGATGGTTTAAAGTGATCCATCCTAAACTTAATGTATGGGTAATCACAACATCTAGTTTTGACTATGTATGGCATCGTGCCTTACTGTATATATTTTTCTTACGCAAACAGTATATTAGTGAATCTGCTGCAAATTCTCTTACCATGAAATCCTACCAGTATCAGCACTTCCTGTTGCAGACTGAAAAGGCCAAGCCACTGCCTCGAAATTAGCAGTAGTGTTGTCAGCCTGCTGTACGAGCTCCTTTAGTTGACCACTGGGCTAGGCAATTTGATAGACTTGATAGGCAGCCCAATGGCCAACTGGAGGAGCACCGGCGTATGAGATCAGTGACTGGCTGATAGCATATTCAGGTGTTTTGGTATACCTGCATGGGATATTATTTTTATGGGCTCATGCAAAATTGAAATATCACATGCGTATTCAATAGCGGACGTTTCAGGTTCCCACACTGAAAAGTTTCACATTTGTAAAAACAAGCTTTTTTAAATTATTCATTCACACAAGTATGGTTTACAGTAAATAAAAAAATGGAAGTGCATGCAATGATGATTGTGGCTATGCATACATATCACCTTAAATCATCCTGCCCTGATTACCATACTAACAATGTTAGTTCGTTCCTATTTTGTACAAGCATCACACATAATGGATAGATCAGAGACACTTAGGTTGGAAGTTTACTCCACATCTTCAGGAGTATTTGTAATAGTATATGTTTCAAACATGAGCTACCTTATCCAGGAAGCCTTTTAAAACCAGGGGGGGGAGAAGTTTGAGATGCCTCTGAGATAATTCACAATTTATTGACAGGTGCATTTCACCTGCAGTTGACCTCCTACTTGCTGCAGTTGACCTGCTTCAAGCAGGTTTTTCAATTCCCGAAGACCTGTATGGAAAAACTTCCTTGAAGCACACAAAAGTTGACTGACACAGGCCCTTAAAGTTCTGAGGACACTGCACTGATATATTTGTAGTTATGGGATTAGAAAAACAACTTTAAGTCTGCCATTCATAGATGAAACAAAAGGAAGCAGTACAGTAGAAGAATTAGGTGGGGCAAAACTCATGAGAGATGTATGAAGACTACCACTGTGGACTCGGCTAGTTGCCCCCTGGATTTAATACTGAATTACTGACCCAGAACAAGGAAAGTCAGAGAAAAGGTTGAGTCCTTTTCTGCATACAAAAAAAAAAAAAACCTTGCTTGAAATCCAGTGTATCCATTCCCTAAATCCCTGTTTGGGGTACAACAAAGTGCCTTTTCTTCTCTGACATCCCAACCAATGTTGCCACTCAACATCCCAACCAATGTTGCTGGGCTACAGAACTCTACTTATCCCACTGTCCCTTTATATTCCACTGTACATGTATACTTTAATTTCCACCTAAACAATCCAACTGTCTTGAGTCCATTGTAGAATTTAACAAACCTGGAGATGATTTAAAAGAGAGAAATAAAAAGCTGATAAAAGAAGAGAAAAAATATCACCAGGTTATGAGGAGAAGAAGTGGGTTAAGGTAGATTTGGACTAACACTTTTTAGTAACACCAAAGCACTGATGTCAAAAGATCAGCATGGCAGCAAGGCGACTAACATTATAAACACAAGGTTTTTAAGATGAAATCTAGGAATTATCTTTTTTTAAAACTTACATTGGTCCAGCTTGGTTACAATGAATTCTTCATATCTCATATCTAAAGGGAATGCAGATGTTCACATATATACTGATATCTATATACAGTGATTCGTTTGCTTGGCAACTCTGTCATTTAGAGAATTTCTTGTATTTTTAACAAAGGATACAATGCGTTCCCTGATTGGACAAGACATAGAGGAGTAGCAGATGACATCACCATCATGGTGGAGGTGCTGAGTGAGTGACCCTATCATGTACCTCGATAGGAGCCTAAGATGATGAGGGGAGCCTCACTGGCTGCTCTAGTCCAAGCACCCCTGTGCAGTGCAGGGAAGAAGGAGTGGCACAAGTGTCATTGTGAATGATGCTGCCACTGATGTCACCAGAACTGGTGGAGGCAGATGTCTGGATCCTGGATGTGACATGGAATGCGGATCATCAGAGAGCAAGGTTCATAAACAGGTCAGGGTCAGCAATGGTTAGACAGAGCAGCACTAGTACAGCAGTTAGAGACAGAGTCAGGGACAGGGAGTGTTGGCAACATACGGGCAATGAGGTTCATTGGCAGCAATCATAGATGAAGTCAGGGACAGGCCTGGTAGGTAATATGCGTGCAACGAGGTACAAAGGTAGCACTCACAGATAAAGCAGGGATAGGCAATATGTGGGCAAAGAGCTAAAAAAGGAAACAGACAGAGGAGTAGTCAGGAAACAAGCCGACGTCTCACAGGTACAGAACAGCAATCAGGAGAGTCAGAACGCAAGTCGGTTGGTAACAAAGGGTCAGGACCAAGATCAGAATCTCAGTCAACAGCTGAAGATCTCTCAGTCCTGGAGGCCTGCAGGTCTCAGCCTTACAGATCCTGTTGGCGCCATTAATCGAGTGAGCGCACACTGCATGATATGCACACAGACATGCGTGGCATGTTCACATGCTCATTCTGAACCTCTACTATGTGGACTGGCTAGATCTTCCTGACAGATCCATTGTGTTCAGTATACAGACAGCCTGGCACATCGGTGGAACAGCGCCAGAAGAGACCAATGCTGACTGTATATAGCACAGGCAACTACAATGAATTTCTGCATCCACAGCAGCCCTCCAGATGTGAGCTATGAAGAATTAGAATTAGCAACCAAGATGAACCAATGTAAGTTTAAAAAACATAATTCCTGGAGTTCAGCTTTAACATTTTACCACATAATAACATTATTATTATTACATTTTCACTACACATGCATGGAAATCATCTTATCAAGATAATATTAATGTTATCAGAACCTTATTTCTGTCTCTATCTTATCTAAAGAGGGTGGTGCCTGGGAACGCTTAGCCTGTATTTTCATTGGCTCAGATTCAGGGCCATTTAGTATATAAGAATGCCAGCACCCACAGGGGAATTTAGTGAAGGGTGGAGCCAGCTGCATGAGATAAACTACTGGATGAAAATGAAAGCGGTATGTGCCCTTGGAGTCCCGTTATACGACATCTTTTAAATAGCAAAAGGCAAATTATACTGTGACAAGTAATTCACTGATCGGCTCCAATATTGCTAGAAATAAGTTAATTGCGGTTGTGTGTTATAGGTAGAACAAGTGTTTTTACTCGGTGTAATGACAACGTGGCCATCAAGTTTTGTTCGCCGAGCCTGTAATTTATGCCTATGGATTGCTGTTACTCATTATGTACACATAATTAGTCCTAATTACACCTTACTGATTCACAGATATAAATATCAAGGGTGCAGTCTGCAAGAGCAGCATAATTAGAGACACTTAACCTCATACGTAGAATTAACTTTCTGCACTAAACCATCCTCCATTCTCAATGTCTAAGGCTTCCATAAGTTATGAGATGGTGACTGTGTGAAAGATCGTTCCTTAAACTGTAACATCTTTCCATCTTTAAAAGAATTATAACGATCCGATGCTCCAAGTAACAGGAAATACACATTTATATTGTATGCAATGATTATCTTAGAATAGATGTAGACCATAAGAGCCCATTAACACTGGTCTGTCTGTTGCAATACATTCATTAAGGAATATGTTCTAATGTGCTATGTTGTGCATTAACATGCTTTGCATTAAGGCAGGCCGTTACATTGAATAGGCTGCCGAAGCATGACCAAAAATCAGAAATGTAATTTTTTTTTCATGCAAAGTGCACCACAACATATGGTGGTACCTTAGTGCCTTGGGTTTCACTGAAAATGTATCGGCCTGTAACTCGCTAAAGCATGTTGCCATACACATATTTATTTTTTTACAGATATACCATGACCTGGATGAATGAGAACCTTCACAGACACAAGCACATATATGCACTTTTTGGTGTTAGTTCTCTTTAGGGTCACAGGAGGACAATTACTAATGTCCTCTAGTGACCCAAAACTCAGCATATAGCGGGATATTGCGCACTATATGCTTACATCGCAGAGCCGAACTACAGCTGGGAAAGATCCCAACAATATTGTCGGGATCCACCCTGCTACCTGATTGACAACTGGATCTGCCTCTCTAGAGCCAGAACCAGCTGTACCCAGCCCCTCCCCTGTCTGTCCCTTCAGTCAGTGCAGGAGAAACGGGGGGGGGGAGGGGAATCCCTCTCGGGAGCGAAAACTGACAGTCACCACTCTCTGCAGGGAGAACATTGTGAACTAAGTGACCAGTGGTATGTGATCGCTCAGTTCTTGATCAAAGAGCCGATGTGTGACAGCTGCAGGCTCTAACTATGGGGATGAGTGTATTTCACTCATCCCATAGTTCTCTTTTAAGTTCCAGTCTCTCCTGATATGTTTTATCCCTCAGATCTTGCAACATGTGAACATGTGCGTGGCTAGATATATCGGACTGCTGTTTCCAGTTGAATAAATATTCTTCTATTCAGCCAGCAGGTGAGGCTCTAGGCTCCTTTTTCATGTGTTTTGCAGTATCTCTTTTGTTCCTGTGTTATAAAAACCTAAAATGCTTTGTATTTCCATCCATCCAGCTCTGAGATTTGCACAGCTCCGTCACATAGGTCAGCCAAGTGGATGACACCAGTTTCTTTGTTACAGTTAGAGACTGTCGAAGGTATAAAGTGATGTCCTTTCTTTGGAGTTTTGCATGAATCACTGAATGACATGTCCCTATTAAATTGTTTGTATTTCTTTACGGCCTTCTAATCCTACCACCAGAGTTTACAACAGAAGCATTCTTAGTGGTGTATTTGGTCACCTTTACTATTTTTACATTCCATTATTCTGAGAAGCAACAAAATCCCTCCCGCGTTCGGTATTATGGCAGGCATAACAAATGTAGCGAGTGAGATATGAACATTTTTCTTCCTACCTCTAAACAAATACATAAAGATTGCCAGGGCGAAACGGGCGAGAAATATATTTGTTTAAAGAACTCTTTGGATCATATCAAAGGATCACTTGTCAACATATTTTAAGAAGTGAGACTTTCGAGATGAGCTGCGCCTGACAAAGGCAGGCAAAAAAAAAAAAAGAAAAAACCTAAAACGCATGAAATAAACAACGCTGCTTAATCATGAAGACAGGATGGAGCTTCACACGATTGCTGTTTAAGTAAAACGTATGATCGTGATTTGTAGATCCGTTTTTAGAAACAAATTATTTTCAAGTCACCCTGACAAATTTGTGTGAATACGCCACTGTATTCCCAACATTTTCTTATCCTGTTGTATCTTACCAGCAGCATACAATGGGTTAAGCTTCACCTATTTAACCCTACAGGAGTGGATATATATATATAAATGTACCAGTGTTAGAGACTCTGGTATTCTTGTGGATATCATGTCTAAAATGGAAGGGTCTATGTATGTAGGGGTGTCTCGGGTGTTTTCGCCACCTGAGATGGTGAGGCGGGGGGTTTCTCTGGTAGTGCATACCAACCAGGGGGAAAGGTGGGTCAGGGAATGGCTGTGCATCCCGCTCAGCTCCTGGCAACCAGTGACATCATTCGTTGGCAGAAGCTGAGTGGGGCATCTGGCCGGAAAGGAGACGGCAGGCACACAGCCATGATGCTCTGCCTGCCTTCCCCCCACATGACCCAAAGAGATGCTGCCTGAGGCAACAGGCTACCTTATTATTTGGACGACCCTGTATGTATACTGCCACTAGGATGCACCAGAAAATAAAACAACTATTAGGTAAGTATCTGATTTTTTTATTTCCTTGCCCATCATGGCAACGTACAATGGGATCTAGATATCACAATAAGGGAGAGTTGCAGAAAAAGGCACATTTAATGAATTAGAAAAATTGAGGATAGATCTCCCAAAGACAGTATTAGTTGTAACAAAAAAAAAAAAAAGAAAAAAATAGGGGCCGTTTCTGTGGCCAAATGTATACATTTCCAGTCCTATGGGGTTAAACTACATGTTCACATTTTAAAAAAAAATCAATTTTCCTTTGTCTCCCTAATACATAGAGATGCCCCCCACTCCCTTGCAATTCCATACCTACTTTGTGCAATGCCAGGGGTAAAAATCTAGTGCTGGGCTGCTCATGCCTGCCCACTAATGTCCCAGAGATGTGAACGAAGGTTGGCAACACAGACATGTGGGGGTACCACCCATGGTAGGAGAGCAGCCTATTGAGTTAGTAGGAGGCCATTGTATCCACAATCAGTAGGCGGGGGGAATACCTACTATAAGGATGGTACGGGTGGCATTCTCTTACCATGGAAACCACTTGTGACGAAGACGGCCGTATGGCTCCAGCCTAATCATTGGGGCCATGAAGACCACAGTATCCTTCTGCACATATGACACCATCATGGCCTACAGGTGTTGTTTCAATATTCATTTTAATTTGTTGTTCTGATCTTGCTCTGTGATTTTGCAATTATTTTCATGTTAATGGCAGGAATGTGACATCATGGGAGTTGTTAAGGTGTTAGGCCTCGTTCACACCTGAACGTTTTGTAGCGCGTTCTACGCTCGACGAACGCTCTACAAAACGCTCAAACATCTAAATCCCATTGTATTCAATGGGTCTGGTTCACACCTTGGCGTATTTCAGCCCGTCCCTAACGCGCTACAAAATGGCCCACACCTGAAAAGGTACAGGTACTACTTTGGGCCATTTTTGTTGCGCGTTTCCATTGGGATACAGCCAAGTAGCACTCGGAAACGCGCGCGGATCGCGGTAAAAAAAACGCGTGACAACCGCGCAACAGACGCGCATATGCAATAGGCCTAGGTGTGAACCAGGCCTTAAGTGATTGGTTTACATGTCCTCACTGGTGTATTTGAGTTTGCTGTGTTCTGCTCTCACATTGTTTGCCTGATGAAGGGACCCCATGCGGCACTGAAACATCATTTGCTTTGCGATAACATGATTATGCATCAATAAAATATGTATTTGTATCACAGTTGGAGTGCCAGTGACTCTTCTTCCCTTTGTTCACAAGTGCAGTGCCATCCTCTGGTCACTGCAGCGCCCACCCTAGACTCTTTGGGACTCATTGGTCAGCAGTGCAATGAGATACGTAGAATAGATGTGAACTGGATATACCCGTGTAGCAGGAGCAACATCCCATTCAAGTCTATGGAACATTAATGCACAGAAGCAGACGGCCCTACACTAGATTTTTACCGGCCAGGCTGCAAGCACATCTGTGTATTGAGGGCGTTAGAGAGGGGAGCTGGGGGAATTTTTCTTTTAAATGTGAACATCTACTTTAAGGAGTATGCTGCCATGATGTGCCAGGAAAAAAATAATAGCCAATTAAATGATAAGATATAAAATGTGCTTTTGCTTCACAATTAAGCAAAAAATATCACCTGCAATACTTATTTTTTTACCTAGAACTAGATGTGCTCAGTTTTCTTGGTTACATGGCACCCAGCATCATTCAACTAACCTCCTCTGAACACAGGCTGTCATGGGCCCACCTATAGCCGTTGATGCCACAATACACTGTAAATAAAAAGGCAGCTCAGGCTGTAATACTCATATTTAATGTGGAGCCCTTTGTGCCACTGGATGTCCTCAGTTTTCCAGATTAAATGACACTAGGAGAGATTGGGTGAGTCCCCTTCATCTGTATGGTGTATGAATACTGAACATGTTATTATTATTATTTCTTTTATTGTTGTATTACGATTATGTCTTATTGATAACAACAATGGTAACTATAAACATATATGATA
>NW_017306440.1:957833-964065 GCF_000935625.1 Nanorana parkeri | reverse complement strand
AGTCACCGTCTTTTCTTTTTATGATTGTTAATGTACTAACATTTGTTTTAACTGATAAGCTGGAATGTTCACCATGGTATTAAATTGTCTTTTTCACAGAAATGCCTCTGCCTGTGGCAGTTTGATACAATCTTTGACTATCAAGTATAGTATTCATTGTAGATGGGTTTTTTTTCTCCTTCTTCTGGTTTGGAAACGTTTTGTGTGATACTATAGACCAAGGCTTAAAATTTCAAGTCTAGGCAAAAACCTTACTCTCCACCAGTTGTCGCACCAAACCTTGCCCAGGTCCGCCTCCAACCCCACCCCAGGCCCGTCCCCCACCCCGCCCCCAACCCCGCCCCCTTAAAGCTTATGAAATTAAATTTTTCTTTAGAATAAAGAGTCCAACATATAAAAAACAGCAATTATAACATAGCTTTAGCCTTGCATTATGTTAACAGGGTGCAGATAAGATACCACAGTCAAAACTGGGGGGGCACTGATAATTTTCACCACTACCATATGAGAATGTGTGTATGGGCAGGTGTATGGGCAGCGTGCAACCGCTTCTACTGTAAGGTCGTACGACTTTTGTCTTCCAAGCACGCTGGAAAACCTGCGGAAAATCGTACGATTTTTGGCGGGTTGGAAAACGAATGCCGCACGGGCCAGTGTGCCCACTCAGCACTGCAACTTAACAATAAGGGGTGCTGGGATGCTGGCTTCCTGGCCAATCATCATTGAGGCGGCCAAACCGCATGAAGCCAGCTTCCCGGGAACTCAAGAAGCTGGGCGGTGGGTAATGACACGCTACCAGAAGTACCAGTGTTGGTACTCAGCATCACCGAAATAAATATCAGTACTCACATACGATACAGAAAAAACGCTATCGGTGCATACCTAGCAGAAAGACTGGTCTAGTATACGCCCCATCCTGTAGTTTATTGCAGGCAGCCTGTAGTAGGTGGGGCCTGCTGGGCCCCTCTCACAGGTCAGCACTGGTACGGTACCCAGTGTTGCGGCTTAGTCAATTAAATTGCAGCCAAGAGGTGCATTTGGGGTGCCATTCAAATGAATGGCAACGCACCTGCCGTGTTGTAACACATGGTCGGTGCATTGCATGGTGCCGTGCGTTAATCAGTGCGGCCCTCAACAGCCATCCCAGTTTCCCAGGTAGAACCCCAAGAAAATTAATTGCCCACCCCTAAATTAGATTTACAGCCCTTGTGAAAGTTAAAAGCTGACAGGTAGCTGCAGAAAAGCAATGGCACTTCTATGAGTACTGCAGAGCACCATGACAGCCACAGACTAGCAACTTCACAATAAAGCAAATAAAAGACATTTCATTCCTTACCTGGTTATCCATATCTTTAACTATCAGAAGCACTGGGCTGTCCAAAGAAACAAGGTTCCCCCCCTTATTAACCCCCGCCCCACATAAAATAATAATACACTCAACCCCTTCCCCGAGCCTCCTCACCTGTTCACGTCTTTGCTGGGAGGAGGCTGTGAGCAGGATCGATCCCTGGTTTATCTGTGAGTGATTACAGAGGTCTGCAGCAGCCCTCACTATCACACCCAGATAGCCAGGCATCGATGCTGCTCACAGACATTCTTTCCTTCGCCGGAGCTCAGAACTGTCAGAGCTCCGGCCGAAGGAAGCCAGAACTGACAGGAGCTGCTCTGCTCTCTAATTTCTCACAAAATGCGAGCAGCCGAGTGGAAATTTTAAGCCCTGCTATAGACATTAGTGACTGAATAGTTCCAAAACTTTCAGCAAAAGCACATGTTAACCAAAGGCTGTGAAGTACATCTCAGTATGTAACATTTGTTACCGAAAACACGGTGAATTTCTGTGCTAGTTCACATATCCCTGCAGCTACCAGCTATCCCTAACGCCTATCAACACCCAAACAATTACCCTATTATCTATAAACCTTAACACTGGGGTCTTTTTATAAACAATGTACGAATGCCAAAAGCAAACGTTCCTCGTGTATTTTTCCCAGTTCGAATGTATTGTCATGTAATTCTCCATATTGGCCACTAGAAGGAGCTGAGGAGCCCAGGAAATAAGTATTTCCTCATTTTCACTGAACTTATTTCATTGTAACTTCAGAGCTACAGTATGGTAAAACAATTGAAATAAGACCACTGCTGGCATGTGTTCCCTAGAGCTTCTCTAAACCTGTGCTGTATTTTTCAGTTATGATTTAGTGTTTTATGTTTCATCTGCTAGGCTCTGTGGGATTCAGAGTGCTGTGTCAGAGTTACATCATGTTTGGCCTTGATTTTTGTTAGTTAGCCAATCACTGCTGAACTTGTCATCAGTGGGCTGGGTTTGGCTACAACAAAACTCCTGAGCATACCCCCTGGGCTCTCCCTCCCTAACCTTGATTCCTGCTACTGGGAGCTTTGCTAATGCCCATCCCTGAGGATTTAGGACCTTGGACTTCCATGTGCTACTGGACTTTTCTGAATTCTTGAAAGCCACTTCCCCTATGTTAACCTTAGTCAATGGGAACACTGGAGCACCACTCGAACCTCCACCGGTCCAAGCTGCATTCATGACCTGGTACAGAGAAGACACAAGAACCTCTGTTGTAATGGAACTACCTCTTCCTACTGTTTGAGTGGTTGAAGCTGGAGATCCATGTATGGACTGTCAGCCAAGAAACTTCACTCTACTTTTGGGTATTCCAACTCTTACTTCTGTTATGCTATTTTAATAAATGTTTAAAAAGGCATTCCAGGACTTTTATCTGTTGTCACCGCAAGAAAGTCAACCACTGGGATTACTATGCCTTGGGAGCCCCCTGCTTGCTTTACACAAGGATGGAGGCATTGCCATAAGAGAGTAAAATATTATTAAGGTCCCATGCTTCCGCTTTGCGGAGGCTCTGGTCTATCGGTTTGCCTACAGGTTAGCAAGTAGCTGATCAGAGTGGGCTGTTTCATTTGATCACCAATTCCCGAAAGAGGGCTACACTACCTAGCTGTTACCTTATTAGATTGGAAGTGTTAATAGAAAAAAAAAGGTTGGCAGTGAGGCATATAGAAAGTCCAACACAATTAGTGCAACCATGTTGGGCCTGACCTTAGTGTCTTAGATCTTAGAGGATATAATGTAAAGTTTAGGAAAGGATCAGCTAAGATATTTTGTAGTGTGGCCATGGATGGAAAGACTGTAATTATAGCACTGCTTCTAGTAAGAGGAGTATGCAGGGGGATAGAAATAACAAAAAATATATAATATATAAAACAATGCAAATGGAGAAAAACGCTAGTGCAAACTTCTAACAAAAAAGTCAAATTGCCTGGAGTGTCTTTTTAAGGTTTGATATTCTATGACGTGAGGATGTTATTGTCTTCAGTCGCCTGTAAAATCTAAATTGTACAATCTAGAGGTGACCTCCTCCTTCCTCTGAGGTCTTGTTTAAACTGACACCCAATTCAAACAGTGAACAGATAGATCTTTACTTTAAACAGACCATTAATTGATAATACTTAATTAATCTACATTGGGAGAGATCATGTGGAGATTGCGTACCAAGAAACTGCTACACGTATTGACTTCCTTTTGGTGTAAAGCTTAACCTTTGGATTGTTCCAGCTCATAGTAAAGTCAGCTCCTGGGGATCTGACCTGAGAAGGACCTTGACCCGACCAGTTCTGTAAACAGTGCTAGCAGTCTATGTCAATTCAGCAGACAGTCGTATTTTGACTCCAGCCAAAAAAAATAAAAATAATGAACAGCAAATTAAAAGATAAAAAAACAAAATCACCTTTGTGCTTCAAAATTCAGCTTTATCCAGGGCTTTCCCTGCAGTTATACTATGAACCCTGAGACCCTGATATTTGCATGCTATTTTAGTACCCTGTTTCCTGTGTTGTTACATTATTGGTTTATGCCTGTTGTGGATTGTTTTAGTTAGCTTGCTAGGTTTATTAAAGTATTTATATATACCATACTTACCTGGTCCGTGTGGTCACATGTGTTTGGTCTGCCTGTAAGGGTACCTGTGCAGGTGTGGGGTCACCTGCGCCGGGATCCCTGACACAGTCAAAGGAGAAGCTGCACAGTGATAAACCCATCTCTCTGTCCCACTGCTTTCTCCTCCTATCAGCATGCTTCTTGTCAGCATATGGACTGATTGGCTCCTCATAGTGCTTCTTCCAGGTCAAATTCAGTTATTTACATTTCCTGTTAAAAGAAATTGTATTAGTGATTAGAGAGCCACATTAATTTGTGTCTTTTATAACTGCCTAGAGTTCAGCTTTAACTTGGACAGTATTGCATGAGATACCCCATTAGTTCCCACTAATAGCTTTAACCACTTCAAGACCAGGTGTTTAGACCCCTTTCCTGGCCAGACCATTTTTCAGTATTCAGCGCTGCGGTACTTTGACTGACATTTATTCCGCCATGCAACGCTGTACTGAAATGAATTTTATACCATTTTTTGGGGGGCAGATAGAGCTTTCTTTTGGTGGTATTTATTCATCACTGCAAGTTTTATTTTTTCACTATATTTAGGTAAAATTACTGAAAATTTTGAAAAATGTTTTAACAATATGTTAGGAAACTATTATTATTACCCAATTATTTTGGTAAAATATAAAAGATGAGGTCACTTCGGGCAAATAGATACCAAACATGTCAAGCTTAAAAATTGCGCGCGTCTGCGAAATCGCAAAAAAAACTACAATACCCACAAGGCGACGCTTTAAAAGCTTTTACCGCTCATCAGTTTAGTGTTATCAGTGATTGATGGCCCTAAAATGATTGCTCTCACTGCGACATTCGCGGCGATATGTAACATGTGCGGCGTAATGGGCGCAATCGTCGTTTTCGCAGGTATGCGCACCTGACGCATGTTTGCAAGCGTGTATGTATGGGTGGTGACTTTAGAATTTTTTTTCGTTTTTTTAGTTTTTTTTAATTCTTTTTTATGTCTAACTTTAACTTTTGTTTTTGGAAACTTACATTTTTTTCCACTTTACATTACATTATTGTAATCAGATACGGGGCTAAGAAACCCCCTTATGTGATAGCAAAAGAAGTGACAGGTCCTCTTTATGGAGACATCAGGGGTCTCCAAGACCCCTAATGTCACCTAGGACCCCCCAAAAGAAGCTGATGAAGCAGAGATCTGCTCCATCAGCTTCTTTCCAGCTTCTGAAGCTGGAGAGTGACACAAGAATGCGGAAGTGATGTATTATACAACACTTCCGCATTCTTGCAGAGGAGAGGGGACCGGAGGGAGCTCGTGTACCGAGCTCTCTCTGATCCCCTGTGACACAGTCGACATGCTGATCCCGGGCACGCACCGGGCACAGCGGAGCCCGGGATCAGCAGAACAACTGCGGGGGCGACCGCGGAGGGGGGGGGTACCGATCGGCACACCATACACGCGATCCGCCGCTTGTATGGTAACAGGCATCGCTGCCTGTTTTTAAATAACGGCCATCTCCCGCTCGTGCGCGCCGAGCGGCGCGCACAAGGGGGCGTGTCTGAGCGGACGTCTAAAGACGCCCGGTCAGATCTAGAGACCTCTCGGCCGGCCGTTTTTTTTTACAACGGCCGGCCCTGAGGTGGTTAAAACAATCATGGGTGAATTGCAATTAGATGTTTAATGTACAGCACAAACATCATTACAGAGGGAACAAAGAAAGAGGTAACCAAAGCTGGTCAGAGCTTCGCAATGTCACCTAAATTTCAGAAAGGTGTGGTGACAATCCATGGAAGCAGCTTACACTTCTGGCCAACAAATCCCAGGAAACAGATCCAACTAGGGTTGCCACCTTTTCTTCAAGTGAAACCCGAGCACTCTAGCAACACGCGGACATTTTTTGGGGGAAAATGAGTCGTACCTTATTCATATGTAAATAGCGCCGCCCATGCATATGTAAATATCACAGTTGAGACTATTTTCAGTGGGGGCCCCAGTAGCCCCTATCTTAATTTTGGTTGCCCCCTGTCTGCCTGACATCTTGTGTCCGGGTTCCTGGTGCCATGAAACCCGAACACAGCATTCAAAACCCGGACTGTTCAGGTGAATCCTGGACAGGTGGCAACCCTGGATCCAACAGATAGCTTAACCCCTTCGTGACTGACGACGTACAGTGTACGTCGCCAGCATCGGGGCTGTTTAAACAGACTCCCGGCGACTTTTGCCGCCGGGACTCTGTTTAAACTTGTAGAGCCGACTGTCGGCTTTACAACAGAAGCGATCCTGGCGACTTACCT
>NW_017306440.1:954253-957137 GCF_000935625.1 Nanorana parkeri | reverse complement strand
TTCTGAAGCTGGAGAGTGACACAAGAATGCGGAAGTGATGTATTATACAACACTTCCGCATTCTTGCAGAGGAGAGGGGACCGGAGGGAGCTCGTGTACCGAGCTCTCTCTGATCCCCTGTGACACAGTCGACATGCTGATCCCGGGCACGCACCGGGCACAGCGGAGCCCGGGATCAGCAGAACAACTGCGGGGGCGACCGCGGAGGGGGGGGGTACCGATCGGCACACCATACACGCGATCCGCCGCTTGTATGGTAACAGGCATCGCTGCCTGTTTTTAAATAACGGCCATCTCCCGCTCGTGCGCGCCCAGCGGCGCGCACAAGGGGGCGTGTCTGAGCGGACGTCTAAAGACGCCCGGTCAGATCTAGAGACCTCTCGGCCGGCCGTTTTTTTTTACAACGGCCGGCCCTGAGGTGGTTAAAACAATCATGGGTGAATTGCAATTAGATGTTTAATGTACAGCACAAACATCATTACAGAGGGAACAAAGAAAGAGGTAACCAAAGCTGGTCAGAGCTTCGCAATGTCACCTAAATTTCAGAAAGGTGTGGTGACAATCCATGGAAGCAGCTTACACTTCTGGCCAACAAATCCCAGGAAACAGATCCAACTAGGGTTGCCACCTTTTCTTCAAGTGAAACCCGAGCACTCTAGCAACACGCGGACATTTTTTGGGGGAAAATGAGTCGTACCTTATTCATATGTAAATAGCGCCGCCCATGCATATGTAAATATCACAGTTGAGACTATTTTCAGTGGGGGCCCCAGTAGCCCCTATCTTAATTTTGGTTGCCCCCTGTCTGCCTGACATCTTGTGTCCGGGTTCCTGGTGCCATGAAACCCGAACACAGCATTCAAAACCCGGACTGTTCAGGTGAATCCTGGACAGGTGGCAACCCTGGATCCAACAGTAATGTTGGGGGGTTTTACGTCATTTTCAGGCCTAAAATGTGGAATATAACATGGGTGCAAAAATGGAAAAAAGGGCCTCAGTCATGAAGGGGTTAAAAACCTTTTGACTTTAAAACCTATTTCAAATGCTGATGAAATAACTTGCAATGGATGCTGCTTCTTGATGTGTAAAAGTTTTTGTTTCCTGCAGAATCAGCTGGTTCCCTGAGCACTGTTCCTGACTTCCTGTTTTAGGCCTTGTACACACCTGGGCGTCAGCGGTTTCTGCATGTTTTTGCGTGTTTTCCTGTAAATTTTAGTGCATTGATGTGTGTTTTTCTCTGGCACGTTGACCAATGAAAAGCAGTGAAATCCATTACCTAAGTTCATGTTCCTGTTTCCTTTTTACATAATTTCCGGTTTCGTGCAGATAAAAAAGAGTGTTTGCTGCTGTGTTCCCTGCTGCATTGTCTTGGTGATGGATCATTTCACTTTCAGTGGCACAGTCTGGCAGCTCTCTTGACCACAATGATCCTAGACAACAGGAGAAAGCAAAGGCAAAGGTTCTGGATCCATCCTGTCATTGTGAGCAGACAGCAAAGCGGGCAGTTCTGGGCCATGTATGATAAGCTGCGTGGGCATGAAGACAAATTTTTCCAATACACCTGCATGTCACCTTGGAAAGTGAGGTCTTTCCACGCCGTAAAAAACGTGCACTTGCGATGAAAGTCTATGGCCCAAAAATGCGCTGTAGGTAGTTCATGAACTTTTGTGTGCGATGCAACACTCAGGTGTGAATAAAGATCATTGAAATGAATGGAATTTTCTTTGCTGAGCATTTCAGCGCACATAAAAATGTGCGTTGAAACACCTAGGTGTGAACAAGGCCTTAAGGTGGTTCTTTAACCTTGCAGATCCTATGGAACCAATGTACATTGCCCATCAAAGTATTTACTTTTTTTTCCAAGCACTTACAGTCATCATGTTTCAGAACAGCTCCAACTCTCTCAGCTCAGCTTTCCTGAACTCCCGATCCAGTACAAGATCTACTCTATCTAAAACTTAAAAAAAAGTGTCTTTCTCTAAACATAACCCCTACGCTAAACATAACCCTGAAATATAGCCCAAATCATAGTCCTTAAAAATAAACCTGTGATTTTCCCATGTAGGGCAAAGCCACATGTTCATTTTAAAGCCGGCCCCAAAGCAGCAAATGCTGTACTTACCTTCATATCTAAAAATACGTTTTAAGTTTCTTACCTTTTTAGTTGTTTGTTTGGAGCAGGATCATATAGGCAGCTTGTATTGCTCAGAATTGCAACGTCCAATCAGGGCACACTGAGGGCCAGATTTATTTATAAAAAAACATACACGGTAGCACCCAAGCACTGAGATCTTTAACCATTTTAACCAGACAGTGTCTAGGTTACCATTACCCAGTACAGGCAGGGTTAATTAGGGTAAACATAGCCTCCTCCTTAACATTGCATAGAAGCCATGTAAGATTTGTCAGCGATTAAAAAGGTATGGAACAATTTTTAATGTGTGTTTTTTCAAGTTATGCTATGTAAATCAGAACATGTAACAACTATAAAATAGGCATTATCCCACTTTGGCTGCAAAAACGGAAATTCATTTTAAAGTTACTTTAAAGGAGAACTATGGGGTTAAGTCTTTTCCCCATAGTTCTCCTTAGGGTAACGGGAGGACACAAACTAGCGTCCTCCCGTCACCCTAGGCTCAGTATACCGCGAGCTGTATACTGAGACGCCGCAGTATACTGCTCGCTGCTGCTCGCAGTATACTGAAACGCCGCAGCTGAAGCAGATCCCGACAATTGTGCCGGGATCCGCCCAGCTGCGTAACTGACAGCTGGCTCTGCCTATCTAGAGGCAGAGCCAGCTGTACCCGCCCCCCTCCCCCGTCCGTTCCGCCAGTCAGCGCTGGCGGATCGGAGTGGGGAGGGGGCAATCCAGCCCCTCCCCTGT
>NW_017306440.1:942912-954099 GCF_000935625.1 Nanorana parkeri | reverse complement strand
TATATATATATATATATATATATAAAGAAGCTTACCAGTCCCTAGATGTTGTGGCTGCATTACTTTTCTTTTTTTTAAGACTTTGCCCCTTTATTTTACCTTTGTGATCGTGCAAATAGCGCAATTCCTGTTCCTGGGTGGCTGCACTCCCTCCCCCACTGTATCTGTGGAAGGAGCCCTGGTTGTCACCCAGGCAGGGCTTGAAACTGTCTGCCATTCTCCATCTGTAGAATGGGAGATAAGTGGTTTACAAAAAGAAGATACAATTGTTTTAGGCAAGAAGAGACATTGCATTGCATTTCTGGCAAGTTCAATAGCTGAAAATGTTCTTAGCCTGTAAAATGAAAACGAATACAGACACCACATCTAAAGCTGCAGTATATTTTGTGTTTTTAGGTTTTGACATGTTTTAAGCATTAAGGAAAGCACCCAGGGTGGAGATAATTTCACACAGGTTCATATGTGTCCCTCTTATGTCCATGCAGTGTTGTTGGTTATGGCCATGCCCCTGACTTTAATACTCTTCCCATGTCCACAGCTTGACACAATGACTACAAAATATATTTCCACTTTTATTAACCCCCTTAGTTATTATTCTTTAATTAACTTTACAAATGAAACCAATAACCCTAAATCTTTAGCCCTCACCATGGCCAACGTTTTGATGTTGTATATGTTCAAATATAAAACTGCTCTGTGTAATCTATAGCATTTCCCCACAATAACCTATTTACGGCCTGATGCGGGAATATGGAAAAAATGAACTCTAAAATCAATTATAGAGTTACAGATGTAATAATAAGGGAGAGGAGAGCTAATCTTCTTTGGGTCAGGCACATAACCCTTTTGCAATTCAGCTTTTATTAGGGTAGGGTCTATTATTGAAGAGAATTACAGAAATAATGGCAGTGGGTGGACTCAGCAAGAAATTACAAATGAGGGACTCTGGGAGATAAGAGAGGCTGTTTGCTGGTGCTGGCGAGATAGCGGTTACCCATAATGTATGTAAATTGATAGGGTCAAGCTGCTTTATGTGCATATTGCGCACTGTACAGGAATTAATCTTGTGTTTGTGGACAATGCGTGGACTCCAAATAGCACTCTTGATAGCACGTTGTGACAATAAGCTTAGGCATAAATTTAGCACATGTGGCTTTTTTTTTTTTACTGCTAACCTCATTGCTATGGGTGTGCCTATGTTGTTGCAGTTTTGCGTGACTGTTTTGAGCATATATGACTACAGGTAGTTATGGGCCAATACAATGACTCACTAAACGTGAACTCCAGACAATCACTTAACTACATAACTGTAATACATATATGGCAGCTATTATACCTGCTAAAGGATTAGACTTTCTGCCCATCCATTCATGAGCTATACCAGCCCTGCCAGACAGTAAAGCCAACCTGGAGACTTTTCTCTGATGTGTATCCATAATGTGTGTGCAGTGCTGACAACTGGATTGCTCTCTGCATTCCAGCATCCAGCACTGAAAGAACTGTCTGTCCAGCATCCAATGCCCCCTCTTTTTTGGGGAGGGGGGTTTATTCTCTTTTTTTCAGGTTTATCCATATTTCTTTGATTTTCTGCTAGGTTAAAGTTATTAAAAAATGAAAAAATGTTATTGGGGTTTAGTGTTTCA
The DNA here is from genome assembly GCF_000935625.1 of Nanorana parkeri. NCBI lineage: Eukaryota > Metazoa > Chordata > Amphibia > Anura > Dicroglossidae > Nanorana > Nanorana parkeri. Next base: position 952,456 of record NW_017306440.1, on the reverse strand, counting down.
AGATTAATTTGTTTTTGAGGGGTATATTTTGTTTTATTTTCTGCTACTAGGGCCTTGTTTCTCGACATAGAGGTAGTAGGAGGTAAGCAGGTTCTGCAGGATAAAGTTGTGGTTGTGCCTCAACATCTAGAGCCAGGACACATCTGCTTTTTCTATCTCAGAGTAGATATGCTATAAAGCCATAGCATGCACAGGAGATAGTAAGCCTTCATCCTCATCCTCCTTCCAGACGCAGAGCAGCCAGTTGTCTGCAAAGTGCTGCTAATGCACCCGCTTCCTCCTCCTCCTCATCATGTGCTAATCCCACCAAAGCCTCGCAAACTAGCTATAAGGAGTCTGCAGAATTATTTGATTACACGATCATTGAATTGCTGCAGGAAGATGATCCTGGTGTTGTGCAAACATTCCTCCTCTCTGATATTTAGGATGAGGAAGATAAGGCTATGACCATAGGGCAAAAGGAGGGCTCATCCACACAGCAGTTAGGGGACATCAGACAGGGAAATTCAACAGGATGTGATGTTCCAGCAGCTAGGGCTCCAGTGATGAGAAAGGGGTGTGATAATGAGGTGGCAGACCATCTGTGGGTGCCACCAATTGCAGGGGAGGAAAAATCTGAGGGAGAGGCAAAACAGCAGTGAGGGAGGATTTTGCCCAGAGTGAGAGGTAGCTTGCAGAGGACTGAAGGGAGAACCCATTCTAATTCATCTGGTGGTACTGCCCCACAGGTACAGGCCACTGCTATCCCCAGAACTGGTCCACAGTGCTCTGCATTGATTAACGATTTCCATGCAGAACAACTGAGACAAGATCAATGGATCAGCAAAAAAAGGAAAATCAGATACGGCAGTACTGCCATAATCAAACAACAGAACCATTAATAAAAAAAAAACCTGCCATATAATTCTAGTCATAAAAAAACAAAATAGGGATGATAGCATGCTGGAAAGTATCCAGAACAAGTATCAAGTAACCAAGGGGACGCCGATCTCTCATTGCAATGAAAACTCAGCCCTTACTCATCCCTGCTAGGCTGACGACTGATATTGTACCTAGTAACCAGGGGACGCTGATCTGTCATTACAATGAGAGCTTAGCGGAGCCGGCTTTGATATCACCGCCGGCTTCGATAAGCTCTCATTGTAATGACAGCTGGTCCTGGCCAATAGAAAACAGTTGGACGGACCTAGCTGTCACTGCTAGCTCCACTCAATTGTTTTCTTTGGTTTTTTTTCTACCGTTTTAACTGGTTTTCTATTCTGCTCGGTACCATTCGGCTATTCACTCACTGCTGTTTGGCCCTTATGAGAATAGGCCGAACAGCAGCGAATAGCCAGCCAGAGGTTCAGCTCAGCCGATCCAAATGCTGGCTGAGTCAAACTCCTTCTGCACTTTGAGTTGGCTGAGCATGTTCAGCCGACCCGAAGCCAGCCGCAGCAAGTCGATGTACGGCTGATTTCAGTCGGTGTACGGCTGAAGCCAGCCGTATAAGCCTGAAGTGAATAGCCGAACAGCGTTCGGCTCACTTCACTTCCGGTCGGTCATTCACACGGCTGCCTTCGGCAGCTTTGTGAGTAACCCTCTATATGTTTTCTGGACCCTCTCAGCCCCTCTGGCCGAGAGTCCTGGGCGCCAAACACACCAATCAGCATAGTGACACCGCACTGTCCTGTCCTGTCACAGTACTATTAGCTTACAAAGTTATTTATCATGATGTGGTGGTGGGTGAGTTTTATTCTCAAAACATATACTGTACATGCACAAACCAGCATAAAAGGGGGCGACTTATCACTTGGACTCTGCTCCTTTATGCCTCTGCACAATTCTACTCTAAAATCCTTTAACCAAGTTTAAAAGGTAAATACAATCCACGCAAAAATTTAATTATTCCTGGTGGTGCTCTGATAGAATAAAGAAGTTCTGAAGTACTAATTTAACTATATTCATGAACCCCCTAACAGTTCGTATCTGTTATGAATGCCAAGTGATTTTCGTAAAGATCTATTATAAGGCATAAAATGTCTTTTCAACGAGAAGTGCAGCTTCTAACTGCGTGTATTGGTTTACTTAGGCTCCAACAGCCCTATTCAGCTAGACCTGGCTGATGTGTTGTGGAGATTTGGAAGTAAAGAATTGCAAGAGATGCAATTTAATCCCAAAGTCATTACCTAAGTGCTGATACTGGGTAGGGATTACCACCAATGTAAATTAGATATGAGAAAGCCAATGGATTATAGGGGGCTCTTTCTTTAGGATGACTTCAGCAAATAGGTTGAGATAAGGAAATCTTTGTAATTACACAGAGCTACACTGGTAAATTCTGATTTTTAAGCAGTGAGGTGCCAGAATAAGAAAAGGAAAAACACGTATGTAAAAAAAAGAAACCATTTCCTTTTTTTTTTATTTCCATACCATCAATGGAAGGATAGAGCAGAATTGAAGGCTCACTCTGTGCCTTCTTTGTGCCGGGGATCGTTCCATCACTTTTGGTAATATCATTTCAAAATTAAATTTTATGGTCCATTACGTACAAGCTCAAACACTTTCCTAATGGAATCTTAAGTGGAACTGACTTGCTTTGCGTGGGGTTTGCCTCTCAGTTACGACGTTAGTTAGTTCCAATTATAAGATAATGAACTTTGGAAAATTTAATTTTAAACATCCTTGTGTCAAAAGTGTATCTTACAGTACTTGGGTTTGAGGATTTTAAATTAAAAGTTGGTATGGGCAGAATGTAAATTGAGAAAAGATTGTTGTATCAGTTAGAAAGATAATTTACATGGGGAGAGGGTTTTAGTAATAAATATGTAATGTGTCAATATCAGTTAATATCCCTAACAGGGCCCCAGTGTAATCTGTAACATATTAAAGGGAGGCATTTACTAGGTGAGCACATTAAAAAAGATTGCCTTAGGCGGGGACGGCCTTTTTGTACATTTCCTCTCAACTATCTGCTTCTGTTTTGCCAAAAAGAATCAAATGTGATATTGCCATCAAGTTGCATCTCTCTGACATGCGTGTGTTCCCTAGACTATGAAAAATGATCATGGTAATTAAATTGGACCTTTTAGTCATTTTGCAAGTTTGCATGATTTAGTTGATATTAAATTAAACATGTGTTTAAGCTATTTCAAATGCTAATGCTTCAGAATCAGCTGGTTCCCTGAGCACTGGTTCTGATAATCTCTTTTAGGCTGGCTCCTTTCTTTTGCAGGGTCCTATGGAGCCACCTTTGTGTGTGCTAGCAAGCTGTGTGTATTTGATATTTGAAGAACATTACGAGCACACCAAATCAATGACTGCATCAAGTGTTCATTTATTTACGTATGCTGTCTTTCGGTTGCCACACAGGGTCCCCTTCATCAGGCTCAGAGATGACAGTATTAGGTCCAGCGATCTCCCAGAATTAGGTCCAGTGATCTCCCAGAATTAGGTCCAGTGATCACCCAGTATTAGGTCCGGCATTCTCCCAGCATTAGGTCCAGCGTTCTCCCAGTAATAGGTCCAGCGTTCTCCCAGTAATAGGTCCAGCGTTCTCCCAGTAATAGGTCCAGTGTTCTCCCAGTATTAGGTCCAGTGTTCCCCCAAACACATCCTCCTTTCTCCAAGGCAGTAGATGGAGACTGCTGGGGACTGTGCTGTCCATTATGATTCTGCACTTTACAGGACGTTCAGGGATGCTGAGCTGAAAGAGTTGGAGCTGTTTGGAAACATGATGACTTTAATTATTTGGGCAAAAATGTAAAGAAATTCTTTGCTGTGCAATATATATTGTTTGGATCTGGATTATTATTGACAAAAAAGTTTGATAGATTATTACTACTTTAGGTTCCCAACATGTCACAATTCATAACAGCTATACTGTATATTGTGATATGTCAGAAACAAAAAGCTGTACCTTATATCAATAAACTGTAGTCAATTGACTTTGCCCAGGCTGAAACTCATCAGTCATCAGAGTGCTGCAGGCAGAAGGAGACATTTCTTCAGTCCCCTCTCCCCCAATCATCAGGCTGCAACACTTCTTAGCAAGTCACAAGGTGAGAAGCTACAGCAGGGGCCTCACCTGCAGTTGGCACCACCCAACACTATGTGGAACCAGAAGAGCAACACTGAAGTTTTGGTTTATCTGCATTCGTTGTTGCTGGCTAGACATGTGCATTCGGATTCGGACGAACCTGCAAATCAATTAAATTCAGTTTATTCGGCGGTTCATTCAAATCCGAAATAACACTAAAACGATATTCGGGCATAAAAAAATGCTTTATCAGAACGCGTGGCGGACATATTGGCCCGCCGGCTTGTTCATGGGCGATGATATTCGCAGAACGAGCGGCGGCAAAATCGTCTGCCAGCGCGTTCTGCGCATGCACGCCACCATTATAGAGTATATCTTGGTATACACCAAGATGGCGGCGCACACATATTCAGGTGCCGCAATCTTGGTGTATACCAAGATATACTCCAAAATGGCAGCACGCATGGGCAGAACACGCTGGCAGTCGACACAGCTGCCGCTCGTTCTGTAGCTTCTTTGTGCGGTTTCGGATTCGGAGGCTCGTTGCCTAAGAATCCGAAACAGCATTAAAATTAGTTTCCATTGACGAAACAAATGAAAATGTTTTCCATTTTCATTTGCTTTGTCCGAAAACAATTTTTTTGCCCTGTACATGTCTGTTGCTTGCCGCAGGAGAGGTGAGTATTTACTCCTTTCTTTTCAGGGAAGAGGTTTGTGGGCCATTTTCTTGGCAGGGTCACTTTCAATAAAGTTGTTAAATGCAAAATCCACCTTTTGCAGAAAATCAATAAATGTGCACACGTTAATGAAATAAAAAATACGCATTTATTGGTTCTTTTTTGCAAAGGAGTCTGCAAAGCATTGCAACTGAGATCAGTGGATCCTGGGCACAATGCTCTGGCTCATGCAGACTTTTCCTTCAGGCCCTGTCCATAGGTAGGGACTTTCAGTTACATGGATGGGAAGAAGGGAGGTCACCGCACTTGTTCTTTATTGAGAACTACGAGTACCTGTGTCATGGTGGCAGATGGGACTTCTTGTCTCCCCATTCACAGATCCTGTCAAAGGACCTGTGAATGGACGATGCGACCGGGCAGGTAGAGCCAAACACATATATACAGAATCCTGCAGGGAGAAGAACCTCAGGATTCTGGTAAGGGGGGGCTGTTTGAATGTTGGGGAGCTGTAGTTATGACCATGTTTTATGTTATACCCTGAAAATGGGTGTAACATAAAACATGCATCTTAGCAGGTCTTCAAAGTCTAAAATGTAGCTCCAGCGGTCAGCATGTAAAGCAGTAAAACTTCATTCTGACTGAGAAGAAGCATCTTCCAGCGTCTTGAAGAGGCAATCTCCCAACACTTTGTTCAAGCAGCTGTAACTGCTTCAGTGTGTAAACTGATAAAAACTGTATCATTTGTCATTTCCATTTTCTATGTCTCTTCTAATATATAATTCTGATCTTTTTTTCCTTCTGTAACTTTTGCTCAGCGAGAAGAATATGTCTTTTCCTTGTTGAGATGAATGGTTGTGTATTGAGACAAATAAAATCTTAATCAGCTGATAAAATAAATAGATTTCTGGACCCACAAAACAACAAAGCCTGAAAAAAAAGGGAGAAGAATTAAATAAACAATAAAGGCGAACAGTAAACTCTGCGAGTCTTTTAGAAAATAAAATTGGTGTTCTGTTTGGTTCCCCGCCAGCCAGATCAGATTGGTGATCTGATATCCTTACTGTTCGTATTTTTGCAGTAGGTGCTGTTATTTATGACTGCAAAAAAGGGGATACACCCATTAAAAGGATTCTAAACCTTCCCCACTCTAGCCAAAACTACCAAACAATTTTGGCTAGAGTTGAAGTTAAATAAAAGAACAACATTACATAGTTACATAGTAGGTGAGGTTGAATAAAGACACAGGTCCATCCAGTTCAACCTACTGTATATAGGGTGGCGTAGTGGTAGGCACTTCTGCCTTGCAGCACTGGGGGGTCTCTGATTCAAATCCAGGTCAGGACACTATCCGTAAGGAGTTTGCATGTTCTCACCAAGTACTCCAGTTTCCTTGCACACCCCAAAGACATGCTGAAAGGTTAATTTGGCTCCCAAAAACTGCAATGGTCTTTGGCTGATATGTTCAGGGTTTGCAAATGTTTTTAATTGTTCAGTGAACTGAACTTTGCTCAGTTTACTCATCACTAGTCAAAAGGACTACCTGTAGGCTACTTCCTGTCCCTGTGATGGATGTCAAACAAAATACAAAGTATAGAGAAATAAACAGATGGCCATAAACAATATTAGTAGAACAAGGAAGGTTTAGGACTACTGCTATATGTATCCTCATTAACCCGTCACTTGTTGCACTCATACTGGGTATCAGACAGAACAGGAACTATAGGGAAATCTCAACAGGGACAAAAATAGCATTTAACACCTGATGGTCTTCTCACTAGATCACAGACAGCAGTAAAACTGTGAGGGTTTTAATTTTACACTCTATGAAGAATAAAAATAAATAAATATATATAACATTTGAGTTGGATTTACAATGTAACCCAAAACTGTTATTTCAGTTATAAGTGGAACCGAATGGACTGACTTTGGATACTTACATCACTTGGAGGCTCCTAAGTGGGAATCTGACTTTTGTAGTTCCTAGCTCTGTCTCTGTCCACTTTTAGAGTGTAGGATGTTCTCTCCAACCATTGCACGTTCCCATCTCTCTTGTTAAATTCCCTATTATATGAAAACAGTACAAATCCAGCAGCATGAGTGGAGATCCCTGGCTATGGCCATGGCATGGGTACAGACCTGGGAACTTAACTGTAGATATCTCACCAGCAAAGTCCCTCAGAAACCATTAGATGGTGTAACTTCCCAGCATTCATCGAAACCTAAAATCCCTGAAATCCCTTTCTGCAGCAAAGCCACATCATGTGCATCATGATTACTTCTCTAGCATGTATCCTGCTCAATGAGACCTCATGGAATTGTATGGGGCCTATTTAAGAAGCTCCTTCATCGTCCGGGATGCCACATACAAGTCTATAAGGTTTCCATGCACAGGTGTTATTGGTTCCAAAGCAGAATTCTAGCAGGCATCGGCTACCACAGCCACTATTTTTTTCAGCTATTTCTATCACACTGCTATGTATTCATTGTATATCATTAGTTATGGTATATTCCTGACAACTAGAGGTAGATTAGCACGACACCAACTTAATTTCTGTATAAATTGGAATCTTCCACCATTTCATCCCTTATGTTTTGTGTATAATGCTACAGTCTTCTAGTAGACACTCCCAGCCTCTCCTCCCCAATTTATTTTTACCTTCTCCTTCACTGTGTTAAGAGGGTTCTAAACATAATATTACAAGGATTCCAGATAGAAATGTCTTTCCACCTCTAAGAATGACAAGGAATCACATTCTTTGTATTGTCACGCCTGAATAAACTCCACTGGATTCTACTACTCTGAGTCTTCTTGGTGGGTTGAACCCTGCCTGTGGATACCATCAGCTCAATGGGTTGTCATACTATCCATACAGACGAGTCTCAGGAGGTATGTTCAAACACATACATTGGTGGTTGAGACAGAACAAAGCAGATAAACATAGCAAAGACTTTATAATGTTCTAATTTTTTGTTAGTAATTTTAAAATTAAGGTTAGTTACTTTTAAAGCTGAACTCTATGCAAACAGCCAAATACACAGTTTAAAGACATATGTGGTAGCTGTGTTAATCTGCCAAATGATTTCTGCCCATCCAGTCCCCAGATTTTCACACATAGCCAGACACAGAGATTTATCACACAGCACATTCAGCCTGGTGACCTGACTTTTCTCTGCTGCAGTTAAGCAACATGGCCTGGTCACCTCTCCACCCCTAGCCTGTGACTGTACACTGAATTAGCCAAACAGTTGGATGAGGTCATCTCTCTGCTCTATGACCCATCACCATGTTCCTTGTCAGCAAAGTAAATACAATACACCTGATTGGCTGCATAAATTAAATATATGCAAAATAATATATGCAAATTATAAATATATGTAAATTATTTTTTAAATAAATACATACCTGTGTTTGTTAGTGTTTATATAGAGTTCAGCTTTAAAAAAAACACTTGAACATTTTCTGAATTTCAGTGGGCAGTCATCGAAGTTGTGAATGATTTACAAACTAGCCCCTATTTTATACAGTCCTTTATTTAGGAGAAAGAATTTCTCTAAGCAGAATAGAGTATAAACTTTAAAAGACTGACCTTAGCGCAGAAGACTGTGCTGTTAATGGCACTGGTAATAGGTTAATTCATCTTCTATTATTATTGGTGATATCGGCTAATTAACCATGTCATTGGTAGAATGCTAATTAGCTTTCTCACCACCTCTTTGTTGGCAAGTCATCTATCCTCTATCATTTCCATGCTGGCAATAATGGGATAGTCAAACTATTTACTGTCAAGATTGCATTTATCTAATTAACCCATTTAATATATGATATTGGATAAGAGGAAATAACATTTTTGATGAAGGAATCAAGCGCTGCATGATATATAAAAGCACTACTGACAGAATATAATGATATATCTGCTTAATGAAACTCAAGATAGTTAAGTTGAGTTTTTGATTATGGGGAAGAAATGTTGCTATGCACAGCTGACTTCCTGTATGGTAACTCTAGCAAAGGAGTCATCGGTTCTGCCAACTCTGTCAGATGAATAATTGTTTGATAAAAGCATTTCTGGTTAATACCGTATATACTCGAGTATAAGCCGAGATTTTCAGCCCATTTTTTTGGGTGAAAAGTGCCCCCCTCGGCTTATACTCGAGTCAGCGCCAGCGTGTCTTCTTACTTACCTCGTCGAGCGTCGCGTCACTGCTGCTCCGGTGTGCGGCGCTCCGAGCGGGGTTGTCTGGCAGTCTCTGGGTCCTAATTTAGGTGGCCGGAGACTGCCAGATGACCTCGCTCGGAGTGCCGCCCACCGGAGGAGCAGCAGCGACGCTCGGCGAGGTAAGTAAGAAGGAAAAAAAAACCCCGCAGCGCCAGTACAGCAGGGGAGCAGGGATGAGTCAGCAACGCGCTGATCAGGCGAGAGGAGCTCCAGGTGGGGTTGTAATTTAGCGGGCAGGCACCTCTGAGCCCGCTAAATTAGGACCCCACCTGGAGCTCCTCCCACTGGACCAGCGCGCCGCTGACGCGTCCCTGCTCTCTCCGTGATGTGATGATCGATCACCGGCACACGGACACAGTAAGTGAGGGTGGGGGTGGGGGTAGAGAGAGATTCATTAAGCAATTATATATGTATTGTCTGCACTGTATTAGCAGTATATACTCTATATAGAGTATATACTGCTAATAAAGTGCAGACAATACATTTACAATTATACTAACATGAATGTATTAAATGATCTGTATGTAGCCCTGTACTATGGATCATTTAACCCATTGATGTTAGCAGAGGATCATTGTAAATGTATTGTTGCAGGCACTCTATATGTACATGTACTATATACTACATATAGA
>NW_017306440.1:935377-941780 GCF_000935625.1 Nanorana parkeri | reverse complement strand
TTTAACCCATTCATGTTAGCAGAGGATCATTGTAAATGTGTTGTTGCAGGCACTCTATATGTACATGTACTATATACTACATATAGAGTGCACTGAACAATAGATTTACAATTATCCTCTGCTAATATGAATGGGTTAAATGATCCGTAGTACATGATATGTAGCCCTGTACCCCCTTTTCCACTTACAGAGCTAGGTTATTTTTCTTTTAAATAAATATTAATGTAATTTTATTGGTATCTATCTACCAGTAGCTGCCTCATTTCCCACCCTCGGCTTATATTTGCGTCAATACTTTTTCCCAGTTTTTTTTGGTCAAATTAGGTACCTCGGCTTATATTCGGGACGGCTTATACTCGAGTATATATACGGTACATATCACACTAGCCATCCTCTCACTGGCTGAAACACTACAGAATCTCTCACCAGCGTGAAAGCAACTGCGTAGTGAAACCTTGCTGGTTCAGCCAGTGAGGGAGTGATGCTCAAGGAGCAGGTAAGTGGTCTCTTAGCAATGCTCTACTGAGTTGCAGCCTGCAGCATGAGCACCAGTAGGGATTAGCAAAATTGGGAGCTTTTTATTTCTCCAATTTTTTGAGATTTTGGCATTTGATATCTATCCATTGTAGCAAAATTAATTGGAGTCAATAGGGAAAGTGAAGTGGTTTTTGGTGGTTTGCAAGGGTGTAATGGGCTTCAAGTAGCTCCTGAGGGTTGAAGAAGCTTCATTTAACTAATCCGGACCTGTTCTTGCACCAAAAAAACATCCCCTCAATAGATTTACTGTTTTCAATTATTTATTTCAAAGATAAAAAATAAAAAAATAAACCTAAGAAATTTGAAGTAACAAACAAAAACCAGATACATGGAAAATAAAAAAAACTGCAAATACACAGAACAATAAATGGCATACATATATATAGATATATATATATATGCCCTCTAAAAAGACAAGCAAACCTAAAAATCCTCTAAAAAAGAAAAAAGTGAAATTGAGAATTTCAACTCTAGCAAAATAGATAATTCTGTGATAAAATTATTTTCACTGACATAGCTCTGCTTATCCCTAATCACTAATGTAACATGGTCCTATCTATAACGAACCATGTGAAAGACCAACTGTACCCAAAAACAACATTTCTGATACCGATGAATTAGTCTCCCGGTTGTAGAGAAGTTAATTGCTGATGTTCCCCAGCAGTAGGTGGGGCCTACAAGACCTTAACAAAGGTTTCTCCTTTGAGCCTCTGGTCTCCATAATTCTTCTTTAATAAAACAAAAGCTTTAGAAGATACCACCATTTGATGTAATAGCTGAAGGTGGCGATATCGCATAACCGGAGTCATTATAAAATGCAGGAACCTATACATTCGCCGAGCATGCATACATAGTAGCACCTTCAAAATCCTCTCTATCAGCAGTATCAAATGAATTCCTACTTTCCTCAATATCTGCATGCTAGGTAATCAGGAAAGCCCACAATCTCTGACCACTACCTATTGCCCCTCACATGCAGTGAGCAAAAATATGTGAATGTTACAGAAAAGGCAGAGGTGTCTTTGATGGCAGCCTGGCTTCTCTATACAATGTGAGAGGAAAGTTGGTGGCACCCAATAGGAGAACAACTGGGTTTCAGGAAACAGACTCAAGCAGAGTGTTTATTGGTTGATTATATAATGGGGAGTTGTTTTTAAGAGGATTAGCAAATATTTGGTAGAAACTTCTGTAAACATTGACTAAAGAAAGGGTTGCTTTAACATGACAGTTATCACCCAACCAAAAAACACAGTTTAGAGTTTCCTACAGTAGCTGAATATTAATCACTAGTCGATCAAGCCATATTAGAAACTATTCCTGTATAGAATTTGTTTATAAAAAAATAGTATTAACTTAAGGTGCCTAAGTAGAATACCGATATAACCCTTTCCCTGGTAGGCATGAGCAAATGTACCAGGTTCAATTTGCCAAGAGTTTGGTGAATCCTGTTTGAAACTTGGCCAACCCGAGCTTAGTGGCAGTTCTATTGAAATCTGTATCCTTTTAGTACATTCTTGCTATTTTTAGGGCTAGTAGGCAAACTACAGCCAACAAAGGCAAGGGAAACTGGGCACTTTGAAACATTTGAAAAAAATGCCATGCAGCAGGTAGAGGGTCTTTGCATATAGCTTCGAAGGGCAACATTAAAAATACCCAAATCCTTTAAATGAAGGATAGAAATCACCAGCACTCAGTAGATGAAGTTCACAAAATAATAACGTCACATTTTTGCCCTGATGAAGGGACCCTGCGTGACCCCGAAACGTTGGATACTGCGATATGTGTGACGTTTGGTCCAAATAAATGGACGTTATTATTTTTTGAACTTCATCTACTGAGTGCTGGTGATTTCTATCCTTCATTGTCTGCTGTGCACGGTGCCATCCGTGGTTGTCACTGCAAGCACCGCCTTTGTTACATGGACCGGAAACGCTGTAAGGAGTGCAGGGGGACCTACTGTTTTCCCAAATCCTTTAAATAACATATCATTCAAATATATATATTTGAATGATATATATGATATATAAATTCAGGCTCATGCAGCCAATTTAAGTGAGCAGCTGTAAGGAGAAACGCCCAGTTTTCTTAGATTAATCGAGCGCAGAAGTCCCTGTAGATAATTCTTTAAATAAAATGCTTAGGTATGCCATAAAGCTGTATGTTGTCTAATGAAACTGTACGATTTCATTCTCAGAGACAGTATACACTGGCCTCATATATTTAGCTGTGGAGTAAGGTTTTTTTTTTTACAATTAGCTTGCCTTACATCCAGCAACAGCACCCAATCTAATTCATGTAATTTTGGGCAGCAGCAGGATAATTTTAACGAGCAAAGTTAGGCCTAAATTTACGAGAGAGTACGGCTGGTGTTTTACTACAAAAACATAGATACTGCAGAGGATATCTAGCAATGTAAATCTGACTAGTAGTGGGACAATTTTAATGAGCAAGGCTAGCCCCCTAAAACAGTTGCAGGGAAAAAAACCCGTAAGGGACGGCATCAAAAACTTCAAATAAACAAATCAAATCAACCACAAAATAAAATAAAGACAAAAACCCCTAACAATAAGAACTATTACAACATCCTAACTGACCCCAATCTATTCTTATGCATTTTGTCAGCTTTTCCTATCCTTTCCCTACATCATTCCCAGTACACTGACGCTATAGCTGATCTTTGCCTCCATTTTATAGAGAGGGGGCTGGCGTATCCACAAGCCCTAATCATTGTTTTTAAAATATTCTCCTGGGGGGAATCTGCAAATAAATTTGTTGGGGCTGCAAATCTTGGACCTGCATGATTTGCCTCAAGCCCATAGTAGCAGCAAACCCGAACCTCATCCTTATTCCCTAGTGTCATGCAGTTTATGCCCTCTAACACAGGCCAGACATGCAATGATTTGTGACAGACTGATAATCAGACATTCAGCTGCTGATTCATTTAGAATAATTGATCAAAGTTTATTCTTCAGTATACATGGGTAATAAATTATCAATTAGATATCCATCAAAATCAGTTGATTTTGTGAAAAAAAATGCTCAGATTTGTTAATTCAATCAAAAATGGATCTCGGTCATTACAGTTGATCAAACATAATTCTAAACTTACATTTTAAGCTAAATATTATTCAAAAGATCAATTTAGCAATTTACGTGTGATCGCCTGAATTTCAGTATAAACAACAATTAGCATAAACAATTTTTGGCCACCTTTCAACCTGCACTTGGGTACTATAAGGTCAACTTTTCAGCCACAGCTCAATGATCTATTTAAAGTGCATGCATATCAAAAAAGAATAATATCTTAAAATATTAGCTTGCTTTCCATTCCTTCCAGCAGAGTCATTATTTTGTTTTCTTCCTTATAACGTCTTTTGTTCCCTTACAACCTTGATTGTTCCCATACAGCCATAGGTATTTAGTTGTTCCCTTTCAACCAAAGACCTGCCCACTTTGGTGATTGACAATAGCTTAAGAGACTGTACTGGCTGCATGCTGGCTGGCCACATCATTAAGGAGAGAATTGCACTGCAAACTGGGACTGAATTATATCCAATGAACGCAAGAGTAGATTTTAATAGAGGGGTGGGCAACCTCGGCACTCCAGCTGTTGTGGAACTACAAGAGGCTGGCTACTCCTGGTTCAGTAGATCAGAAAGGGGATGGCAATCAATGGGTGGGCTTAGACTCAGGCTCTGATGTGAACCCACATTGTAAGTGTATTCAATATCTTCACAGTGATTTATCCCTGCTTTTGTGTAGTTTTTAAAATAATTAAGCCTAATTAGTCAGCTTTGAATGGCAATAACTTAAACCAACAGACTCTCAACAAGACTGAGCTTATGTCAACTTTATTGTTATTGGAAGTATAACTTTAGAACCTTGCATGTCAGTAATTAAAAAAAACAAATTAGTATATATACCTTTTTTTGTGGGGCTTCAATCTGGCCCATTACATCATGCGTCCTCTTTGTCCCCTGATTGAAGGTGAGTTCTAAATGCTACAGAGAAGAGCACCATGTAATGATGCAGTGCGTTACATTGCAGCATTCCCTTGTGGGCTCAAAGTTAGGACACCCAGCGAACACAGAGGGGGACATGTGGGGAAGAAATGGAGCATGGAGTATATGAGTAGTGCTTTGAAAAGGTTTTTTTTTTTCATAGCAAGGCATCTAAACAAAAAGACCTGGGAGCTAGAGGTGGACCTAAAGCTGCAATGCTAATCATATTTACTGCTATACAGGTCAGCACTAGAGGGATAACTTACAAAACCTGTACAAGAAATTAAATGATCAAACTTGGAAAATCACATCAGAATTTCCTTTATATAAATACCACAGCAATAAATTAAATCAAATATTGTTATTGCTGAAAATCTGCTATAGTTTTCAAGCGAAACACAAAACAAAAATATTGCCGCTACAACTGTCTTTTTCGAGGTTTATGAGCCTATGCAAATGTATGGCATTTGCCCCGGGCAGAGATATATGGTTTGACAAACCCACAAATTATCTATCCATTTCCAATTGATTCCACAACAATTACTTAACTGTTTCTCCTAAAGAAGGTGGGACATTCATTGTCACAAGGTCACTTTGCAAGTTTTAATTGCCGGGTGCTGTACTGTCCTTTTATTGCTTTCTTCGTGATAAATGGCTCATTGGTTCAAAAGCTAGACTATATAAACAAGCTTATCTCTTCCCATAGTCTTTAATGAAAAATGAGTTGTGAGTATCATTGTTAATCATGGTAATTGTTAATGTTAAGGAGGCTGGTATTATGGGTTTTCCTATTAGGCTTTCAATTCATTATAAAAGGGAAGAATCTAATAGTCATCTATGGCATCCGAGTTTTAATTATCTGCCGTAGCTTTCACTGTTTTTTTTTCGTGTTGGAGTCAATGAGAAAATATTTTTACATAACAAAAAATAACCCCTTAATAGCCATATAGCATAGATCTACACCCAAATATAGCCCTGTACATGTCTTTGAGTGCTCACTGTGCAGGTATAGTTGGTACTGTAGAGGAGGATGTAAACAAAGCTGTTTCTTGAGGCTGTCCCCCCAAACTGAACAAAGCACATGTGGTGGGGGCTTATAGTATAATTTGGCTCAAGAGGGCCAAAATAAATATAGAAATTTGTGGATTCTCCACTATTGTAGATTACCCACTATATTAGCCGCTACAGAGACTATGGGGTCTATTCACTAAGCTGCTGTAGGCAGCCGAGTGAATGACCGACCTAAAGCGAACTGAGCCGAATGCTGTTCGGCTATTCACTTCAGGCTGGTATGGCTGATTTCAGCCGTATATCGGCTGAAATCAGCCGTGCATGGGGTGGCTTCACGTGGCTTCGGGTCCGACCCGAAGTGCAGGAGGAGTTTGACTCAGCTGATCCAACATCTGGATCGGCTAACCCGAACCTCCAGCAGGCTACTCGCTGCTGTTCGGTCTTTTCTTATAGATGCCGAACAGCAGTGAGTGAATAGCCGTATGCCGCTGAGCGGCATTTGGCTTGTCTGTTCTGCTCGGTCCCTCTGAATGAGAGCTAGCTCCGCCCAACAGTTTTCTATTGGCCGGCGGTTCTGCTGCTGTCAAAAAAAAGAAAAAAAAACCTCTCCCGGGCGCTCCGGGAGTCTCCCGCTCCCGGCCGCCCAGGAGACATACACAGCTGACACGGAGCCGTGTCAGAATAGAAAAAAATAAATTGCCCATAGGAATGCATTGCTAGATTCCTATTGGCTATTTCAATTTGCAATAGCCAATAGTAAACTAGCATTGCACCCGTCCTCTGCTGATGGACCTGATGGAGAACTGCAGCAGAGGGCGGGTGCAATGCTAGTTTACTATTGGCTATTGCAAATT
>NW_017306440.1:903654-934958 GCF_000935625.1 Nanorana parkeri | reverse complement strand
CCAGCCGTAAGATCACGGCTGGCTCCACCCAGCTGTCAGAAGCAGGCTTGGCCGGCCGCTCGGCCAGCTTCGGCTTTCTGCGCGGCTCAGCCGAGCCGAGGCATATGCCTCGGCCTCGACTGAGCCGCTCGGCTAAGTTCGGGAGCTGTACAGGCTATTGTGAATAGCCTGTACACCAGCCCTTCAGTTCTACTGAACCAAAGGGGTCCTGGGTCCGAAGCTAGCCGAAGGATTGCTACGGCTAGATCCTTCGGCTGCTTCGTGAATAGACCCCTATGATTTCCTTCCTAAAAAAACACTCTGTTAGTTTCTTTCTAAGCAAGTAAAACTTAATTCAGCATTCCTCAAGATCGCAGTGCTTCATGTAAACACATAACCAACACGTTTGCCCATTCAAAAAGTCTTGTGGATAATGTAGATAGGGAATGTACAAGAGAAGGACAGTGTCAGCACCAATTCAGAGATGATTTGAGGATCTACAGCTGAGTGATACACAACTAAGATACATTTTTGTTAATAGTTAGGGTACTTGAATGCATTTTTAAGGTTTCATTCCTGAGTTTAGTGAACCTTTAAGATATTTTTTAAAGAAGTTTAATTAAATCTTTAAGCAAACATACTAATATTGCTATCTGCAGTGGTTTCATTTAAATTATGCTTGCTAGCATATGTGCATTGTATGCAACTTTGAAGGCATGCCTCTGGTAATGACTGTCACAGTTGCCAGTGTGCTTATGTCAGCTATTAATCAGTCCTTTAAACCCTCAAATGGCTGGTGTCATGTGTGCAGAACCATGGCATTGGCAGGACAAAATAGAGGCTAGGTTGGCAACATCTTTGGTTGCAAAAGGAGGTTTTAGCTCTGCATTAAATCAGAACTTAAGTTAAAAATACCCAAACTTTGCATTTTTCTTCTTCTAAAAAAATCCCTATCCCCTGCCTTCTAGCAATTGTTTTGCTAGTGTACAAATCCAGCTCACTCCCAGCATCTGTATGATGCCCAGAATGGAGCCGGTGCTGACACAATGTAACTCCTTTGTGCAGTTTTGCGTTAAAATCTTAAAAAAGACCTTAAAAAAGTTATAAGGTCCCAGCGTATCCTCTCCTGTTATAACATCAGCATTGTAATAGGAATACATACTAGAGTTGTTTCTGATAATGCAACCAAAGCTTATTTTTAAAAAAAAACCTTTTATGTAGTGAGTGCTGCCTTCTGTCTGCCCATTACTTTCACCCACTTCCTGGATTCCCAGTGTGCTCTGTGTCTCCTTCCCTGCTGATTGATGTGATGCAATTTCAACTTCTCAAGACTACATATCCCATCATGCATTGCTTCCAACAAGCAATTATAATGTTACATTGCTCAGACATTGAGTTGTAATCAGGAGGCTCTGTGAGCATTGTGACACAAGGAAGTTCATACTCACAGTGAAATTGTGTCAGTGCATTGAGAAAGTACATTCTATGGGTATCTTCAATAAGTACATTTACAAGCTTCTTGATAGATCTGGTAATTAGGAGTGGGAAGAACTCAATATATAGAAATACAGATTTATTTTTAGTTGTTGACTCTACATACTCTTAATTTCAGCACCCCAACTGACTCCAATTCATTTCACTAAAATGGTGAAATTTTGCCAAAAAGTCCCAGGATTCCATCAAAAAAGTGAAACAGAACCTGATCTCTGATTAAGACCTCTCCTGTGAAAACTAGCTCATGGAAATGTTATCATTTATGTGTAAAACCCCTTTTACTAGTTTACTTGTGTTTGTTCCTTTTTCTAAAAATATTTTTTATATGTTTCATTTATTTTTTAAATGAAACCAGTGTTCTTAGGTACACATAAAGAAAATTAATGGTTGAACATATTTTCTTGGGTTACCATTTGGAGGATCCTTGTGTTAGTAGAACCCACGGGTCTGGTTCTGCTGAGCTTCTATCAGTTTAATCCACCACCATGTGTATTAAAGACTGACTGTGGTATATAGCAAGACAGCTTAAGGATGGTTGAGAAAACAACATTGACCTATGTATTTGACAGCAGCATGGCGCACCAGAAGACTTGACATTTCCATCACAAGAAAAGTTGTTTGACTTCAGTAAACTTTAAAAATATCA
The DNA here is from genome assembly GCF_000935625.1 of Nanorana parkeri. NCBI lineage: Eukaryota > Metazoa > Chordata > Amphibia > Anura > Dicroglossidae > Nanorana > Nanorana parkeri. The sequence goes on along the minus strand of NW_017306440.1, from coordinate 932,839 downwards.
AATCGTGAACCCTACAATATTCCGCGTTATATTGTCAGAGAAAGTAGTGGAAAGGAAAACTGAGATTTATTTTACGGTGGTCTAAACTGGTAGCTGTAGAATCTTAAAAGATAGTTGATTCTGATGCTTTAAATTTTAGGTGAACCCCAACCACTTTGTTTCACCTGTTACAATTCAGTAATAATTAATTGACATTGTTTGAAAATGACTGCCACTCTCTGAGTGTTTCACTCTGCTTGTTTGTGTTTGCATAGGTTGTATACTTTCACACGCGGTGGACTACCTTGGTATAGCTGACCTTGAAGCAGATAGAAAATACATCAATGATTTTTTTATACATCATCAATTGCATTTTCTAGTGCATGCAGTGTAATTGCTTGCATTTGACTTGATAGCAACCTCTTGGAGTCCCTGTACAGCAGAGCTCAGACCGGGGGAGGAAAAAGCAGAACAAGGAGGCAACCAGTTCTGCAGTATTCGTATGCATTACAAGGAACATGATAGGAGAAGAGAGCAGAGTGATGGAGAATATAATTTCCATATTATTTTGGTGATTTGTAAGGCAAACATGAGTCTTTATCAAAATTAAATTTGTCTAAAACAGTCCATTTCACTAACAACATTATTAAAATCACAATCAAATTCCATGTTTAAGTCATTATTCCACCGAAACCTATATCCTTTCTAATGAATAGCCACAGCAACTCAGGCGGCCACTATAGGGCCCGGGGCACAGGGGGGCCTGGCCAGGACATCCCTGATGCCGTGCGGGCCACCTGGGTCGCTATGGCATCTCATGCTGATGGCTGTCACTGGCGGCTGTGAAGAGGAACGCGCCGCTGTTTAGATCACTGACAGTGATCTGTGCAGCGGTGTGTTCCTCTCCACAGCTGCTGCTGAGTCAGTGAGAGCCAGCAGCAGTGGAGGAGGAGGCGGGGCCCGGTGACGGAGAAGGAGGCGGGTCCGGTGATGATGGAGGCGGACCAATCAGCGAACCATGGAGGAAGAGGAGGAGGACAGGTAAGGAGTGTGACCATCCCACCTGGGACCCTGCAGAGCCCACCATAGAGATTCTATGGTGGGCTCTGCAGGGTCACCCTCAGGTGGGCTGTGTGGGATCTAAAGTGGGCTTTGCAAGGGGTGTAAATAGAAATCACAGAGCCGCATACAAAAATTTGCTATGGAGCCCTGTGATTTCTAGTTACGCCCCTGTATACATGTCCCAATATTAGTGGTCTGGGAGGCCAGGAATGCTTTCAATCCAATGTGTTTCATGAATAAATTCACTTCTTCAGGGACAAGGTGGACATCTCTAATATATAACAAGCAGAGCTTTTGGAAACTTCTGGCCCACCAAGCCCCTGGCAACCAGTGATGTCAGTTAGGTGGGCAGGACACTAGACAGCCGCTGACAGCTCGGTTTGACATCTCCCGCTAAAGTGACAAATCAAAAAGAGCACCTGCAACCCCAGCCACCCCTCGACTGACAATCAGGTACTGTACCACCCCTCCCAGCCTCAGGTGGTAAATACTATTGGGACAGCCCTGATAACAAGCGTAGCTTCCATATAGGTTCTCACCAAAGTTTTTTAAAATTCACTGATTTGTGCTTGCAACTGCCCCGCTCTTTTGAATTCTGAGGGGCCCCAAGAGAAAGGAATTACCAGGCTAAATCTTAGTCATGATTGCTCATAATTGACAGGAGGACCAAGGAAAAGAGAAAAGAAACCAATGTGGAGCCACATTATTCCAAGATAGAAAAGCTTCTTATCATATAATTGTGCTTCTAAATGGTCCAGTTACTGTCCTCAGTCCTCATTGCCCCATCATATATATACATCCTAAATCTCTCCTCCAGTAGTTCATGCCTAGGCCTATCATCTGTGTATTTAGCAGTTTGTCTAGAGTTCAGCTTTAAATATAACCTAACTCATTAAACAGTCCTTCAGTACACCTATGAAGTCATTCTACAGAACAAAGTGTCATTGTTACGTCTCAGGACTAAATTAAAAGCTACCAGTGCTGACTTCAGAGGCTCTCATCCTTATCCTTGCTCCAGTAGTTAGTTAGTGAGTTGAGGCTTGTGGGGTAACTGGCAAGCACCTGCTTGTTTTACCTCAGTGAATCACACTAATGTCACACTAGCAATTCTGTCAGTGGTGACCACTCACAACCAGCAGAATCTCTGCAGTTCAACTCACCTTCTATGGCATCACTTACTAGAGATGAAGATTCTGCAGCATTTCGACCAGTGAGGAAAATTACTTACATTAGCGAAAGTAGCAGTTGTATTAGTCACATTGGCAGTAAAATAATCTCCTACTGAAATGTTGGGGAACTTACAACTCTTACTTTTGCTCATCCCCAATCATCTCAATGAAAGGAAATGAAAACCTGTACATACTCCATTATTGTTTATACATTCCTTGGAATACATGTGGCATGAAAATAAAAATACATTTAAAAGAGAACTATGGGGTGTGTTTTCCCCATAGTTCTCTTAAGGGTCACAGAAGGACATATACTAGCGTCCTCCCGTGACCCAAAGCTCAGTATATCGCGAGCTATGGCTCGCGATATACTGGGACCGCCGCAGCCGGGACGGATCCGGACATTACTGTCAAGATCCACCCAGCTGCGTGAGTGACAGCTGGCTCTTCCTATCTAGAGGCAGAGCCAGTTGTGCCCTCCCCTGTCCATTCCTCCAGTCAGTGGTGGAGGATTGGAGCGGGGAGGGGGGAATCCCTGCAGGGAGCCATGACTGACAGTCAATGCTCTCTTCAGGGAGATGATGGATAAGTTAGCGAGCGACGTTATGTATTCGCTCACTTTCCGATCTATTGAGCCGATGTGTGAAAGTTTCATTGTCACACGTGAGCGTGAACTATGAGGATGAGTGATTTTCACTCACCTCATAGTTCTCCTTTAATAAATCAATAAGTAGCCACAGGATCCTGGGATTCTTGATTTCCTTTGGCCCATAGCAGCCAGCTGGAGTGCTACAGCTATAGTTATTATACTTGATTTAACTGTTTATCAGCCTAGGTAATAAGCCTTCAAACATACCATTTACACCTTTATGAGATGATCTGCAACAAGTGACTGGGGTTTATAGAATCTCTGGTTCCCCTCATAAGTTATATACTAATTTACAGTATATCTAAAGCCAAAATATATTATTAGATAGAGTAAAGGAGGTTTAGAACTGCTATCAATTTTTGTTTTGTAATTTGTGTCTCATTAGGGAAATCTCCCTTAATTTCCTGTCATGTAGACTCAACAGGAAGTAAGAGGATCCAGTGTGAGGTAAATCCTCTCTTAGAGAGCTATCACAGGAACACGTGTCCCTTTTGGAAGATTTGCCCTCAAATATTGTTCTGGTGGCAATTCAAAATTTTGGATTCACTCTCAATGTCCAGTAACATTGGTGATCAAGACAATTAGAGTGAATTAATCTCAACAGGAACACAGACAGCAATAAAAACTTGAAATTGGTTCTAAGCCTTCACCACTCTATCTAGATATAAAACATATTTTTTTTAGTTATATCTTATTACTTTTCTTTGCAATAAACACCTATTTCCTCCCTGGTTGCCAATGCTTTACATTCTTAGTTAATAGTATTGGTATAAAGCAAAGCCATTGCTCTTTATTTCTATTAATTCCTTTAGCCTTTGATGCCAATGTACAGTAACACCAGACCTCTAGTAAACCCAGTGAACCACTCATTTCATCCAGGATTACAGCTGAGGTAAATTCTGACATTGTTTCCATTTACCTAACCTTTGAGTTTGATAGAATTCCCATTGTAGCCAGACTCACCAGATTTCTTACTGTGCTTCGTGGCCAGGTTCAGACTTTTGCATAGTTGGCGTAACTCTGGTTACGCCACTGAACAGCAGGTATGCATTGTGATGCTATCACTTCCATTTTGTATCACATATCACATACAGAACATGTTTCTTCCAAAGGCTAACTTAACTTGGGTATATTATTATAAAGTTGGGGGCTAAAATTGTAATAGTGGTATGCATTTTGAAATCTTTGCCTTCAATGCGAAAGCTCTGTTAAAAACCCTTGACTTGTGCCCTGACTTAAAGCTAAGACCCTTATACCTAAGCTTTACATTTGACACTCTACTGACCAATAAAAGAGCTCAGTAGCCAGTACAACCTCTCCAAATGTTTTTTTATAGCAAAGGGGGAGCCTTCTGTAAGTAGCCTATGCCCAGGATTTGGACAAGGGCTCCCTGGAAGTACAGAAAACTGCATAATGTACACCATAAACCAATTTGACCTGTAGATTAACATGCATACTTTTCATGTAAAAAACAGTTCTTTGTTTTTTATGCATGCCAAGCAGAATCATCCGGTTTACGTAGATGTAAAAAAAAAAAAAGCACGTGGTATATAGAAACACTGCACAAGGGTTTAAAGCATTCCTCCTAGTTCAATACTGCCGTGTAGCTGCAGTGCAATTTTTAGGTTAATTAATTATCTGTCGGCCAGTTACCACCACCCAGAAGCATGGTCACGCTCAGCTTGGCGTTGTTCTGCTCAGATTGAGTAATTAACCTCTCCTCTTCCCTGGGATTCGCTACAAGATCAGCACCGTGTTGATGATATAATTATTATTAATTTAGTTTCTGTGTTTTATTGTCATTGTTAATTACTTCCCGGTAATCAGCTAATGTGTAATCTTCCTTGTGGGATAGATTTTTTACAAAATTGCTGCCTGATATCATTCTGATGTCATTTCAAGCCTTTATGTTGAATTAACCAGCTACATGCCAGTGTTGCTTTGCAGTTTATTACTAGAGTATCTTCTGTTCATTGAAAGGGGCAGAACACCCTAAATTTCAGGATTTAATTGCCTTCTGGCTCCTTATATTTCTTGCCATTTCAGCAGCGAGGTTACCACATTAGAGTTCCTGCTTTTGCCTCCCCCAAAATGCATGGAAAAACAAAATAGAGTATCTGGTAGTTGAAGAAGAAAACTCAGGTGCAGAAGACCCATTGCTGGAGTTTCTGAGAGTCAATGCCAAAAACTGGCCTTCATTAGTATAATTTTTTTTTTTTTAATCCTTTAACCCTTTCGCTGCCAAGGACGTACGTCGTACGGAGCTACAAAAATGCTTCCAGCTGGCCAGCTCAGTACGTCGTACGGACCTGGCATTTACAGTTCTACTATAAGCTGATGGTCGCTTTAGCGACCATCAGCTTATAGTAGAACTGTTCAGCAGACTGTCCCCTTTAAATTAATAGCTGTCACCAGCGGCTCACAAGCCGCTGATGACCACTAATTTTAAAAATACCGGGCGCCCCCCCCTAAACCAATAGGAAAAAATTGCAGAAAATTCAAAAATGGCTTGGCCAGCTGATTTGAAAAATGTTCCGGAGGGCTTGGCAGCGAAAGGGTTAAATGAATAGTCCACAAATAATCAAATACACAAAAAGGGGAAGAAAAAAAACCCCAAATAGAACAATAAATGAAATAATCGAAACTACCCTAAACACACCGTCTAAAAACATACTTTCTGAATTAAGGAAAAATTAGTTTACATGGCTCAATGAGTAAAACTGAGAGTTTCCACTGACTTCGATATCGGTAAGTTCATGGTAAAATCAACTTAGTCGAAAACCACTTCGCTCATCCATAGTCATAACAACACACACAAGGACCATGGGGAACAAAAGTAGCCCCCTTCCAGAAGGAAGGACAGTGTCAGCACCAATTCAGAGATGATTTGAGGATCTACAGCCGAGTAATACACAAATAAGATAAATTTTTGTTAATAGGATACTTGAATATATTTTTACTTTTAACTCCTGAATTTAGTGTCACTTTAAAATGTATTGCATATATTTAAATGTTTTAAATGTTGTTTCTTATGTTTAAGCCAAGCAATTTTAAAATAGTGCATACTAATATTTTATATTTACTATTTTCATACAGGAGGTGGAGCTCTAGAACCCATTTCATCAATGCACCACATTGCATGACTACAGAGCAGGTCACATGATAGGAACTAAAGGGATAACATTTTAGGAAAGCCTTCTAGAGGGTGGCTACGTTTGTTCCCCATGGTCCCTGTATGTGTAGTAAAATAGCCACCGCTCCAAGCTCACTCCTGTGATGGACTACAATCCAAATAAACATGAGATTGTAGTCCATCACAGCAGTCAGCTTGGAACTGTGGCTATGTTACAACACATACAGGGACCATGGGGAACAAAAGTAGTCTGAGCATCTTGAGTGTCCGGAGAAGCAGTATCTGCACTGAAGGATACGTAATTCACTGAAGCTGAAAGCATTAAAAAAAAAGTTCTTTAGTGGCAGAATCCAGAGGTTCAGCATGTTGTAGTAGATAGGACTCCTTACCCATACTTCCCAACATTAGAACTTGAGAAACAAATGCCATTTAGTGCAGGTAGCATGTGAAAAGCTGGTGTAGCTACATTGCATAGAATATTGGGCATGGCTTAAAGAGACATATTTTAATAGACATAAATGCCCTGTGTCTGTGGGTGCAAAAAATATCCTGGATTCAGTGGGAGTAAAAATTCCACGCTTTCAGTGGGAGGAAAAATTCCTCTGGTGTCTGTGGGAAAAAATGCTCCTGCTCTTGGGAGGGATACTGTCACAGGGTTGGCGGGAAGCCCTGCAAATGCAAGAACCTTTGGACATCTTGACCATCAGTGGTCTGGTAAATTACCCTGGTCAGTCCTAGTGTCAGTGGTTGGTAGGAGGTAAAAATGCCCTGGCATTGGTGGTTATTAGAAAGGCAAATGCCTCATCAGTGTTAGGAAAAATGTCTTGGTATGGGTGGTCAGTGAGAGAAAAAATCCCCTTCATAGGTGGCCATTGGGAGGAAAGATACCACAGCATCAGTGGTCAGTGGTAGAAAATATAATCAATGGCCATTGGTTGGAAAAATAACCCAGGGTCGGTAGGAAGCCGTGCAAGTTCCCTCTAACAGCTTGGCTGGATGGCTACCAATTCAGTTCTATGAAATAGAATATGTGTTAAAAATGTGCACATATAAGCGGCAAGCAACTGGGCAGTTGGAGGACAACCACACAAACATGGGATGATCATACAAGCTTCATACCTTTATAATGCAGTGGGACTGAAACCCAGAATCTTACTGCTACAAGGTAAGAGCTCTAACCACTGAGCCACCAATTTAATGTAGGCATGTGCTTTACCTATTTCCCCAAAGGGATACTATCTATACTTTCTAAAGAATAACTCTAAGCAAATATAAAAAGCAATCCTTTAGTCCAAGTATACATTCTTTATGCATCAACAGCCTACGGCCCCTTTAAGCCACCGTCTGTGGAACGTCTTATCTGCACTAAGCTCGTTACTCCATTCCTGCAGAGGAATTCACCTGAGCGCAGCAGGGGTGAATGGCCTATTGGCCACCTTGACCTATTATTTGACAGCAGATATCACTTGAATTGTCTGCAAAGGAGTTCTGCCAGAGGGGAAAGGAACATTTGTGTACCCTGGGATTACAGATACTCTCAGTTAGGAGTGAGCACTTCCTAGATAGACCATTCCATTTGTTCAGCATAGTGCCTGTTTCTCGGACCTGCTATTTGGCTTTGTCACTCCAGTATGGTTTAACAATGAATTACTGTACATTGTCTAACTTACATTGTCTAAATCAATGGGAAAAAAAACTTTTAAAAAATACAGTTTTTAAAGGAGCAATGATTTTACAATTGCTTAAAGGGTAAGAATAAAAATGAAAAATTCCTTTAAATATTGTGCCTGGGGGATCCCCTTAAACTGCCTGTAAAGTGGCGGATCTGTACGATGTATAGAATCTGCTGCAGCAAAACTGACATTTCTAAAGAAAAAAATTAAATATTTTCTTCTTGTATAAAAGCGTGCGGTTCCCCTCCCACACAATACCAGACCCTTTAGGTCTGGTAGAATGTTAGGAGGGACCCCATTAAAAAACAAAAAGCGTAGGGTTCCCCCCAAAAGTCATACCAGACCCTTAAGGTCTGGTAGGAATTTTAGGAGGGAACCCCTGTTAAAAAAAAACAAATAAAAAAGTGTGTGGGGTTCCCCCTTAAAGTCATACCAGGCCCTTAAGGTCTGGTAGGAATTTTAAGGAGGAACCCCACCCCCAAAAATAAGGGGGGGATGTGGCCACCCCTAAAATTCTACACCAGATCCTTGATCCAAGCACAGGCCTGGCAGGGCAGGGAAGGGAGGCAGGCTCTCACAGTTCTCTGTGCCCTGATTGGGCAAAGTCTTGCAACTGACCTGTGGTCAGGTGCAAGGCTTTAGCCAATCAGGGCTCACGAGGCACAGTGCCTTGTGCAGGGTGTCGGCGGGCGAGCAGCCCGTCAAACGCCCTGACAGTTCCAACAACATTGAGCCCAACCCTAGCCATAAGTAGCTGCAAAGATTCATCAGGAATAAGAGGTATGACTTTCCTTGCTGCACAGTTTGCAGGACTTTCAAAAAGACTGGCTGAACATACCGTAATTATGGGCAATTTTATCTCTATATTAGATTTTTGGCTGTAATTATGTTTTAACTCATCTATTGAAGTACATACGTTGGTACTTGAATATAGGGCAACCTGTAGAAGTAGAATCTGTTATTTCATAGGACACCTGCCTAGGATCAGTAGAGAATGACATAAGGTATTCTCAGACTCTGGCAAAAGCTGCGGCAGGGCAACTGAATCTCATCTTTTGTTAGTTAATGCCTACGCATAAAATATGTCGTTTCTCCAGGATAATGTGGCCGAGCCGAGTGCAAAATATAATGGGAAATAGAAAAATTGTATTCCTTTCATTTCATTATAAAAGTAATAAAAATGTGTTCGTCCGGACACATTGCTGAATGCTTTATACTTTACATATCCTGGATGGGATAATAGAATTGAGAAGGGCATAAATTACGACTGGATATTGAGTGAGGTCGAGCTGTGGAGTCTGTATTTCATAATATTGCTCATACTTTAAGCAACGTGACATATCAATTTACTTTCGTCCATTGAGAGGATTCAGGATGATGGAACGAGAGCTTATTTACCATATAACCTCTTAAAGGGTATAATTAAGGTTAAAATAATCATAATGTAACAAATAGTATTTTCTTCCAGAGCACATTATTAAATCATTATATGGTGTTACTATAAGAAGAGAGTTCTATAAAGCTAGAAACGAAAAGGGGATGAAAGTCAAGCACAAAAATGGTGATAAAATGTTTTATCTTCCTGGCTGCAGAGGAATCTTCTGTTAAAATCTATGTTTGTCATGCTATTTGTCAAAATAGGTTTTTTTGTTTGCTCTTGTATTTTTTTTAAAGATTTTACATTTTTCAATGCACTGCTACCTCCCTGACTCTCTCTTATACAGCTAATACAAGTCCAAAAAGTTTTTGAAGAAGTTTTTTTTGTTCTTCTCTTGCATATTGCATCAATAAATGCTTTTGCCTTGCTCAAAGTAACTCAAGTTGAAGAAAGACCAAAGTTCATCTAAATGTACCTAATCTAATTCAATGCTACCCATATATTGTTGATCAAGAAGAATGCAAAACAAAATACCAGAGTCAATATACAGTGCTGTATTTAGCATAATGGCAATTGTGGTCTGGTGCCTAGGATGGCATGGTTAGAGGGGGCAGCACCATGCTTCCAAATTAACAAATTATGATACTCTTTTCCATATTTTGTATCCCTGTGCCGGTCAGGGGCGTATCTGCCGCGAGGCAAACAAGGCGTTTGCCTCGGGCGGCAGATTTTAGGGGGGCGGCGAAAATGCCACCCCCAAAACAGCAAGGCGAGCTGGGCTGCACGAAATAGAGCAGCATCGGCTGCCTAATGAACTCACGGAGGCGGCGAGCAGGAGAAGGAGGAGGCGGGTCCAGCTTGTGACGGGCGCTTGCGAGGCAAAGATACGGAAGAGACAGCAAGGAGGAGTAGGCGGGTCCAGTCCTCGTAGCTTTGCTGGGGCGGCGCGTCAGGAGGAGGAGGTGCATAGAAGGAGGAGGCGTGGACGGAGTAAGCCGGTACCCGCCGGCGCCGATCGGGTCAGTGAAGAAAACGGGTCAGTAAAAATAAATTGCTGTGCAGGATCGGGATGGGGGTCTGTGTGCAGGGGGAGATCAGTGGCTCTGCAGGCTGATGGAAGGGGTCAGGACTGGTCTGTGGCTGGGCAGGGGCGTATCTGCCGTGAGGCAAACAAGGCGTTTGTCTCTGGCAGCAGATTTCAGGGGGGCAGCGAAAATGCCACCCCCAAAACAGCAAGGCGAGCTGGGCTGCACGAAATAGAGCAGCATCGGCTGCCTCATGAACTCACGGAGGCGGGGAGCAGGAGAAGGAGGAGGCGGGTCCAGCTTGTGTCGGGCTCTTGCGAGACAAAGATACGGAAGAGACAGCAAGGAGGAGTAGGCGGGTCCAGTCCCCGTAGCTTGCTGGGGTGGCTCGTCAGGAGGAGGAGGTGCATAGAAGGAGGAGGCATGGACAGAGGAAGCCAGTCCCGCCGGCGCCGATCGGGACAGTGAAGAAAACGGGTCAGTAAAAATAAATTGCTGTGCAGGATCGGGATGGGGGTCTGTGTGCAGTGGGAGATCAGTGGCTCTGCAGGCTGATGGAGGAGGGAGGGGGTCAGGACTGGTCTGCGGCTGTGCAGGCTGGGAGGCGCCGAGTTTCATCTTGCCTAGGGCAGCACGAAACCTAAATACACCGCTGTTGCTGGGTACTTGTTTATGACCAAATCGGTAAAAAGAACTGTAGGGAAAAGTGGGTGCTGGGTATTCTGACTCCGATTATTGTATTAGCGATTTATCCCTTGCTGAGACCTCTATGTCTGGCCTGTATAAGCAGATATAATCACTGCAGACAATCCTTATCAGATAGCTGAACTCACCAAATACCTTTTCATCCACAGGTTACAGCAGACAACAGGATACAGCAGATGAATGAATAGATGGCATTTGAAGTTTAAGGATGATAATGTTTCCAGACTAGCATGTGCATGTGGTCTTGTTACAAGTAGCCATGACACTATAAGGACTACTGGAGAAGAAGGGCGGTACATTACACACAAAGGGAAACACATCATAGCTGGGAGGGAACACAGTGCAATAATCAGAATGACCACAAGATGGCAGCACATGAATCAGCTATAATACTGCTCACACTATATGGTTTAAGGAAAATGGCTATATAAATTCTCATTTCACATTTGTATGAATATTAACTATGACTATGAACTGTCATATTTTTGCAAATGTGTAACAGCACACCGGTGATGTTGTTAGTCAGAAGACTCTTTATCATTCAGAACATGTGAAATCATCTTTGAGGTCTGAATATGGCCCTGAAAATCTTCATTGTTTTCATGACCTCATTGGTGGTAGTCTGACATGTTCTGGACAATCCTACCAATGGAAAATACTTAAAATAAAAAAATAATGTTTGAGATGCCATTTCTATTAAGAGAAATATCCAACCCAAAGGGACACTGCTACAAAAAAATATTTTATTCTAAACTATATGGGGCTAATATACTGTGTGTAATGATTTAGTATATTATTTTATTTATTTCACATTCCTTTATATTTATTTTTATCATAATAGTAAATCCACAGATAGAGTAAGCTGGACGTATGTAGAAATCATTACCTTCCTGCAAATGTCATACTTGGCCAGCCATCAACAGTTTCCACATTGGTAATGAGTGGGCCCATCATAATAAAGGACTCGGGACTGGATGGGCGGAAATACCTAAGCACATAGGTCAGAGCCTTCCATTGGATAATTACATGGTACAGCAACTGGACATGTGCACTGGCAAAAATGTTGTTTAGTTTCGTTTAGTTTTGATTCGGATTTTGTGTTATTTTGTTTTTTGGGATTCGGGTGTGAAAGTCAATTCGGAATTCGGATTCGGACGAAATGCGTTAGTTCGTTTGAACGTTCGTTTAGTTTTCGTTTCTTATTCGTTTCGTTTGTTCGTTGCAGCAAAGTGACATTTGAGGGGGAATTTTTTTTTCTCCTTCTCTAATGTCACTTTGCTGCAACAAACGAACGCACTAACTAACGAAACGAATACAAAACGAAAACTAAACGAACGTTCAAACGAACTACCGCTAATGAATTTTGGAAATGGAAATTCGGATTCATTTGCATTTGTTATATCTGTAATTCGGAATTTGGATACATCCGAATGTCCAAATTTCCGAAAATTCGTCCGAATTTCATTTCGTAACAAAACGAATCGCACATGTCTAACAGCAACTATGACCCCCCAAAAAAATGAAAATTAGGTAAGCTGCCTACATGAATAGACTGAATGGCCAGGTTTATCCATCAATGGATTTGTTTCTTCCCTGATGGCACAATGGGCATATGCCAGGATTCATGGGTCTCAAATTATGAAAAAGTGGTTCAGGGAACATGAGACATTATTTTCACACATGGATTGGCCACCACAGAGCCCAGACCTGAACCCCATTGAGAATCTTTGGCATGTGCTGGAGAAAACTTTATGCAGTAGTCTGACTCTCCCATCATCACTACAAGATCTTGGTGAGAACTTAATGTAACTCTGGAAGGAAATAAATGTTATGACATTGCATAAGCTTATCGAAATGATGCCACAGTGAATACGTGCTGTAATCAAAGTTGAAGGCGGTCTAATGAAATATCAGAATGTGTGACTTTTTTTGGCCAGGCGGTGTATGTCATCTGTGTATTTATCTGTTAGTTCAGCTTTAAAAATAAGATTTACAGTAACATGAGTACGAGTGAGAGGGGCACCAAGCTTCTTATGGTGAAACTTACATAATTAGGAGGTACAATATGGTACAAAATGACAGTCTTGCACCAGACTCTTCTACCTCAAAACAACCATGCCCATATAGACCATTTCCCCACTCAAGTATAAGGTAAAAGGATGCCGGTCAAACAAGAAATGGCCATTGACAAAGGTGTTTTTTGTATGAGGAATGGACAAGTGGAAATGAGTTTTCACTATTGTACAGCACCACTCATTACACACTATGTGATAATGCTGCTTGATCAAACATTAATGGCTTTAACATTATAAGTAAAGACACACTTCAGGCAGTTCCAATGAACAATAACAGAAACCACAGGCTTTTGTTATAGTGTTAAATCTCCTTTTTTGTGCTACTTTTACAAATGGATTTTTGATAAAACTTGTGAATGATTTTAATTACAGATAAGTTTCGTTTTAAAGGCCAGCTCCTTGCAGCTCTGTCTCCTAAGCTGAATTCAATATATCTATATGTTAAAGGTAGCAGGCTAATGTGTAAACAAAGAAAATATTGGAAGCCATTGATGTTAATTTAGTCTTAATCAATTCACATTGATCATACTTTACATGCAAATGAAAAGGGGAATCGTTTTATCTCCTTCTAAACCCTTTTTAATTCACAAATGTGTTCGTTTGAGAAAGCTTTTGGAAATGGCAGCAAATGCATCTTTTTTACCACCTTGTAAAAACTAAGACATCCCTGTGGCAAAATAGATGATATTTTTCCCATAATGTATGTGTTGCATAGGAAACATATACAAAATGTTCTGATTTTATACATGATTTTTTTTCTCAGATAATTAAGTAAAGGTTCATCGGAACAAGTTGCCTACGGCCAAAAGATGTCAGTTGCCCAATGGGCCCTTGGGGTTTGGATTAAGATGACGGTAGGCAGCCAAACATTCTTTTCAGCACTGATGAATCAGACAGAATTGAAAATGATGGAAGCCATTGATGTTATTTCCAGATAAGCAGTGGGTTGAATGTTTCCCTCCTCTTTTGTCTCCCCTCCTGCATTCATTTAAACTAGAAATCGAAATTTTTAAAAATGCAAGTCCGAAACCAAAAAAAATGGACACAGGGTCCTCAATCTCTTTTTCTGCAGCCCCTGTTCAATGAACAGGAATTATCTATACTGAGTGTTCCTGTTCATTCATAACTTGGAGATAGTATGTTTACTATAACTACAACTATGGATAAACAGGAGGTGATGTAGATTCATTCATAATTGAGGACATAGTAACCATACTCTGTCCTCAATTATATACAAACACTCAGCCATCACTGAATCGCTGAGTGTTTGCATTGGGTCTCCTCTCTGACACGCTGTCACAGGAGGTTGAGTGAGAGGTGCAGGGAGGAGAGCTCGGCCTCCTGTGACATCGCATGCTGTATCCGCTCACACACCGCTCTGCCTGACTGTGTCAAGAGGCTGAGCGAGGTGGGAGGAGAGACGCCGGCCGCCCACAGTGCTCTCCTCCTGCAGCGCTCGGACGGCTGTCACACTTTCTCTCCTCCACGCTGGGACACAGAACATCCCTGGAAAGAAACCAGGAACGCGCTGATGTATCGGCACAAAGATGGCACTTTCGGCATTTAGCCAAAAGTGCCATTTTTGGCTGATATGTTTCGGCAGCCGATATATATCGGTGCACCCCTAATTTAAACATGTGTGCAATTACAGTGTATATATATTGTGGGGACTGCCAGCTGAATTATCAGGATTACATTTCATACATACTACCACTAACGAATTTTCGTTATCGGAAATTTGGATTCATTTGCATTCGTCATTTCTGTCATTCGGAAATTCGGATACATCAGAATCTCTGAATAACCAAAATTTGTGCAAATAACGAATCTTTCCGAAACAAAATGCACGTCTATTATCCAACTCTCCAGATATTTAAATATTGTCTACATAATTTAGTGTCCTTTCAGGTCTATGGTGATCCTTTTGTCCACTGAAAACTGTTGATCTGGTACTTTAATTCAGTTTAGTATCTCTCTATGTCAGGCAAAGTTTTCAGAAGCAACAGTCCTTGAACAAGTTTGGCCTGCGTTACAAAAAACAGGTTTATTAAAGTGCATCTAAGCTAAAAACTTTTTTCTTTAGTTTTGGATAGAGTAGTGAGGTGTTAGAACCTATGTTAGTTTTTTTTTGCAGTCATGTATCTATTAAGGAAATGTACTGCCTTTATTTGTCCTGGAGACCATTGTCACTATGAGTGAGAATGAAGGAAAAGCCAAAATCTTGAGTTATTGCCAGAATAGGAATAGGGAATGTTCTAATAGGGATTTTATTCACGTGCCAACTGTCTAAGAGAATTTTCCTCAATTTGGAGAGATGTACACTCACTTCCTGTTGAGTCCATAGGGTAGGAAGTGAAGAGAAATCTCCCCAATGGAACACCAGTAGCAAACGAAAAACAAAAAGCACCTAACTTGCCAAAATTATAAAAACAGTGGCAGGAAGTTAAAGGTAAACTCCCCAATGGGACACTAAATTGTTTCTGACATCGATCGTGTCAGAATAAAGAAAAAAAAAGACACATCAGTGCTTCTCTCCTTGGCCGCCGGGAGCGGAAGGCTCCCAGAGCGCCCGGAGAGTTTTTTTTTTGACAGCAGCAGAGCCGCCGGACAATAGGTAAACTATTGGGCGGAGCTAGCTGTCACTGCTAGCTCCGCACATTCGGTTGCTATTAACTTTTTTCACTCTTTTTCTGTTCTGCTCGGTACCTCGTTGGATCGGCTGAGTCGAACTCCTTCTGCACTTCGGGTCGGCCGAACATGCTGAGCATGCCGATGTACGGCTGAAATTAGCCGTACCAGCCTGAAGTGAATAGCCGAACAGTGTTCGGCTCACTTCACTTCAGATCGGTCATTCACTCGGCTGCCCTCTGCAGCTTCGTGAATAGACCCCATAGTTTTTACTTTCTATATACATTAAAATATATCAAAACAGGTAATTTTTTACACTCGAGGCTAATTTCCATCATTAAAGGAATGATGGGAGTCTTGGGTCTGAATAGTCATTCCAAATTTCAATCTTGCCGTCAAGAGATATCTCTGCTTAATCAGTAAAGACATACATTCCCACCAATTACATTGTAAGTTCTTCCTATGCTCATATGGGTGATAGACTAGAGCAATCATTCTCAACCATGGTTCAATGGATCCCTATTTCCATTTAGAGGTTGGCAGGAGTTTCTTGAAGCTGTAGCTTATGAAGTTCCCATATAATAGTGCCTGCATGAATCTGTTTCCAGAGCCACTTAGCAGAAACTGTGACTATCTGTAACGATGGCATTCTGACCAGCATTGTAAGAAGGCATTCTTCTCATGGACCTCTGTTGAACTAATTTTATCAAGGGGTTCCCTGAGCCCTGAAAATTATCTCAAGGGTTTCTTTGGGGTAAAAAATGTTGAGATAGGGTGAACTAGAGAGTGATACAGTATTTCTATGTCCTTGACTTACTGCAATGACAGTAGCTAATAAGGAAAGCTTTGATCCTGTCATGGCTCAACTGGCAATGGCACAATCTCAGACAGAAGTGAAAGCCTGGTGGGGTACCAAAAAGCCTGCCCCACTCCACCAATGCCCCACTCTTTATTCAATATTCTGTTCATATTGGTACTGATTCAGAAAAAAAAAAGTCAGTTTTCACATTTTCTCTAATGATCTTGAATCCGAGCTGCACATTTTCTTAACGTATTTGTATTCAAAGTCTGAACATTTGGTCAACTAATTCAAGAGGCAAAGTGTGTATTCTTTATAGTTATTCAGCCATAATGGGCTGGGAAAATGGGCAAATGCTGATTTTAATGCTTTAAATTGGCAAGGCCTGCACAATGAAAGATTAAGATCTAATTTTATCAGAAATTGTTGCAGTCTCCGTTGCATAATCTCCAATAATATTTGAGTGCAGAATTAAGTTCTGCTAGTTAATATTGTCCCAGCTTAATTTAATAAAGCATAAACCCATTTTTATAACAGCATGGGGTGTGAACTGTACATTTTTTATGTTGGATGTTAGAACCACATTCAGTGGAAGAATAATGGAAACTAATTTGCCCTCGTAATGATACTGTACACTAATATTAAAGACATTGTTCCGATTGACCGGTAGAAGATAATATTGCTCAAAAATGTCATGCTAGCCTGACTGACTTAGACTTTTAACTACAGTCTAAACTAATTGATACCTTCTTTATTGTTTACTTGTTACTTTTTAAGTCTTAAAGAGACCATGTGACCAACATAAAAAAATGGAGGTAAAAGCAAAGAAAGTTTAAGTATTTTAAATGCTTACTTGCAGTTTTTTTTGCTTTCCAATAAACATTTTTAATTGAATTGTAATGTTCCACTGTATATGCTGGCAAGTCTGACTGCTTCAGAAGAGTCAGTTTCATAGCACAGCTCCCTCTTTGCGCATCGTAGAAATCCCATCTTCTATTCTGGAAGTGTCTAATTACTATCTGTGCTGGCCTATATGTTCAATTCCCTACCCTCACTACATAAACTTTTATGTACCAGCCAGAGGGGAGGAAAGGGGGATACTATAGAGCAGGGGCGCCCCAATTTTACGTCTGGAGATCTACTTTTCAAATGATGAGCTCAATGAGATCTACCAACGAAAAAACACCTACATTCAGGGGCAGGAGGGGGAGTGGCAGTGCATTGAAGTCAATGGCACCGCAGCCAGGCCCCTCGCCCACAGTGCTATCGCCTGCACCCAGAACCCAGGCACATCAGTGCCTTCGTTCCAGTCCAGTGCAATCCGCAAACAATGATGCAAGCACTATTTTTGCAGATCGCACTGGACCGGAATGCAGGCACTAATGTGCCTGCGTTCCGGGTGCTGGTGATCACACTGTGGGCGGGGGGCATGGCTGCGATGCCATTGACTTCAATACAACCCCACACCTGAACGCAGGGAGTCGGTTGGCTTACATTCCAGTGGCATTACCTCCTTCACATTAGAGGCCCCGGCGTCCTGTTCTCCCATGGTGCTCGTGTTGCCGACGTTGCACATGGGGAGAGGTGTCCTGCACATGAGCACCGTGGGAGCATAGCCGTAGCCAGCTCCTTTTGTGCCCAAGGCAAGAAAAAAAGGTGCCCCCCCCCCCCAACAGGCGTGTGACGTCATGCAGCGCCCTGCCTCCAGGATTTGTTATATTTTTTTGCTATTTTTAATTTTATTATTATACAGGATTTATATAGCGCCAACAGTTTGCGCAGCACTTTACTATATATATTTTTATTATTTCTCATATTTTATTTTAATTTTTTTAACTGTTGGGGGGCTTCTAAACAGCCCCCTGATATTTCCCTTTTAAAATAAAAAAAGAAATTGAGGACACAAAGTCTTTTTTTTTTTGCAGCCTCTGTTCTAAATAAATGGAAAAACAGAGACTTCCCATTCATTCATAAAATATTTTACTATCATCCAGTTTCTGAATGGGGATGAGCCTCTGTACAGAGTGCTTCTCCCCATTCAGAAACTCATGAATGAACAGAAAGTGATGAAATCACATCCTGTTCATTCATAACTGGGGACACATAGTACTATGTGTCCCCAGCTATTTACAAACACTGGAGTGATCAGATGATTGATCCAGTGTTTGTCCTGCACAGAGGATTGGTACATATCACTGATATGTACCGATCCTCTGCCGCTCTGCCACGCACACTGGGGCTCAGCTTCTCCTCTCGATCCCCCCTGCTCTCTCAAGCAGAGGCAGCGGGGGATACGAGGAGAAGTGAAAGAAGCACTTCAGCCACGCAGGAGGTCAGATGGGGCAGAGGGCTGAGCTGCTGTCACAGAACTAAGGCCGAGCGGTGAGGGGGCAGGGAGGCTGTCATCAGAACCTGGCCGAGCGTCTGTCTCTCTCTACCTCCTCACCGCTCGGCCTTAGTTCTGTGACAGCAGCTCCATCCTCCGCCCCCCCGCCGGCTGCAGCGGTTCCTTCATTTCTTCTCGGATCCCCGCTGCATACAGATGGGGAGATCAGCGGGATCCAGAGAAGCCCCACCGGCGGGAGGAGAGGACAGCGCGATCTACCAGTGATCGCTACGCGATTGACTGGTAGATCGCGATCGACCTTATGGGCACCCCTGCTATAGAGCAACATTTTGCAATCCCTTTCCAGTCACAGCATAATTTAAAGGTATGCAAAATCTTGAAGCACACCAGTCTAAAATGTCAAAGATGTAAATGCAAAAAATGACACGTGGTTCCTCCCAAAACCTACACCAGACCCTTTTCCTAGACAGGGGTCTTGTATGGATTTTAAGGGGGTCACACACACACAAGAAAGTGGCATTACCTCCTTCACATTAGAGCCCCCCTTACAAATCAGAAGTTCCCCTTCACATCAAAAGCCCCTCTTCACATCAGAATCCTCAGTCCCTCTTAACATTCTACCTTTAATCTTCACCATAGTGGGCAGCATGGCAGAGTATGGCAGGATGTGGAGCAGGTGGGGACTTCTGTCCTCTTCTGATTGCTGAGGGAGGTCCTGGATGCAACCCACCCTAAATTAGCAACATGTGTTTCCATTGTGGTGGTGGCCAGTTCACCTGCATTATGGATATTGCATGACACTGTACAACAATTTGAAGGAACCCCTAACTAAGCCAGAAGTCACCCCAGGGTGCCATGGCACCCTGGTGGACAAAGTCTGCTATAGAGTGCCACTTGAGTGGCAGCATTGAGTCTCCTGGGGCTGCTGTTATTATATCTAAGATGGCTGTGTCCCAAACAAGGAGCCGTTTACAGGGTAATAACATGGCATTAATATGTTAAATGGGGATGTGTAAATCAGGCTGTTTGCCTGGAGTTCAGCTTTACAAAACATCTGTAAATAGTTACGGCATTTAGTTTGCATATTTAAGCATGCATATTGTATTTCCTGGTGTCTTCTTTTAGGCTTAATATCAACAAGTAAGTCAAATTGATGCTTTCCACTATAAACTAACATTTACCTGTTATCTTGGCTCTCCATGGACCTCATGGTAATCTGTCTCCATTACTCTCCTTGAATGGCAGGCCTGGGGCAAATGCCCATTTCTTTCTCTGTATGCAAATGGCCATAGTTGCTCCTGGCACGTTTGTCGGGTCACTTCAGCAATTTAGAAGTGGCCCTGTGACGTTTTATGTGTTTGATCAAACAAATTAATGGACAAAACCCTGAGCTACGTAACCTACTCTTTCTCACATTCAAGCCATTTTTTGGAAGTTTATACTTGACATTGTTGTTTTCAGAGCAGACATCACTAGAGTTAGAACTGATATTTTCAATTTCACTGTTGTGTGTTTTGGAAGCATAATAAAAGCTTGCTCAAATGTATAAGATGGAAGCAATAAGGAAGAATTTGAATGTATTAAGTACATCTAGCAACCTGCCTTTGATTACCTCTGACTGAAAAATATTTGGAAACCACCAGGGTCCCTTCAACTGTTATGATTTGGTCAATTCAGCCCTGGCGTGCTTTGATTCAAGCCCCCTTATTGAAATTGAATTGATATTTTGTAAACTTCATTTGCGTATAATGTGATCTGACAGGGACAAACGCGAGAGAGAATTGTTTCCAAACCCTGGGCAAATGAAACATATTACTGGATAAATACATCTTTCTTTCCCACTCTTCTTCCACCGTATCTTCATGCCTTGAATATGTATCATGGCTTTCTCTTCATAGGTAATTGAATAGATTCAATCATGTGTAGGCCGCCGAAACGGCCAATATAATACAGCCATAATAACAAAATTGAAATCGAAAAAAGAATTTTTAGCCTAGGACGTCATGGGAAGTGTCCAGTGTTTCCGATGAATAAAGAAGATACACAGTGGTTCTTTTCTGATTACCGAAGACAATCCGTTGATATAATGCAAGCTTTTCCAATTTTACAGGTCTCAGATGTGCTACATATTAATTTCCCGTTGCAGAAAAGTTGCACAGCTTTAGTTCAAATTCAGTTAGGTGGATTGATGAAAGTGGCAAAAGGATACGACGTTTACTGATTCACTCTTTTCACCTTTGATTAATTCAACTGGTGAATTATCCTTGCCCTGTCAGAAGCACGATTAAAGAAGGTAGGACCATGGTGTAAGTTCACACTTCCTCCCATAACGGCTAGAAAATAGGTTGTGCGCCCTTCTTGGCCCGAAGGTGACCTCAGATTGTTTCAGAGCTGCTTCTCCATTATTTCAACACATCTGTCTCAATGTAAACATTTCTCTTTGAGTCATATCCTTTGGCTCTCTCATATAATTTAACATTTAAAGATTTTATGAACTGGCAAAATATGTGACATTAGGTTCAAGAATTATTGTGGTTATTTGTACTATTCTATACATTGTGCCAGATTCTTATCAATATCAATTAACTTGGCCAGGAGTCACATAAAGTGAAAGTGTTCATCAAAGATACTCTCCAATAGGCGTAAGTGTAACTGACTGATTTTAATCAAAATTCAAATGTCAAAACTTTAGATTTTGAAGATGTTTTGAAGTTAAAAGCTACATTTTGTTAGTTTTAGGGTGATTTGTAATGCTTTTATTGGATTTTAATGGCTCTTGGGTGTAATTTATGCTCTTAGAGTGTATTATTAAGCTTTGTCAATCAACTTACATGTTAAAATGAGCTGTAAACAAGGTCTTACCACTTCCAAATATCATGAATGTAAAATGTATTGTGAAAAAAACAGACTTTTAACATACCCAATAAAAAAATATAAAGGATTATTCACAAAGGGTGAAGAGTTTGGAGAAGGCAGGAGAAGGGAGCAATCTAGGACAGCATAGCTTAACTGGAGAGTGAGCTGAATTGGAAAATGTTGGGCCTAGATTGTTTTCTTCTCCTGCCTTCTGCCGTTAGTGAATAACTCTGATAATATTTAAAGACATTGAAACTTTATCTACATTTACATCCATACAAAAACATTGCGCATACATGCAATAATGTTTAATGAAAAATGTTTAGTTTGCGTCTCTTATAATTTCTCATCTTGTTTCCTCCTTCACCTATTTTTCCAATAGTAAATATTTTATTACATTAACCACCAGTTCATGATTGGAATCCCTCCAGATATAAGGGAAAGGGGGTAATGTCTGATGGGTATAATGCTCAATGTTCTATGCATTTCATTGGCTTGCCGCTTCTTCAGGAGTTCATGACCTTGCACAGATTATAGGTTGTTTTTTTTCTTCTTTTGGTTGCTTGTCCCTTACCCTATCTAAGTCAGAGAGAAGTTACAGCTAGAATTTGTGTTATAGGTTTCTGGAAAGTGAAATAAGGGGAGAGAACAAGAAGTAAATGCGATAGGGACGTGAGTGGGTGCATGAGGAATGGCCTCAACCGCCCAATAGGATAGAGTTGGAGAGAGATACCTGTGTGACTGGGATATTGACTGGGATATTGACTGGGATATTAATGGAATATTCTCTCTTGCTCTTTTTATTATTATCGGTCACTATGTTTGCACTGATGAAGGGACCCTGCATGGTTTTGAAATGTTGTCTATGCTACAGATGTGACATTGTTCTACAATAAATAAAACTTCTGGATTTATTCTTATCCTGTGCGTGCTGGTGATCTTTATTATTGTTACTTCTGGATATGCACGGCACCATCTGTGGACATCACTGCAAGCACCACCGCCATTTCAATCACTGGTCCTAATTGCTGTATGGTGTGCAGGGGACATCTTTGTGTATTTATCCTTGATTAATAAATTATCAAAAATACATCAATGAATTTCAACTAAAAAGTTATTTTCTGATCATGATGACATTCATGAAACAACAGGATTATGACTATACTCTAATTAAATTTCAACAATCACGGCCCAACAAAGATAAAGAGATTTGAGTGTGGGAAAAGGCTGTTAGGAGTGCGGGAAATGTTTTAAATATGTATTCATTTATTTATAAAACACCGGGACAGATATGTGCAATAGATATCTTTTATTAGCATACAATTATGTCAAATTAATGCGGTCAGGATCATATATTGTTGTTGTTTGCTTTATGGGGATATAGCTTTGTTTGTCTGTAATTTTTGGTTTATATATTAATTATGTTGAATAATAAATGCTAAACATTTTTAAGCATGTTGTGCATATGGAAAGCTTTCTGCCCTGGCATCTCCATTTAGAGGGTATTTGCTGCTTTTTTTTTTAAAGATTCCCAATTCCTTTAGTAAATCAACCTAAATGAATTTGGTGCCTCCAAGTCCTATGTTTTAAATTGTGGTTGTGTTATCTTTGGCTTACCAGGATGTTAATAATAAAGCTTTAGAGTCCAATTTAGTATATGATACAAAAGGATAGTTTGGGAGCATGTGCAGTTTAGTACTAATTAAATTATTTTAAGGAAGGGTAATTTCTAAAGACGTTTAAAGGACACAATCATCGAAGCCATAAAAATTGACTTTAGTGTGTAACACACAATTCATAAAAAATATCCTTACCTTTCAAATGCTCATGTTACAACAAACCTCTATTAACATCGGTACTTGTGTTGCGTCATAAAATTCTAATTGTTTATTGAACAGGGAATAGAGGTGTGGCGTCCCTGTTGTATTCTTTTTATTTATGCATTAAATTATAAACATTGCAATGATAGCAGCCTAGGTTACAGCCTCAAAAAGGGTTTAGTCATATAGATAGTAAGTAGGGGGGAAGACATGAGCAGTATTTCCACAAAAAAAATGTAAACAAAATACTATAAATGCTTGTCTAGCACTCACTACACAGTTCTAGTCCTCCTTTATCAGGAAAGTATACATAGGGGTCTATTCACTAAGCTGCCGTAGGCAGCCGAGTGAATGACCGACCTAAAGCGAAGTGAGCCGAACGCTGTTTGGCTATTCACTTCAGGCTGGTACGGCTGATTTCAGCGGTATATCGGCTGAAATCAGCCGTACATCGGGTGGCTTCGGGTGACCGAACATGCTCAGCATGTTCGGCCAACCTGAAGTGCAGAAGGAGTTCAACTCAGCTGATCCAACATCTGGATCGGCTAAGCCGATCCTCCGGCAGGCTAATCCCTGCTGTTCGGTCTATTCTTATAGATGCCGAACAGCAGTGAGTGAATAGCCGAATGCCGCTAAGCGGCATTCGGCTCGTCTGTTCTGCTCGGTCCCTCTGTGGTACCGAGCAGAACAGAAAAATAGTTTAAAAAGTAGAAAAAAATAAATAGAAAACGATTGTGCGGAGCTAGCAAGGACAGCTAGCTCCACCCAACTGTTTTCTATTGGCCGGCGATTCTGCCGTCAAAAAGAAAAAGAAAACTCTCCCGGGCGCTCCGGGAGTCTCCCGCTCTCGGCCGCTAAGGAGAGAAACACTGCTTTTTCTTTTTTTTTCTTTATTCTGATACGGAGCCGTGTCAGAATAGAAAAAAAATGTAAAATGTTGGCCATAGGAATGCATTGCTAGATTACTATTGGCTATTTCAATTTGCAATAGCCAATAGCAAACTAGCTATTGTACCCGCCCTCTGCTGCTGTCAATCAGTAGTGGGGACCTGATGGAGAACTGCAGCAGGGCTGCAATGCTAGTTTGCTATTGGCTATTGCAAACTGAAATAGCCAATAGGAATCTAGCAATGCATTCCTATGGCCAAAAATATATTTTTTTTCTATTCTGACACGGCTCCATGTCAGAATAAAGAACAAAAAAAAGAAAAAGCTGTGTTTCTCTCCTTGGCGGCCGGGAGACTCCCGGAGCGCCCGGGAGAGTTTGCTGTCTGGATATCAGTGTCCCTGGTTAGCTGGTAACCAGGGATGATGATCTCTCTGCAAGTGACCGGAGCCAGCCGTAAGATCACGGCTGGCTCCGCCCAGCTTCAGCGCAGCTCAGTAGTAGATAGCCCGTACAGCAGCCCTTCCGTTCTTGTGCATAATTAGCACAATTGTTATGAAACCCAATAGTACAAAGACTGGTTTTCCTTTCTTTCATTTACTATTGTTTTATTATTACATATTTTTGTTTATTTTTAGGTCTTTGCTTTTTGTTTTTAATCTATTGGGTTTTTTTGGGCATACAGTCTCTAATAGGGATGAGCTAAATTGAGGAGATGTTGTTAAAATGCAGTGGAATTAATGGGGTAGGTAAAATCAGGGTAGTGTTTGGTATTTTTTGAAGGGGCAGTGGGCTAATTTTGTGCCAAAAAAGGGGAAAACCCCCACAAATAACACTTAATTGAATAAACTAAACTCTTTTTCAAACAAATGTTGGCTTAGCTGTTCAGTTAGTGAAAATGAGAATATCCGCTTCCGGTAAAATTTTGCCAATTGAGAAATCTTGATTTTGCAGCAAAATCAATTTAAAAGAAAACTATGGGATAAGTGTTTTTCTCCATAGTTCTCTTTAGGGTCACGGGAGGACATATACTAACCTCCTCCTGTGATCCAAAGCTCAGTATATCGCGGGCTATTGGCCATGATACACTGAGAGCACCACAACCTGTCGAGATCCACCTAGCTGCGTGACAGTTGGCTTTGCCTATCTAGAGGTTCAGAGAGGGGAGGGGGGAATCCCTGCGGGGAGCGGTGACTGTCAGTCACCGCTCACTGCAGGGAGATGATCGGAAGTGAGAGGATCGGAGGCAAGTTTTTGTTCACTTCCTGATCGATAGAGCCGACCTCTGACAGCTTCTTTGTCACAGGTCGGCTCCAACTATAAGGATGAGTGGAAATTAGTTACCTCATAGTTCTCCTATGACCTGAATCATCCTTTTCATCTCTTCTCCAGAATTATAAAGATTAATATTTGTCATAAGGGGCTTAGAGGAACTCACATTTGCAACTTGTTACCTTCCTGTAGTGGTACAGCAGCTGACAAAGTCAGACCCCCAATTCACAGAGCGGCATTTTAGAACTATTGACACACATGCAAAATGCAATGAGTCACCTATTTCTGGCTGAAAAGATAAAAATATGACAGGAATAACTCAGAATTCATCATTGACTCTTCCTGGAGTGAGTGACAAAAACAGATATGTGCCCCACCCATATAGTATGCCAACAAATACAACGAAATATTGCAAAACCAATTTAACAATGCTGGCTACTTTTTTGACATGGCATTATAAAAGGAAACATCTAACAGAGATGAAAAAATAAACATGCCACCACTATTTCATTAGTTCTTGGTGCCTCCATGCTGCTGTGCTTGGCCTCTCTTTTCCATCTCAGTGCAAACACCAGCTAAAATCACAATACATTTGAGGCTGCTCTCAGTATCATAATAAAACTTGTGCCAGTGGTGTATTATCCATGTTTGCTGTGCCCACTGATAGAGCCCACTGTGCACCTGCTGACTGCGCACAATAAGGATTCAGCAAGGGCTGACTGTACTCTTCCCTTCCCATTTCTGACACTTGCTGTCCTAGGATGTCAGTGCTCACTCATTGTGCTGTGCCTATGGAGCAGGAACTTTCTCAAAAAAGGGCAGGACTTCTGTCTTGCAGGAGCGGTGGTCCCAGGTTCAAATCCCGGTCAGGACACTACAAGGTGTTTGCATGTTCTCCCTGTGCCTGCGTGGGTATCCACCAGCTACTCC
This sequence comes from Nanorana parkeri, assembly GCF_000935625.1. Lineage (NCBI taxonomy): Eukaryota > Metazoa > Chordata > Amphibia > Anura > Dicroglossidae > Nanorana > Nanorana parkeri. Next base: position 906,453 of record NW_017306440.1, on the reverse strand, counting down.
GGTTTCCTCCAGATACTCCGGTTTCCTCCCACACTCGAAAGATATGCTGAAATGTTAACTGGCTCTTGTCTAAATTGGCCCTAGTACAATAGGGACTTAGATTGCAAGCTCCTTGAGGTCAGGGACTCATATGAATGTGCACTATGTAAAGTGTTGTGTAAATTGATGGCTCTATATAAATACCTGTAATAATACGCATTATTTAAATTAAGCCCTCCAGCAATTTGCCTGCCTGTGGGATCTGTATATAGCAGTCATAGATGTGAGTGCAGCGCAACCAGCTGTATCTCCTGCATTCAGGTATCGGTATTTATATTTACACCATTGCTAAACAACATATGCCACTTGCAGTGCTCAAGTATTTTTTAGAAGTAAAGTTATCATTTAAGTATGTGGCCATCATAAGTGTGTCCTTCGCACCATAACCATTATGATCTTAAGCTTCACAGTGAAGGCAGCCAGAGTAAATATAGAGCCATTAATAAGTAAAATAAAATGGAAGGTGAAAGTTAGTGGAGGTAGCCAGAGATAAAATAATGGCTCTCGCTGGTCTTCTTACTTCTAATGTTTTCCTGAACAATGACTATACTACCATCAGTTCATTTAGCCTCTGTCATCCCGCTGAAAGTTTTAAAGGGGTTAATGAGCTATTTATTCCTTTATTGTTATTGGAAATTACAGTGTCTTGAACACTTATAGAAGAAGATTAAAGATGGATGCTCTGGAACAATTTCTATAGCCTGATAGACTATTATTTTCTGGTTCATAACACAAAATAGTACTTTTCATCAGCAAGCTCATATTCTCTAGATGATTCAGGAATTCACAGACCAAAACCAATATGAAACATTTGCTTCATTTTAATACTTGTAACCTGAAGAACCACAAAAATAAAGTTAGATGATATATAAAATATATGAAGACATTGACAATAGGAAAAGTTTGGATATAATGACATTGGTTTAAAGAAAAGTACAGCGCCATATCATTTTGTGTGCTGTGCAAGAATTTTCATGGATTAATAGCACATTTTTATTGAAATGTATATATATATATATACATATATGTAGCAGCACAAGGATCCAATCAGTTGTGTTGCAGTGCTCATGTGCTAACAAGGAACATGCTAATAGGATAAGAGCAGAGCTTTAATGGTGTGCTTTTGCTTTTGTGGGGAGTGTTTTCTCTTCCCTCCACCATCTGGTATCTGGTATCCAGGACATTTATTTTATCCATATAAGCAGATAATAACTGTAAGGAGCTTTACTTAACCCTAGGATCCTAGAAACCAGTCGGATATTTTCTTGCTGGGAGGAGCTTTACTTTCTTCTGAAATCCTAGTAACCAGTAGACTCCTAATTTTCTTTGATCCATGATTGTGGCAGTCTATATTTATATATAACCATTAGGTATTGCTGGATTGCCTTGATTACCTATACCCTATGACAGGGATGTGCAACTACAGCCATAAACAATGGAATGGAATAAATAGTTTAATCTCGGTTTTTGCGGATGATACTAAACTGTGTAGGGCACTAAATTCTCAAGAAGACATAAACTCACTTCAACAGGACCTAGATCAAATTGAGGCATGGGCTGCAAAATGACAAATGTGATTTCACATTGAAAAATGTAAGGTTATGCACAGCCAAGGTGTGTGCAAACTACTACTTAGGGGGTGCTCCATTAAGGACATGTAGAAGGACCTGGGGGTGCTCATAGATCAAAGACTTAACAGTAGCATGCATTGCCAAGCAGCAGCCAGCAAAACAAACAAGATGCTGTCTTGCATTAAAAGAGGAATTTTGGCAAGGGATAAAAACATAATATTACCACTTTATAAATCACTAATTCGGCCTCACCTTGAGTATGGTGTTCAGTTTAGATCACCAACCCTCAGGAAAGACGTCCTTGAACTCGAGAGAATGGCTATATAATTAATAAAGAGGATGGAGGGTCTGAGCTATGAAGATTGCCTCAAGAAATTAAACTTGTTCTCTTTAGAAAGGAGGTGCTTAAGAGGTGACCTAATTGCAATTTTCAAAATCATTAATGGGGATCACAATATTTGGAATAAGATGTTTATACCAAGAACTGTATTGATGACATGAGGACACAACAAGAGGTTAGAGGAGAGGCGGTTTAATCTCAGACTTCGCAAGGGTTTTTTTTACTGTGCGAGTTGTAAAAATATGGAGTTCCCTACCATAGTCAGTAGTATCTGGTGATAGAAACTTTTAGATTAGTCTTTTGAGTCATTAAATATACAGGGATATGGGAACTACTAGAACCACGTTCTCACCAGCCAGTAACTAGATCATTTCGCTTTCTAGATATCTGATTCATAACTGTTGACATTTTGCCAATATCTGCTGAAGAAGCAACTTTTGTTAAAATCTGCTGAGAGAGTGTCCCTTTCCCACTGTGTGATAATGAAAATGTAGGGTTGTCAAATAGAGATACTAGGAATATTCTTATGAGTTAACAGTGGGGATAATAGGACAGTCATATTTGGGGTATCTGATGTTACATCAAAACTATATTTTTCATATATACTGTGCGTAATGGTTTTATTATAAGCCTAATTTATTTTTATTTTACCATATGTTTAACAATAAAAGATTAATTTTATAAGTTAAATATGAGTTAGCTTGATCTCAATTGCACATTAAAAGTCTTGTTTATGGGATATGTTTTTGGATCCTGGAATGTGGTGCTTGGATGATTTTTACTAGCTCCTGTTGTTTATTTCTCAATATCTGAAGGACTACAATAGTTAGGTTATATATATATAAATAT
>NW_017306440.1:901920-903583 GCF_000935625.1 Nanorana parkeri | reverse complement strand
TATATATATATATAATGAAGACATTGACATATAATAGGAAAGTTTGGGTTTTACGATGTGGGCTGAAAACAGTGTGGTAAGAGGGCGGGCAGACACGAGTTGATAGATCATGGAAATAGGATGTTGTTGTAGTGTAGTACCAAGACAAATTTTCTCATAGGGCGCATACATTTTTTTAAACTATCATATATTAGATTAACTGGTATCTTGTGTTTACTGGGAGTTCAGTCTTCCAGAGTGTAGTCCTAGAGTATATGTCTATGAGTAAGCCAGAATGGTGAAATGCATTAGAGGTTGAGCACTGTCAGGACCAGCTGCGGACGCACGCTGTCAGAACAAATAGTGATGAGTTGTTTCACCTATAGCAGCCGCCATTCCCATAAGGCAAGCACGCCTACCGGTACTTGGATACCCACAGGACATAAATATGGGGTCTATCCACAAAGCTGCCGTAGGCAGCCGAGTGAATAACCGACCCGAAGTTAAGTGAGCTGAACACTGTTCGGTTATTCACTGCAGGCTTGTATGGCTGATTTCAGTCGTACATCGACTAAAATCGGCCGTACATCGGCTTGCTGCGGCTGGCTTCAGGTCGGCCAAACATGCTCAGCATGTTCGGCCGACCCGAAGTGCAAAAGGAGTTGAACTTAGCCGATCCAACATCTGGATTCTCATAGATGCCGAACAGCAGTGAGTGAATAGCCGAAAGCTGCCGAGCGGCATCCGGCTCGGCTATTCTGCTCGGTACCTCTGTGGTACCGAGCACAATAGAAAAACAGTTAAAAAAATAAAATAGAAAACGATTGGGCGGAGCTAACAGTGACCAGCTGTCATTACAATGTATCTCTTTGCATGAAATGTATCACTTCTGATCGTCTAGGCACGATCAAAGACCTTTAGTGAGATCTAAATCTGACATGCTATCAGGATCAGTCTCTAAGGTTTTTATTAGCTGCTCCTAAGTTTCGACTTTCACCTGGGCTTAGTCGAGCCAAAGCATATGCATATGCCTTCGGCTCGACTGAGCCCCTTGGCCAACTTTGGGAGCTGTACGGGCTATGGTGAATAGCCCGTACAGCAGCCCTTCGGTTCTACTGAACCGAAGGGGTCCTGGGGCCGAAGCTAGCCGAAGGATCAGCCGAAGCTACGGCTAGATCCTTCAGCAGCTTTGTGAATAGACCCATATATGTTCTGAATAGGTGAAGCCACAGGCTGGCCAAAGGTGCTAAACCGAGGTACGGACGGAAGTAGAAACACACTACCAGAGAGTAATCAGGGATGAGCTGGAGGGATCATGGATGAGCTGGAGTCAAAGGCTTGTGGCTGGAAAGGGGAATCCGGGCACAAGCTGAGGTCAGGGCTAGCAGAAAGCAAAGCGTAATCCAAGGACAAGCCAAGGGCAGAACCGAAGACGAACGAGATTTGCAGGCACAGGATTTGCAGGGACAGCACACTGCTTGTATAGCAAGAACTATCACAAGCACTGGGGAACAGGCTGATGATGCTTAAATAGGGCGCCACCAGCAACCAGGCCAATCCCAGAGCAGGAGGTGTGTGGTTTGATTAATTAAGCCACAGCTGACTAGCCTAGTGGTGCAGCCAGCAATGCAGGCTACCTGAACTACACAGGCTGCCTCAGTGGCCCCGGTGCAAGAAACAATTA
>NW_017306440.1:895744-901905 GCF_000935625.1 Nanorana parkeri | reverse complement strand
CCCTCCCCCCCCTCAAAAAAAACAGTATTTAGATACCATTTTTTTTTTTTAAATAAACAGTATGTATAGTTTTTTGCGCTCAATAAGGCGCACCTGACCATAGGACGCAGGGAGGGTTCTGTGGCAGCTGTAGTGACAGCTGAGACAGGTGGCACTGTGATTACAGCGCCACGGTCTCAGTGATCACACAGAGCAGCATGGTGAGCTCCTATGCCGTGGGGCGGTGGGGGCCCGGACACAGTCGCCACTGCCGCCGCTCGATTTGATACGAGTGATCTGATTAGATCACTTGTATTAAACAAGCAGCGGCTCTCACTGTACATTTAGCTATGCTTGTCCGGAGCAGGGCTAAATGTACACAAAAACCACTCGCCCAGCGCCCGAAACTAGCCAAACACCAGAGCTCGGTCGCAAATGTGACTGCTGCGACCCTGGTAATTTTGCCTGTGCGTAGTATCGGGGCATTTTCGCAAGTACTCATGAAAATGCCCAGTATTGGCACTGGTGCGTCCCTACTTAATAATATAATCTATTGCCGGGACTTGTAGTCCTACCCAGTTGGTGCTATTCTGCATTGCTGTATAATCATCATACAGCAATGCAGAATACCACCAGCTATATATGACTACAAGTCCCAACAATGCATTAAAAATTTAAATAATCATAACAGCTTTTTAGCCCCCCTCCACGCGCCCCCACACTGGCCTTACCTGACTCCTGCAGCAGGCGCAGCTGCTTCATCCTTGGCGGCCAGGGGGCGGGACTGAGTGGAGAGGATCCGTGCTCTCTCAGGTGAGAATGTGAAGAACGTGCTGCCTGGCGGTGCCTGCTGTGTCGGAGCCCGCCAGGCAGCCAAGTGGCAGGCGCGGCGTCCTCTCCTTTCCCGTACAGCTGCCCGTACATTCAGAGCGCGGCGGGGAAGGAGCGGCACTAACCGGAAGGGGGGGGACAGCGTGAGGAAGCTTCATGCCCTCTGCTTCCTCTCTGTGCCTCCCCGAACAGGGGGAACGCCAGGGCCTGGTCGCAATTGCGACCGCTGCGACCCTGGTAGTTCCGCCAGTGGGCTGCCTGACAAGCACACATGGAGAGGAACAAACAGTATGTATTTTGCTGCATAAATAAAGATTTTTATCTTCGGTGAAGACCGTTGTAGAGCAGCTGTTACTGGATTGAGTTGCTGGGAGTACAACTTTAATGTTGTCAAGTTATTTTTTCTTTAACAAATCAAGCAATTAACCCATGAGAGAGAAGGAAGTGAAATTAGAAACTGAGGGGCCAGTTATATTATGATGATTGTCAAATAGAAAATAATTCAGTTGCAGCTCAGCATCCATGCTGTAAACACTGATCATCCAAAGTTAATAGGGTTTGTTTTCTTATAGAAGAGCCTGAAATCCCCTTGGACGTGGGCATGTTTGCTGCCTTCCATGAATGAAGTACCATCCCATGTGTGAATGGAATACTGTATGGACACTGAATACTTCCTTCTGGGAAATCCAATTGCCTAAGTCCCATAATAGAAACAAACCAATTTAAATTGAACAATTTTGCTGCTTAACTTATCTTTAAGCATTTTGATCATCAGTTTTTATTTTGCACACATTTTTAAAAATAAACCCCAGTATTTTATGAAGAAGACATGAGCAAAGTCCAAGAATGAAGTTCAAAGTTCAAGAATGAAGATCAAAGTTCAAGAATGAAGGCCAGCAGCAAAAATGGGCAGATAAACATTAGTGCAAAATCAATATTCTCAAACCAGGGTAAATAAAGGTCAATAGGAGAGAGAGAGAGAGAGTGTGTGTGTGAGAGAGAGTGTGTGTGTGTGTGAGAGAGAGAGAGAGCGTGTGTGAGAGAGAGAGCGTGTGTGAGAGAGAGAATGTGAGAGAGAGAGAATGAGAGAGAGTCCCATTTTGAAGGTAATGGTCATCAGTCAAGTTCAGTGCACAATAACTCCTCCCCCCGATCCTCTATCCTGCTTCCTCTTTCCTCCCTACAAGCTAGTAGATGGATGGCTGCTGGAGACTGTTCTGTCTCTTGTGATCTTTTACTGGACAGGAACTTCAGGGAAGCCAAGCTGAGAGAGTTGGAGCTGTTTATAAACAAGATGACTAAGTGCTTGGGAAAAAGGTTAAACAATTACCTTTGCAATGTATATTTGTTTGATCTAGATTCATTATTGAAAAGAAGATTGGGAGTTTAATACTACTTTAGAATTTCTAAATAAGTTGTTTTTTAAAGTGACTCTACACTCAGGAGTTAAATCTTAAAAATACATTCAAGTACCTTAACTATTAACAAAAATGTATCTTATTTGTGTATCACTCGGCTGTAGATCCTCAAATCAGTGCCGTAGCTAGCTCCTTTTGCGCTCGAGGCAAGAACAGAAAATTGTGCCCCCCAACATACGTGTGCGGTATGCAACGTTATGTGCCCTGCCTCCAGGATGATGGTGCGGATGCGCAAAATGCGCTGGTGGCCATATCCAAAATAGCATAAACATTAGTTTTAAACTAATTTAAACTAATGAAAACATTTTTACTTTCCGTTCACCCGTCCAAAACAATTTTTAGTCTTTGCACATGTCTACTAATATGTGTGCATGAGTGTGCGTGGGGTCATTTCCCTTTTGAAATAGAAAAAGAGATTGACGACACAGAGTCCTCTGTCCATACAGGTGGGGGAGAGCAGCAGGGATCCAAGAAGAAGCTGGAGCCTGTCCCGCTCCGCTTCTCCCTGCCGAGCCGGGGCTGTGTGGGCCGCCTGGCGCCACTGTTGCAAATGGCGCTCTGTGCTCGTCATGGCAACAGGGTGAGGGGGCACAGCTAGGCTTATGTTTCCCATAGTCCGTGTGTGTGTTGTAAAGTAGCCACCACTCCAAACTCACTCCTATGATGGACTACAATCTCAATACAGATTAGTAAACTAAACATGAGATTGTAGTCCTTCACAGGAGGGAGCTGGGAGCGGTGACTACTTTACAACACACACAAAAAATGAAAAGATAAGAAAAAACAGGTATTTAGAAGAAAAAAAGTTGCACTAAGTCCCGTCAGAGTGGCATTGTTTTCCAGGGTAATGTTTTGTTACTCTGTGATAAACTTTTCGAGTTTATGAATACCGTAAAGTGCATTTTACAATGGGCAGCAAATTGAAAAAATATTTAAAATAGAAGCATGGGGAAATTAACATTATAAGTAGCAAAATTACTATTTTACACTTCTTGATAAATTACAGGAAGCAACAGAATTGAAATTTTGCCCATTGATAAATATGTGTAATAATATCATGGCCTACCGTGATCCTTAAACACAAGATATCCTTTATTTCAGAAATCATGTAGAGAGCATTACATATACGTGAATGTTTTCATGCGGTTCCTTGCACAGTTCTAGTACAGAAGATATACGTTTGGCAGTAGGGGCTTTTTTTAGTGACCAATGTCACTATTTCATCTTCCACGGCAACTTAAACAGCAGCAAAAAAAAAGCTTTTTCCAGTTCAGGGCACTGCTGCACACCCTGAGGAGATTGAGTAGATCTGAAATAACTCATAGACCTTTCACTTTCAGTTTTGGAGTGCTGAAGAATTGCATCTCCTCCAGAAAGTGGCTGTATGAATTGGCTGCAACACGACTGACATTTAGCATGGGGAAGAAAGATCTATGTTCTATTACAGGCCGAGAGGGGATGTTAATAAAACCGCCCAATACCATGAATCATTTGCTTTAACTATGTGCACAAGAGGGAGTTTAGGCAAAAGTTTTCCGCTACCGTATTGAAACAACCGTTTTATTTAACTGCTGTGTATTAATTTTTACTACAAGTGTATAATGCAGTATAATGCAAATTCTCTTTTTGTATTTTGTGATCATGTAGTGTGCTTTGGTCAGCTTAGCTGTGTGCTGACTAGATCTCTAAGCATGGAGAGTGTTACCTCGGTCACATGCTGTGTTGAGTTCACCCTAGCAGGGTGTGTTGGAGATAACATTTTGTGTTATAGTGGTTTTAAAGGCAAAAGGTTTTTAAGCTAATTCATATCTGATTAAATCACTTACAATGGATGCTGCTTCTTGGTGTTTAAAAGTTTCAGTTTCCTACAGAATCAGCTGGTCCCCTGAGCCCTGGCCCTGATATCCTGCTTTAGGGTGGCTCCTTTCCTTTGTAAGGTCCTATGGAGCCACACTTGTGTGTGCTAGTAAGATGTGTGTGGCTTAGGGTTGCCACCTGTCCAGGATTCACCCGGACAGGCAGCAGAAACCCAGACACAAGATGTCAGGCAGACGGGGGCAACCAAAATTAAGATAGGGGCTACTGACCCCCCACTGAAAATAGTCTCAACTGTGATATTCACATACGAATGGGTGGTGCTATTTACATATGAATAAGCTGCGACTCATATTCCCAATAAAATGTCCGCACGTCGCTAGAGTGTTCGGGTTTCGCTCAAAGAAAAGGTGGCAACCCTAGTGTGGCTCCACAAACAGATAGGCACAGCACACAAGGGATCCCGCACATCCAAATGGCAGCTGAGAACCCCCATGCGTCGCTGCACCAAATCGGTCAAGCAAAACAAATGACGAACGCACTCTGCAGAAGACGTGTATCCAAACCTCTGTTATTAACCTTAGTGGTGAGACAAGTTGTTTTACATGCTGGTTTGTGAGTGTGCCATGATACCTTTCTACTGTTTTACTGTTCAAAGCCCATTTCGTGTGCACCTTGCTGTATAACTGGTGACGAATTGTTGAGTGCGTTTGTCATTTGTTTTGCTTGACTATGGGGGCTGACATTTGAGGAGCACCAACATCCTGCACGGAGTGAATTTTCATCTTGTTTGCACCTTATGGATCTCACGCTTTGGGACTTTTAGATCTATATCTGCTCACTATATATATTCATATATATTTGTCCCTCTTTTGGGGCTCTATTTCATTTATGTTATTCATCTGATTTGTATTTGAGGCCATTGTTATTGGCGTTTTTGTACTTATTAACATTTGTCACTACATATGGATGTTATGTTATGAGATTTCATCACAATATTTATGTCATTTACTATAATCGAGGCCACTGTGATTGGCGTTTTGCACTTAGTACTTGTCACCATTTTTTGATATTTAGTGCTGTGTGTTGTGCATTCAATCTATTAATTTATTCATGGCAGCTCTCCAACAGTTTGGGACATTGCTATATCCTTAGCGCAGATTTTTCATTTATTAATCAGATTAACAGCGTTGTCCAATGCAGAAGAGCATTTTTCTTCTACCTTGCAATACCACTATCGTGGACATCTTTACTATTCAATAGTAAAGTGGTGGTGTTGGGGGGAAGGGCTGCTGTTTTCAGACAGAGTGACATTGGGTTTTTAATTGAAGTGAAATATCAAAGTGATATGCAAGCGCTTGTGGGTGTCTGCTCTTGGCAGTAACTGATACTTTGTCATATTTTTGGGGGGTCAACATTTTCCCTATGAGAGGAATGGCACACACGTGGATTTTTAGCTACACGTTTAAAGTATATGTCAAGCCAAAAAACTTTTTTCAAGTTCTCGGATAGAGTGGGGAAGGATTAGAACTCATTTGGGGATTTTACTGCTATCCAGGTGTCAGGATACCACATGCAGGAATCCTGTAATAAAGATGTGACCAGGTACCTAGATTGCACCACAGACACTGAACCCAGAATTAAGTGAAATAACAGGGTTTATTGTGAGCAACACATGTGACAAACAACCAACAACACAAGTGCAGTGCAAACACCTAACAAACTACATACAATATGTAGACAATACAAGAAAGAGCAGGAAATAAAGTAAGCAGGGCCAGGCAGTATGGGGAAAAGATACCAGCAAAAGCTAGATCACGGCGGGGCACATAAATCAAGATCGGAATCAGGTTCAAGATCTTCAGGTTCAAGATCAGGTTCAAGCAGGCGGGTCTGGCAGCGGCAAGCATGAGGTGGAGAGGAGGTGCGGCGTCTGGAGCGTGGATGCGGGCAGGTCTGGCAGTGGCAAGCATGAGGCGGGAAGGAGGTGCAGCGTGTGAAGTGTGGATGCGGGCTGGCGGGTCTGGCAGCAGCAAGGGTGAGGCGGGGAGGAGGTGTGATGTGTGGATCGTGGATGCCGGCGGGCAGGTCTGGCAGCGGCAAGCATGAGGCGGGGAG
>NW_017306440.1:874594-895573 GCF_000935625.1 Nanorana parkeri | reverse complement strand
GTGCGGTGTGTGGAGCGTGGATGCGGGCGGACGGGTCTGCCAGCATCAAGCGTGAGGCGGGGAGGAGGTGCGGCGTGTGGAGCGCGGATGTGGGTGGGCAGCTCCGGCAGTGGCAAGCGTGAAGAGGGGCGGAGGTGCGATTCCCGCTACGCTAATAGCGTATCTTCTCAGAAGCTGTTTTTTTTTTTAATTGTGTCACCTTACCTTGGCCTGGTGGTCAGTGGGGGGCTCCATGGACCCTGGTGTGGGGTGTCTGCTGTGGCCGCAGTTGCAGTGGCTCCCTCCACCGCCTCTCTGCCACCTGCACCCGTCCGGCTCGCCCGCATCCGATGCGGCTCTGTTATCAGCGGCAGCTCGGTCCTCAAGGGGGTCCTCGGAAGGCCCCAGCCGGCTGCCCTCTACAGAGCCTGGTTAGAGGGCAATGTCTGCCTGATCCAGCCAGCCTGGATCGCATACAGAGGTGATCCGGGCTGGCTGGACCAGGTAGATGCGGCCCTCTAATCAGGCATGTTAGAGGGCCGCATGCTGGGGCCTCCCGAGCACCCCCTTGAGGAGCAGCGGCCGCGCCGATCACAGAGCCGCATTGGATGCGGCGGGCGGCCGGGTGCAGGTGGCAGCGCGGGTCGAGGGGCCGTTCAATTGCCACACTGCCCCCGGCCCAGTCCGCCCCTGACACACAGGAACAATGCTGAGGTAAAATTAACGTCCCAAGCAGGGGCTAAATGTTGGAAATACAACAGCCTATGCTGATATGTACTTTCTTTCTTTCAGAGATATTTTTACATGAACTTTCTGTCCTACTGAAAACGTCTCACCATACAGGAAGTGAGGTAATATTTGCAGCAGGATCACAGGCAGCAATACAAATATGACAGGGGTTCTAACATTCCCCTACTCTACTAAAAAATGTTAGTAGAGTAGGGGAATGTTATAACCCCTGTCAGATTAAATAGTTTATTTGTCCTGCAAAGCTAACTGGGTTTGTAGAATACTGTGTATGCAGTGTGTATCATATTACTTCTATTTTGATCTAAAAATGTGAGACAATATAACTTTACAGATTATGGTGTAAAAGGACTAATGGAATGGAATGGAAAAGCCCTTAACTCTAATCAGTGCGTTGTACAGTAAAGCCTTGTTAAAACAGAAGGTATTCATATGTCTCATTCCATCAAATATGCCAAATATAAGAGAATTATTCCTCATATTAGGACAGTGGATGGAGCCTTACTAATTCTTACTTTACACCCCAAACAGCCAAATGCACATTAAGAACCATTAGCATATAGTGCAGTTATAGCTTAATGTTATAGAGCCATGTCATAGCCTGAAACAGCTGTGTGCAGTTTGGAATAAATGCTTCTGTAATATTAGGCTATAACTGCACTATATACCAGCATTTCTAGATGTGCATTTGACTTTAAATAAGGCCTACATAAAAGTGTAGAAATACTACTTATGTAGTGTGTACCATATTTCTTCTATTTTAATCGGAAAAAAATAAAGTTAAATTGTTTTTTTGTCCTCCAAATCTAAATTAAGAGTGTGGTTTAGCTAATAAGGGAAAGAAATAATTGTATGCATAATACGTATGGTAGTGTATACCATATTACTTCTATTTTAAGCTGAAAAATATACACTTCAAATTGTTTTTTTTTTCCTTCAAAGCTAAATAAGGGATGTAATTTAACAAAAAAAACCCACAAGAATATATATAAAATAATGCCTATGCAACATGCGCAATATTCCTAAAAGAATCCACATTATTGCGTATATTTGGCCTCAACAACTGCATGTCAGTTGTAAAATACAGCCTATTCCAACTGCTGCAATGTTATCCACCTAGTCCAGGGGTGGGGAACCTCCGACTATGGTGAAATGTCCAAATCCCATGAGGCATTGCAAGATTCTCACAGCCACAGACATGCCTCCCAGGAACAGATGCATCATGGGATTTGTAGTTTCACCATAGCTGTGGGGCCAGAGGTTCCCCACCCCTAACATAGTCTGCATGATACTTTTTTGTAACCTATACCGTATACACTTATATGTGTTTTTTTGAGATGAAAAGCTGCACACTGTGTTCAAAGCTGACTATTGAGTCTCTTCAATATTCCCAACTTTTGTCTCTGAAATGATACAGTCCAGTTTTTATTTCACGATAAAACCTGTGCAGTCTCTGTCTCTAAAACTGCAGCCTAGTAAAAAAGTTGACTTAGTGTGCATGGGGTCTGTACAATATTTCTGGCCTTTGTCTCAGAAACAATACCCTCTAAATTGTATTTCACAATAAAACCTACCTCTCTCTCTTCAGCTGCAGCCTAGTAAAAACTCATGCATATAAGACTGATAGACGTATCTTCTGCCGCTACTGATTAAGTCATAAGATGAAACATGTTGGACAAGGCCAGAGAGATACATTACCTCCAGTTATCATTACTGTCGAAAGCATGTAGCCAGCTGGGCATACTGCAGGACATTTGGCTCCATCTGTGGTCATAATACAGTGCCAGCTAGGCTAAGGGACAAGGGAAGATACTGGCTTATTGCAATGCTCTATGGATATATTGTGCACTAGCTGCCGGTAAGTGCATTTTACTTATTTTCTCTTCATTTAATACAATAGAGTTACACTATTGGATTTTTCCTTGTGTGTTTGTGTCTCTCTGCGATCCATTTGGCATTAATGTGCATTGGTTTCATGAAAGGAAAAATGAAGACTCGATCTGTTCCTGGGAATCACCTTTAGCAGTCTGATGTGTTTCATGACCTTCTATAATAAAAAAGGTCAATGTCATCTGGTGACTTTGATTGATTACACAGTGCTGGATGATCACTTGGGGAATGCACTATTAAGTGGCGGGTGAAGATTTTCATCATGAAGATTTTGCACAGATATGAGATTTTTACACTTTTTAATGTGTGGTTTAGATAATTATTTCACATTGAAATTTTCAAGTTTGGTGGTTCATTCCACTTTCCATTTTTAGTTGCTTTGATCGACACATATGTACATATGAATAATATATATTTCTTAAATGTATTTAATCATTTATAATATTGTTCAGGAGAATAGTGCTGGTTCTATGTTTTGATTTATTTTAATATAATATTAATGAATTCAGGAGATATAAATGTATACTTTGTTTGACACTAGGTATTAGTGAGTGATCGCAGTGGGTTTTTTTTAACATATGTTTGGCCTAGTAAAACTGCTTACATGATGTACAGTGAATCTTTGCAATATTTCTAGCAGCAGTCTCTGAAATAATGCATTCTAATATTTATTTTGTGATTAAACCTGCCTCACCTCTCACTCCTACATTGCCACCCAATAACTTTTGCATAATATTGCTCTACTGTGCTATATACCTGGCTATTTTTTCTAAAATAAAGCACCATAATTTTTTCCCCACATAACCACTGCCCTGTCTCTGGAATGTGGGGATGGGGCTTTAAAGTATCTTTGTGCACTTTGTGTTGACATTTTATTTAACTTTTTATAGAATACAGAACTTCATAAACTATGCTATAAAACTGTTTTGCCACTGTTTGGCTATTGTTACAAAAGGGCTTGAGTTTTTAGATTTGTTGTGTGTGCTATTTCTACCACTCAATTCTGGTCTATTATTACTAGATACAAAATTAGGTGTTGCAGCAACTGCCCAAAATATTTTTTTTACAAGTTGAAACGGATTAGATTGGGGGTACTGCTGCTGTATGGAAGCCAAGGAATAATGAAAAAATAAAAAAAAGAGTATTACACCTTCGAATTATGAGATACTAGCATATGCAATGTTATTCACAAAAGGGTGAAGGGTGAAGGGTTTGGAGCAGACAGGAGAAGTGAACAATCTAGGACAAAATAAGTGCTTTGGACAAAATTATCTAATTCAGCTCACTTACCAGTTCAGCTATGTTGTCCTAGATCGTTCACTTCTCCTGTCTTCTCCAAACTCTTCACCCTTTTGTGAATAACCCAGACGGTGTCACTAATGCTGTCCGTGATACTCATACTGTTCCGTGACACGGCATACAGCTTAAGGGTATCTTCCAAGCATGTAATTTGGGGGATATATGTTTTTCTTCATGTCACCCTTGAAGTCGCATACAGAAGGCCTTCCTCTCACTTAACAGTATTTCTAAACATTGCCCCCACTCCCCCCATGGCATTGTCCCAGTCCTCATACCCATTGTTTGACAATCCCTTGCCTAGTAGCCTTGAAAATGGCCAGAATTGAGTTTCAGGGTTCACTAATGGACTTCAGTGGTGTTCGCAATGTATGGAATGTATGGAATTTATGATGAGTTCCACAAAGTTACAAAAATACACCAGGAGCCAAGACTTATGGAAAGCAGCTGAAGTCCCCCAGTGTGTGTCTGTGAAAATCTAACAAAACAAATATGGCAACAGCTCAGATCAGTTTATAACTGGCAAAGGTAAGGGTCAAATGGGCAATGCAATGCACAATATCCACAACGCTACAAAAAATCCCAGCATACAGGAATGTTTTTCTATGCACCTGTTGGTTTGCCATAAATGCACTCAGCTGCTTCTAGTCTGCTGTCCTGGACTAAGAAGACGTGCTTTTTGTAACTTTTTTTTTTTTTTATGACCTACTGATTTGGAGACTCCATTAGTGAGATTTGTGTTTACACCATTTTCCAAAGGGCCATAATGAAGGTGTGAATCTTTTACAGCTGCATTTCCGAGGTATTGTTAATACTACATGATGGACAATTAATTGGGGCATTATAGCTTAATTACAAAGCATATAAAAATTTGGAGAAGTTTGTGGTTTAAAAAATATATAAATGTTGTGTGGATTTTGTTTTACAAATGAACATACTGTACATCTTCCAGTTGCCATTTATTGCCTTGTATAGCATCTATTTCATAACAATTTGGCCCAGAATGAACATGTATTGGTAAAAATAAGCACACCACTAGCATAATATGACTTGTTATTGTACTAGGTTGAAACTAATTCCAGCCTTTTATGACTACAAAGGGTGAAGGCAACACAAATCCTACAGAAACGTAAAAATCCTTTCCTCTTCTTTCATGGTCGGTAGTCATGTCTCTCGAAACTCTTTATCAAGCATCATCTTTACATACATTCCCTTGTTAAGCTTCCATTATGATAAATAAAACATGAAAAAGAAAGAGAGAAATCGTAAGGCTTTTATTTACTCTCATTTTTTTGATACATGGCTCCAGATGAATGCTTCTCTCTTTAATAAAACCCTTGACTGCTCCAGTGGTGAATGTGATTTAAGTACAGAGTAGACAGCTATGATTCACAAACTCCGTTCTGCTCCAGCACTGACCGCTATCTGATGCCTCTTCATGCACAGTTGCCCAAATGACAGTTTAATGGCTCACTGTAAAGGCTAGTTATTTTGTATCTCTATCCAGTGAAAATGGCTAATGGTGATAAGAGGTGGAAAAAAACATTGCACATATCTTTTAGACACTCATCCTGGCTACTTAGCAAAGGCCAAACGCTGTATCTTACGATTATTCTTTCTTTGGTCCATTGAACCAATGATAAAATATTTAAAAATTTAATAAGTACAATTAAAAGGCTGTCACTGAAACGGAAACTCTTGAAATTGATGGGATTTGTCTCTGCAAGATACCAAGATCCACTAAAAGGCACACATATTACAATATTATGTTAAAAAAATGGTTGAAACACCGATGACAAAAGTATAAACCACAAGCATTATGTTCCTTGTGTTTATTTGCATTTGTTTTCTTTTTTTATGCAATATGATGCTTTCAGTTATTGACTATTATTATTACATTTTTGTTGATATATGTTTTATTATTTTTTTGTATTTATTTTGTGTGGATTAAACTTTTATATTGAAAAAATGAATAAAGAAAAATTAGAACATGATTCAAAAACCATAAACTGTAATGTGAACGAAGAGGAAATACTTTATAGGACACGTTCTTAGTTTTGTGTAGCACTGGTGGGTTCCAAAGTCTTGAACTGTGATGAGCATTCCCACTGACAAGGTGTTAAAACCTTGTAGGAGGCAAGGGTATATGGCACCTAACATAGCAGTGGTACATAACATATACATTCTTTATATAGCTTTGCAAAATATGATCATATGAGCATTGTGTTTAGGAACAAGAAAACATATGGTATTACTGAGTGCTGAAGATTAAAAAATAAAGAAGACATATAAGAAAGGAGAAGGGAAGATAGGGAGGGGAGAAGAAAAAAGAGAAATGCAAGGGATTTAAGTGAAAGGAATAAAAAGAGATACTTAAAATTAAGATTGGTAATCTTCCTAAGTGGTGATACTACATTTGTTTCGTATACTACAACCCCAATTCCAAAAAAGTTGGGACACTGTAAAATCTACATTAAAACAGAATGCAATGATTTACAAATCTCATAAACCCATATTTTATTCACAATAGAAAATAGAAACATATCAAATGTTTAAACTGAGAAAATGTAAATTTTTTTTGATACATAGGTTGTATCTGAACTTGGTAGTGGGGTATTTATGGGTTGAGGTGGACAAGGGGTGCAGTAGGCCCAAACTTGTTTAAAGATGATTGCTATCCTTTAAGATTATACACTGGCCGGGGACCACAAACACAGAACAATGGTTAAAAAGGATGCAAACACTAGTCCATCATTCTAGTTTTAAAGATTTTACTTTAGCCAAGAAAAATTGAATGGAATAGGTGGACTGTAGTGGCTCAAATTGACATCATCCATTTCATTCTGAAAAAGAGTTTGTGAAAACAGAGATGCTGAACATTTGATAAATCTACAGCCAGTTCATTCATCTCTAGCAGAGCCCGCAGGTTTGGAAATTTTGGCACTGTCCAAGCTTAGTAAATCTTTCTTTGTGAGTTAGATTGGTAATTGCAAGAGATTGTTATCAGCCCCCTCCTCTCCTGCTGAAAACAGATCACTGGACTGTCTGTTCTTAAAAAATATTTACACAACACTATGAATTATTAGTGCAAAATTATTAAAACAATATATTAACTACAGGCAAACATTATTTTTAAGAAATATTTTTAAAGATAAATGCACTTTAAAATAAGTGCACTTATTATTTTTTGCTCCCCTGCCCTGACTTAACAGAGCCTTTGGGGCATGGGATGTCAACAAACACAGGAGGCAGTGGGTATCAGTTCAAGGTAAGCATTGGGTACATCTGAGGAGGGGGAAGGTGGGATCTCTTAGGCCAGGGTAGGGGGGCCAAACAAGGATAAGTGCAGTTTGTATTTGGTACCCTTGCCCTTTAACAAAATATATTTTTTGTTTGAGAAATATTTTCACAACATTTGGTCAATGAAAAAGCTTGTGAACACACATGAATGCTTTTTAACCCAGCCCTGGTTTACATATTCCAAACCATCTAATTTTCAGTCCTCACTTCGTCATCTTAGAGCTCTCCTATCTTGTTCCTTTCCTCTTTCTTCTTTCACCTTTCTTGGTTCTGCCCTTTCTTTTTCTTTCTTTCTTTCTTTCTTTCTTTCTTTCGTTCTTTCTTTCTTCATCTGCTGCTTTACTCTATGGTCCTCTTCCCTAAGAGCTCCTCTCTAACGTGTTTTCATCTTTTGCCGATGGTCTCTTGGGGGACCTCATCTTTTCTTAGTTACCCAGTTATACAGTGTGTCCTCTTTGGTCAGAGTTGTCTAAACTTTATCATTGTTGGCAGATAGCCATATTTGTCTCCTCTGTATTATTGACTGTATATGTTTGGCATACCCTTGAAACTGACCTTTTATTTGTATGTTTGATTTCTTTTTTTTTCTATATTAAAATCCCAATAAAAAGTTTGTAAAAAAATAGTTATTGATAATTTTGCACCTTGTTATTTTTCTTATGCAATTCATAGAGTTGTGTAAAATATTTTTTTATTTTACACAACTCTAGAGTCCAGTGAACACTGGAGTTGGCATATGTAGGATATCAGTATTCATGCATCTGCGGTGGGACAGGGTGGAATCTATTAGGTTGGAGAAGGGGAGGGGGGGGGATAAGTGCACTTTCAGACAAATCTTTAAACCAATAAAAATAGTGAAACCTTAAAATAATCTGTCCACGCAAAGCTGATATTACAGGTCTGGGTAGATTCTTAAATCAAATTATCATGACCAGATCCTGAAAAAAAGGTACCAGCCCTAATATATCACATCAAGCATGAAAGAAAAAGTGGGGCTTTTTAAGTACCAAGTGACAGAACCAAGAAATTACAACATGATAAAACAGAAATTCTTTATTATACAAAAGTTAAAAATATTTAAAAACATTATTAATATGTGCACATTTCAGAAACAAAAACAAAACAGATATCCACATGAACTATTCCAGAATTATAGTGTGAGGCTATATAACCATAACAGACAATATTCGATGTGACAAGTTCTTATACTCATACAGCACACAGATGCCTCTTCTTGTATCAGGAATAGTAATTCTCAACACGTTTTGCACTCCAAGCGTTTTCTCAGGAGATAGAGGATATCGTCTCCAAAGAGTAATCCGTGCGCACCCGACCAAGCCAGCAGGGCAGGAGCCCAAGGCCGAAGCGTGCCTGAGGACATAAGGGACACCCAAGGTGACAGGGAAAAGGTGACAAGCGGACAACCGTCTAAAGCTGAAAGGTTTCAAAAGAAGTCCCCAAAAAGGAGCCACAAAGAGCACAGTCCAGCAGTCGCCTCCGAGCCATCAGTGTCCATGAGGCCGCAAGTCAACGGCCCCTTCTGCATTGAGAATGACTATTCCTGATACAAGAAGAGGCATCTGAGTATAAGAACATGTCACATCGAATATTGTCTGTTATGGTCTTCTAGCCGCACACTATAATTCTGGAATAGTTCATGTAGAGATCTGTTTTGTTTTATGTTTCTGAAATGTGCACATATTAATCATGTTTTTAACTTTTCTATAATAAAGAATTTCTGTTTTATCATGTTGTAATTTCTTGGTTCTGTCACTTGGTACTTAAAAAGCCCTACTTTTTCTTTCCTGCTAGATCTGAGTAGATTCTTGTGGAGTAATGCCACACACTGGCAAATACAGTACATGGAATTCTCAGAGGCATGCCTTCTCTTCACTTCCCACGTCCAGCCATCTGTCACAAGCTCTGGTCATACCGCTCTGAATTTTTAAAAATGATCAAAAAGCAGAAAAAGCTAATCAAATGAGCTTCAAATGTTCAAATGTTTATTTTTTTTAACTTAAAGATTAGTGTTGAAATGAGTTTTCTTTTAAATTGACAAACTCTTCATTTTTGCTTAATTTTTTTTATTATTGACAACTCTGGAAAAAAACATGCAAACACGTTATGGTTTTAGAATGACAAAACCAATCACAAGAAAATTATAATGCTAAGTAATTACATGACACATGCCTTTGAGTGCTGGGTTCCTAGGTTCAATTCCTATCATGATTTGCATAGAGTTTGTATGTACTCTGTATCTTTTTGTGTGTTTTTTTTTGATCAGAGAATCTAAAACTATACAGGTTGGTTAATTGGCTTCCAACCTAATTTATCCCAAGTAGTAGAGACAATATACTTTTAAGTTCCTTTAATGGCAACTGACTTCCAGAAAGTTTTTAAAAGCATAACCATCCCTTCAAGAAGTTTAGTAATAATACATAAAGCTTATCTAAACCCAAACATGTAAACTAGAAATGTTGCGCATGTTCCTGAATGTCGAAAGGTTTAATCCTTTTGCTTATATGCCCTGCTTTCAATTAAATCGACAGCCATTTCCTTTCCTAGGGTGGCAACTATTAGTTCAGCTGCTGTGTCGTCACCCTTTCCTGAGTTGTACTCCAAGTAAAAATACTAAATGCACGGTGCACTGGCATATTCTGCCATAGTCACCACAGTAAAGCTGTAATGTTCAGTTGCTAAACGAAATAATAATTTAAAGAAATAAAATCCTTTTTTTTCTTATGTGCTCTGAAAAACTATTCTTTTGTGAGAGCTAGGTTTTACTTTAAACTATATGAATCCCCAGTTTTTGTAAGGGACAAGGTGCAAATGAACAGGGCCAGTCTGCAATGGATGTGGTTCCAATTGCCTCTATTTCATACAGATGTACACAGCTTTTTATCTCACGCTCCAACAAAATGTCAATGTTCCTCTTGAATTTTATTCAACGGTACTTGACTTGTTGGCACTAAAAAGTAAAGATAATCTGTTCTATATAAAAAAAAAAGTCCTTTTAAAGACTCCAGTTTAAAGAAATGGAGCTCATAATATGGATACAGGATTGTTTCTTAACCCGAGTTCCTACATTAACTCTTCTCTTAAGAGGTGCAAGATATGCATACTGCTTCTTATTTCTAAAGGCTTTTGTAAACTGTGGGTACTTGATCTCAGAAATATGCTGCTGAATTGAAAACTCGTCTTTTGGCTTGTTCTACTAAGAAAGGAAATTCAATTAAATGGGATTTTAGAAGTTTCAATAAAATTGTACTCTCCCCACTGAAGATAAGAAGCCCAGGCAAGCCAAAGCAAGCTTTATGTAGAAAGGATATCCACTTCTGCTAAGAGTTTAATCCTAGTTTAGTCTACAATGCACACAACAGGAAATCAATGTATGTTAGAATCTATTTGAAAACATAAAAACGAGGCAATGTATGAGAGAAATATTGACGCCCATTGGATTAAATGGATCCGTGCAGTAGGCATAAAGTTGTATTGTGTAGACGGTAGAAAAAAAATGTTCTTTTTAGAACTTCTTATATGTGTTGTGGATGATAGGATGCATTAATTTATTATATAAAGGTTGTACTTAGAAAACTCTCCTCTTCAAAGAAATATGAATTTATATACTTTATTTTTCGTTTAAAGTCTGTGCTCAGTTACTTTATAATGCTAAGCCTATCCTAGCCCATATTATCCTTCCTATTACTATTATAAATTACTACCAGTAAACTTAGCAGAAATAAATGTGGATAAAAAAATTATTAAAATTCATATCATCAATGAATTTTTATAGCACCAATAAATTCTGCAGCAGTGTAAATAGTAAGTTTACCCCTCACACCAGTTCCTATCTACTGAAGCAGCTCACAGTCTCATGTCCCTACCAAAGACATACAAATTCCTCAGTGAATAACTAGTGACCAGTTTTGCAAAATCTCCTCAAAATTCAAAAAGTCCAAACTTTTCTGTGAACCCTGTTGAAGTCTATAGGGAGCTTTTGTAGGGCAAATACTTAAAGGAACTATGCTTTTCACTCATCCTCATAGTTCTAGACGACCTGTGACAATGAGACTGTCAAAGGTCAGCTCAGTAGATCGGGAAGTGAGTGAACACATACCGGCATTCGCTCACTTCTCGATCCTGTCACGGCAGAGAGCCGTGACAGGGGAGGGACTGGATTCTCCGCTACGATCCTCCAGCGCTGACTGGCGAAACGGACGGGGGAGGGGGCGTGTACAGCTAGCTTTGCCTCTAGATAGGCAGAGCCAGCTGTCACTCGCGCAGCTGGGCGGATCCAGACATATTTGTCGGGATCCGTTTCAGCTGCGGCGTCTCAGTATATTGCGAGCTGTAGCTCGCGGTATACTGAGCTTAGGGTGATGGGAGGACGCTACTTTGTCCTACCATTACCCTTAGGAGAACTATGGGGAAAAGCCCTAACCCCATAGTTCTCCGTTAAACTATTGTGAAACAAATGTGCCATTGCCATGGGGAATGGGGGATATGTGTCAATGGCAAAATTATTTTTAAAAAGTACAGCAGGAGAGGGCCTTTTCATATTGCTTTGAAAATATTGCTTTGAAAAACATTGAAAATAAGTGTAGGGCCACTTTGACTTCAAGGGTCAGGGGGAGCTGACATTTCACATTCATGGATGAGTCCTAGCCTGTATGTGGGATGTGAGAGCAAAATTGGGAGCCATTCACTTTTTTATAATGCTTTATTCCATGAATGAAAAAATAGGGAGAGCGGGTAAGGGTTGCAGACATCTATGGATAATACAGAACTCCAGACTCACCAAATCCTATCCAGCTTCACAGTGCAAAGGGCCTTTAAGCCGAAAATGTGCTGACACTGTAAAAAAGCCATAGCTGGACAGCATATACATTTGAGATCTCCCCTGGGTGAGACACCTGACTCCCTACGAGGTTCAAGCCCATCCTGGCTTCTCCGGCACCTCCAGCAGACAAAGTTTCCCCCTGACTCTGCATCTCAGGAACAATTCATGACCCTGACTGGGTCCACACCTGACCATCTGCAGGCCTGGTCAGACAGCTCACACATAATGCAACGGCCCCCATGCAGGAGGCCCGGGGAAGAAAAAGGCTCTCACATGGTCAGACCCAGATATTTATGTCCTCTCCCAGCATGCCCCACTAGCCATGACACTCCTAGTGATTGGCTGGAGAGACATAGCTATGCATAACATTTCACTTTTGGTTGCCCTGTGCTGTGGCAAGGTTACACTCAGCAGCAGGCAGATGCAATCAATAATAGAATCCTTAGGGAAAGCCAAATGAGTACAGACTAAACAGTCAGCCAGACTGGATACAGTTCTAGCAAACTCAGTTTAAGTAGTCATGCCACTTAGGACAAGGTGGCTACATACATCATTTAAATTACAGTTTTGGGAGTTGGCTTACACCTGTGTGGTGTTATGGGACAGTACAATTTTCACAGATAGCCTCAATGACACGATACTCTTCCAGCATAAATTTGGCTGGGGAATTTTTTTTTAACAACCTTAATTTATACGAAGCGGCAGCACACCAGGCTTATTCCTTTCAGTTTAAAGAGGTAGATTTAAGAGTTGGCAACTACCTTTTAAGAGAATGCCTCCATACCTGACGGTTGTTGGAGAGGCAGCTCAGATGTAGGAACTCTGTTACATACCTTTTGGTCCTGTCCAAGGCTGAGACCTTTTTAGGATCAAGTGCTTTCGATTATCGAGGATCTGACAATGGTAGACCTCCGAGACAACTGTTGCCTGTTTGCTTGTTACACATGACCTCTGGATCACTGTCCAGATACAAAAACTCCCTGACGCATAATTTGTTAAATGTGGCATGGGTCTGCATTTCACTGCCTTGGAAAGATACCAATCCACCCACTATACACCTATGGCTCTCTAAGGCAAATTACATATACATCATGGAAAACCTGACAGCCTCCCTGCAGAATACAGAGGGGAAACTCTCTGCTACCTGGGATGCGTAGATTTACATTCGGTACTCTGAACGGTACTCTGAACTGTTATCCTGTGAAGTACCCTGACTGCTCAGCTCTTATTTAACCCTTCATTTGGTCATGCTCTAAAGCCTCTACATAGGATTATAAAAGTTAATTAGGATACATGGTGTTTTCTCAACGGTGCTCAGAGGGGTGGCCCTGGCCCCCCTTCTCCTGGTCCCCATATTCTTCTCTGGTTTCTCCTCCTTTCTTTTTTTTTTTCTCCTCTCTTCTTCCTCTACATTACCCTACCTCTTCACTGCTACAATATTTTCTATGGAATGTGCACCCACTAGTTCAAATCACTGATTTACATTGGTATGCAGTACGGAAAGATGTTATGTTATTCTTGAGTTGCTGAGTTGTGCATACAGGATGTGCTGTATCATTACTATTTTGTTTGAAAGCTACATTTTTGCATTCTAGAAGATCCGATGTTAGCGCTTGTTTATTACTTGTCATTTATGATAAAACCTATAAGTGTTATATTTTAGTTGTTATTGTTGCAGTATGTTTTACTATTTGTACGGAATTCTTGTATTTTTGTACTGCATTCAGTCATTAAAGAATTAGAAAAAAAAATGATTACGCCCATTGGATATTGCCATGCACACCAGAATGAGAGAAAGATCGACTTCAATGCATTCTACTAAAATTAAGATATTTGCTGAAATTTTGGGAAATTAACTCTCTCAGTTTCTGTGATTCCTAGTAGATGGTATAATATGTGTGCAGCCAGTGTCTGCGGTGCACATTAGACATCAATTTACTTATATAGAACACAGCTTCCCATGAAACCCGTTTTACATTTAGAAAAACTTTAATAACATCACTATTAAAAAAAAAGTAATAGTTTGCTAAACAAGTAGAAATTGGAAGCTTTAAGTCGCTGTGCCGTATTTGTGCAAGCGTGACAAGCCATTTGTAATTTCCTAAATCATTACAATATTTTCTAAGAATTTAATTAAACCAGTGACTGAGAATTGAGAACGTAAGGCAGAAATATTCGTTTGTTAAAATCTACTAACAATACATTTTCAATGTAAAACGGGCTCATTCATTCTGGGTGAAATTGTGCCGAATGTGCTATTTCTCCTCGTAGTAATTTAATGACAGTCTCATTGGTACATTGTTCGAGGCAGTATACAAATTTGACCTCTTCATTTAGAACAGAATTTCCTGTCAAGTTTAAAGTATATTTGGTAAATGTTTATAAATAGGGTGTTTAATCTTCATCTCTAAATAGCACGTCTTCCATATGCCTTTGCTAATATGTGGACATTATGGAAATGAGCGTGGTAAATAGACATTAGGTCCATGGTAGCCAGAAGCTGCGTTGTGAGTTGCAAATCACTTTATTTTACATTTCTCTTGCAGGCCTATTTTCTAGCCGTTTTTAGCCTGGGATTTTTTTTTCTCAGCTGTGATTGCCTATAATTGTGGTGACATTTACAATTCATATAAAAAGCTGAATTTGGCAAGTATTACTTTCGATGATTTTTTGCTCTACAATATATAAGCATTTAAAGTGCTGTGACTGTAGCTAATAGCTAAAGATGCAAATATGAACTGTTTTTTAGATTTTAATAATTTTGTTAATTGGCATTACTTATTGCACTATCACACGGGGGTCTCATTATGCATTTACAATTCATCTTAGTTTTTTAAGTGAATTCCTTAACTGGTGACAACTGAAAAGCAACCAAAATTAATGTATAGATTTGAGCAAAATAAAAATAATGACATTTATGATCCTTTTTAGGTCACCATGCAGCATAGTACAGTAAACTCTCCGTTATCCAGTATTCAACGAACCAGAACTCTGATCCAACCAGAAAACAAATCCCCTGTGTACTAACTGTTCTACGGCATGTATTATTTTGGAAACGATAATGTGTCTATTTGTCTTAATTTGTCTTTGATTACTGCATTTCAATATTAATATTAAGTCAAATTAGAGTTTATGGTATAGTATGGGGTATGGCATTAGTTAGACCTATTTTTAATAGTAACTCTCAAGCAACCAGAAACAACATTTATCTGGAATCTACCAATCCCCGTGGATGCTGGATAACAGGGAGTTTACTGTATTATTACATGTTGATCTTTCTTGTAAATCTGTTATGTTTCCACCGATGTTTACCAGGGAGACAACACTGTTCTCTGTGCAGTAAAATCACATGTTAGGGGACACATTAAAGGGGAACTTCCATGGAAAAACTACTTACCTCAGATTCTGAGCTCCTGAAATCCCAGGAAAATGCACTTCAGCCCATTGAAGAGCATTTTCATTCATCTAGAGTGCCTAGCAATTAGGGATGAGCTTAAAGTGACACTAAACTCAGAAGCTAAACCTTAAGAATGCATTGAAATACCTTAACTATTAACAAAAATGTTAATATCTTATTTGTGTATCACTCGGCTGTAGATCCTCCAATCATCTCTGAATTGGTGCTGACACCTTCCTTCCTTCTGGAGGGTGGCTACATTTGTTCCCGATGGTCCCTGTGTGTGATGTAAAGTAGTCACCACTCCAAGCTCACTCCCATGATGGACTACAATCCCAGGTTTAGTTTATTAATTTTTATTGAGATTGTAGTCCATCACAGGAGTGAGCTCGGAGCGGCTACTTTACAACACACACAGGGACCATGGAGAACAAAAGTAGCCGCCCTCCAGAAGGAAGGACAGTGTCAGCACCAATTCAGAGATGCTTTGAGGTTCGACAGCCAAGTGACCAACATTCAAAATACATTTTTGTTAACAGTTAAGGTACTTGAATGCATTTTTAGGATTTAACTTTTGAGTTTAGTGTTACTTTAAGTTTGGATTGAAGATGGCCCAAACCTGAGCCCCTCTGAACACGGAAGTGCCATGGGCCACTGCACCAAATCATCTGCAGGCCAGGGCATTCTCAGCATCTAGCTGCACATAAATAAAGGACAGGATGGTTGTGCTGACGTCATTGACCTTATATGTACACATGTCCATATTAGTTTAATGTCATTGACCAAATATATCCATGTGGCCATATAAGGTCCTTGACATCAATGCATCCCACCCCTTTGATAGGGAATTCTCTGACTGCAGCTTATTAGGCAGCAAACAAAGCAGCTTTCTTCCATGTTCGGAGGAGCTCAAGTTCAGACCTGGTTTGGTCTGAACCTAAGCTCATCCCGAATAGCAATACAAGCAGGCACGGTGATGTCACCTGCACCTCCTGGATATTTAAAAAGTGTAGGATATCATGGGCATGTCAGAGTGTGCCTGTATGAATCTATTTCAAACAGAATATTACCTTGGAAGACAGAGATGAGTTGCAGCTTCCAATGAGAGGTCATATGGAGCCAATAGTTCCTTTCTAAAAAAGCATTAACATTACCAGAGGTGACTCGAGTTTTCAGTATATGCAATAATGTATGAATAGGGGTAGCATAGCAGCACCTGGGCCCCTCTTCCAGGGCGCCAGAGCCAGCTATGTCCCCTGAAAATAATGACTATTTCTGAAAGTGCCTTCAAATCATCCTTCAAGTCAGAACTGTCCATCCAGTTGAGATTGCCACCTTACCCTCTATGGCAGAGCAGGAGACCTGGATATACTCTACTGTAGTTAAGTAATACCACTAGGTATTGTTCCTTCCCCAGCCTGTGAATAAGGATGAGAAGCGTCAGACTGATAATCTAATGTCTCTATCAATCTGCTCTCTCCTCCTATCAGTGTGTTCCTTGCTAGCACAGCTGCATCTCCATCCCCCTTTCAGGAGATTTCAAGAGGCTGATACTAAAGCTGGCCATACACCTATTGATTTTATGCAGATTTTGATGGAAAAAGTACAACAGATACGCTAAACTGTGTGGATGGAGAAATCTCCCACTGGGACAAGTTTCAGTATCTTGCTAGTCGGCCCTGCTGGCTCTCGAAATATGTGAACAATCTGATTGAATGAGAGAGCAAGATACTGAAGTTTGGCCCAGTGGGAGATTCCTCCATCCACACAGTGTAGTGTAGATGGAGGAATCTGTTGCACTTTTTCCATCTCACCATAGAAGATCTGCAGATAATTGTAAAGTGTGTGGCCAGCTTAAGTCCAATTAAGCTAATTAGATTTGCTTGCATATAAAGAATACTGTAAATGTAATTGTGTATTAATTAATTCAGAACTGCATTGACTTGTGTCATTCATATCACCTTTAAAGCTGGAAGTCGGGGCCTTTTTGCATTCCTTAACTGTTCCTTAACCCATAAATATTGCTTACAGTGGATTTAAATACCAATATTGTTTCCTATACTACCCGTGGAAGTTATAGTATTCCACCAAGACACTTAAGTGAGATCAGCGTTCCTACCATCTCCCAATACTAATTTCACTTCTTCCCAACGTCCTGTAAGCAAAAAAGAAATTAACCCCTTCGTGACTGACGACCTACAGTGTACGTCGCCAGCATCGGGGCTGTTTAAACAGACTCCCGGCTACTTTTGCCACCGGGAGTCTGTTTAAACTTGTAGAGCCGACTGTCGGCTTTACAACAGAAACGATTCTGGCGACTTACCTGTCGCCAGATCGCTTCTGTGTCCCGAAGAAGGGGCCCCCCCCGCCGGACACCGCTAAGTAAAGTAAAAAAAACAAAAAAAAAAACAGTTTTTAAAATAAAAATAAAAAATCTAATAATAATAATTAAAATTTTTTAAAAGTCCCCCGCGAGCATGCCCGTCGCCGCGTAAACACGTGTCGGGTGCGCCCACGTATGAAAACGACGAACGCGCTACACATGTTGGGTATCGCCGCGCACGCCGGAGCGAGAGCAATAATTCCAGGGCCAGTATTTTGGGGTATCTCTAAATTGATGACCTGTGGGGGCTTTTAAAACATTTTCTGTGGACTTTTTGGGGTACTGCAGTTTTTCGCCGTTTCACAGACGCACGCAATTTGTAAACTGGGCATGTTGGGTATCGTTTTACTCGTTGTAACCTCATCTTTTATATTTCATTTAAAAAATTGGTATTTTGTTGTGTTTTGGAGCATTTAATTAAATTTATCACTAAATTTTGGGGTTTGCGCTAATATTGCGCAACATAAAAATTTGCAACTACCACCATTATATTGTACAGGGTCTTGGCATTCAGAAAATATATAATGTGTGGGGGTTTTTAGGTAATTTTCAGGCCTACAATGTGGAATGTAACATGGGTGCAAAGAATGAAAAAAAGGCCTCAGTCATGAAGGGGTTAAATACCAAAAATATTCTCCTGGTGCTGCTACCGCTCGACCATTACTATCAGACCTTTAAAGTGTCGATTCTGCATGACTGGCTAATTGATTGTTTCAGCTGTGGTTAATTAATTAATTAGTTGCAGATCTGAATTAAAGATCACAGGCGTTCTTCATTTCTTCTTAATGAGCACAATCTATAAAGAAAAAAAAAAAGAATCTTTATTAGTACATAAATGAGTGTTTAAAATCCTCCTAGAAACTAATACGCTCTTGATGCTTTCATTAAACAAACCTATAAAATTACTTGCTTCATTATGTATTTTAGTTATTTTCATCCTCATCCTGTGATGTCTTTTCACCTTTTTTTTTTTTCCTCCCTTTTGCCAGCCAGTTTTAAATGCCTATTTGAAATCAATTTCTCTAATAATGGGTTTAATGAGCTCATCAATTAAGGCTGCCATAATGCAATGTAACTGTGTGGTTTCAGTTATCAGTTAAACTCTGTAACTAATTTCCATGCTTCATCTATCAAAAATGAATGGTTAATATTGTTTTGCTTCTGCTGCAGGACGATAGGGAGACCCAAGGCCTTTCTCCTTTTCAGTGTTCAGGAGTCCTCAATGTCTCCTCAATAAAGAAAAAGAGGAAGGTGAAAAACACCTTTAATGACAGCTAAGATCTCGGCCATATGCATGAACTAAGCAGTAGAGTAAATAGCAGCCATATCGTTACATAATGATATTACAATAACATAACGAATTGCACTTTTACTCTTATTAGATGATATGAGGATTGTTCATGAGGAAATTTGCTTTAAAGGTTATTATCTCTCTGAATGTTGCAAAGGAATAGTATTTTTTTCCTCCTGTGACCAATTGGGCTAAGTGGTCAAGTGTTCAGCATGGTGAGGTGGGCTGCAGTTGCTCATTCTTTGAAGCCCGTGGACGTGCGTCTAAACAAACTTCCCCCTGTGAACAAAAAAAGTGAACCGTGAAATCACAGCACACAAAAACGTGCACAAGGGTGCAAGGTCCTTCAATAAAGAAGGGACCCATTTCCCGACCCCCCGGGGCGCAAGGCTCCTGACAGGGGTTGAGATACTTTGGTCCACCAACCCGAAGGCCGATGGACCATTTCCTTTGGGGACCTGCCGAAACAGGTCCCCCATAGTACTTGGCAAGTGGGCTCTCCCAAAGAGAGACCCACCTCCTGGGTGGGAGGAGACAGAGAACCCCATAGAGGGCACAGAATCTCCTCCCAGCGTCAGGAATAGGCCCCGAAGGAACCTGCACCTTCAGCATTCTGTGGGTAAAATTTCAATCAAAAAGTCAATCGTGCATCGTGCATAGAGTGCAATAAATAATACTAAAGTGCCAGTGCACCACGCTGACAGGCCTTAGGGGCCGGAGTGCAAAAATATTGCCCCGGACTAGCCATAAGGCCTGTCCAAGAGGCGATGTGCAGAAAATGCAAGGTGGTGTGTGACCAAGTGCACAGTGAGTCAATGTGGGGTCCCACACCCAAGTGACTCCATGCGCACCCCTGGGACGCCACCCCCAGGGGGCACAACACCACGGGCTTCTGCCGCCCCCGAACCCTCGAGCCAGACCAAGCTTCGCATCCGTTCGTTGCTCATTTTCAAGTTTAATTAAGCAAAATTATATTTATTACAATGAGCTGGAGGGTGACGTCATAACGCTAAGATGTAGGGACACTTGTGTGACAACTGGAGGGAATTTACTCCCCTTACCCCAAAAATCACATCAGTGTGCCACTTTGCATGCTGATATAAAATCATCTCACATTTATTATCTAAATAAACATATATTATTTTACCTACAATTACCGTTTTTCCACTTCCTGGTCCTTTTAGGCATTTGTGATGTAGCCCATGCCTAAAAGATGCATCTTGGGAAGGTTACATCAAAGTGCATTGCTGGGAAATGTTATCTGTAATCTCATGAGACCTCAGGGAAAGGCATTTTTGGGGAAAAAAGAGATATAAGATATGCAAAGAATCAAAAGCAGTTATCTAGAAGTATGTGTTAGTAGATTGTCATTATTAAACATTTCTAAAGGTGTGTTTGTTGTCATTTTAAAGATAAGGGGGACATTTCTCTTTAAAGCAGACCTTCACTCCACAAATTAACTTTGTGTCTCTGCAAACCTCCCCCCACCACCACAATCTAAACTGCCGAAACTTTTTTTATTTACCTTTTTTTTTTTAAATGTTTGCTTCCATTCTCGCCTTGGTGAGAATTATGTGTCTGTCCTACTGAAGCCTTCTGGGATATGCATGAAACATATTCCAGGAGGCATCGACTTCCATACTGCTGAAGAAGGAGGGCAGACCTGGTGCATGTCATCAGGAAGCCATCTGCCTGACACCGGAAGAGACAGCCGGCTCCCAATGATGAGAGAAAGAAAGATTGGCAGCACGGAGCCAGGTGTGCGCTGGCGGAGAGGCACATTAGAGAACAATGCTAGTCATGTGAGTATGGTAGTTCTAGGCAAAGCAGCAAAAAAGTAAGGGGGCTCAAAAAAC